>NC_142409.1:5669706-6018780 GCF_059441095.1 Idiotropiscis lumnitzeri | reverse complement strand
ACATCTCCAGAACTGGTAAGTGCAATGCTTTGTCATGCTTGTGTAAACGGGGCACGTCAATGAGGAGTTGGACTTCCCAGCTGCCAGGTCCACAGCAAGACTGAGTTCAGTCAAAAAAAAAAAAAAAAAAGAGTCTGCATCCCCTTTCAGTCTACCTACTAAAGATGCTTTCATACTCCAGCAGAATGAGCTCCACTATCTGGTTCTGGTAGACCATGTGGACCGCGATGTTGCCCGTCTCCGTCTCAGGCCGGAGGAGCGTGGGTCCGAAAACAATGGCCACGCTCTGGGTGGTCATGCGGTTGGCTTCGCCGTGGTCGATCACCCTGCGTGGAGGGAGGAGACGGGTCAGGGTTTCGTTTACCTACCGATTCAGCTTCGGGGGGGTTTCATCTACAAAAACAAGATTACAAGCACTCCTACGGTCTCAAAACGCATCAGCGAGGCTCAAGATTGAGCGCCAAGACAAGCCGCTGAACACCGCTGACGCCCCGGGCGAGAGTAGAGCAATAATAGTGGTTTTAAATAGAAGCTACATCCTCCGGTGCAGATGCACAAAACAATAACATATTTATGGAGGAGAGAAAATAAGATCAAATCCGCCTCGCTTGATATAACGTAGTCCTCCATAGGCTGAATGTCACGCTGTAAATTTCGCCACTTCATAGGTACTAAATTACAGCAAATGCAGTGCCATATAAATGCAAATGGCAAAGCTCGGCAAATGTCACTGAGAACATATGATGCTGCTGCTGCTGGTGGGTGCTAAAAATAAAATAAAAAAATTAAAAACACGTGTATGCAAAACCGCTTTCATACTGCAGATAAGCTAATCAGTTAATTAACTTCACACATACTTTCAAGTAAGTCATTTAGTTATAATTTAATCAATATTATAAAATACTGGTGGGCATTTTGGTGATACTAGTAGGGTCCAGGTGGATACTAGTGCAGCATGGTATTGGTTTAATTTGATACGGTCAGTTTAAAGTGGCAAACAAGTGACTTCCTCCTCGGGTGTTAACCACTTGTGACATTTAGTTCAATTTCACAAACGGTGTCAGGCAGTCACATGACCGCACGGCAAGTCTTGTCGGGCCTGCCTGAGCGACTCAAATGGGTACAGCAGTTTTTTTTTTTGTTTTTTTTAACATTTTAGACTACAAAAAAATAACAGCCTTTTCATGCATTTGTTTTGCAAGTAACATAAGAGCTAATAAAATATACACAGATAATTCTTCAACTATATATTTTGCAGCCGTTTTTCTTTGTAATTTGTCAGACCGAGCCGGTCAATTGTGTTAACAGTTTCTGACTTTTACAAGGATATCTCTTTGCGTCGCCATTTCTGATTTAAGTCGTTTAAAAAGGAAATCTGAAAATGTATGAACCAATAAAAAGAAATTCTAAGATGAAAAAATTTGATTATCTTACCTGCGCAGGTGTTTGAAGAGGACTTGCATTGTGTCGTGGTTAGGTTTTGGCAACTTCTTAATCAAGTCTTTGATTGAGTTTACTCTCTGCTTGTAGTCAGAAGATTCTGAAGCAAAAAAAAAGGCATCTTGTGAGGGAATTCACATGCGTATAGCACCACCTTGTGGCCACATCGGAGATATAAATCATTTCGGCTGGACTAAAAAGAGTGTGGCCATATTTTTAAGTTACTCACTAATAGCATTAACAAAGTCATTGAAGGACCCGTATGTGAATAGAGGTTCTGGAAGTTCCCGGAAGAACATCTTGAGGGCTCCTGTCGTGACATGGATGTCCTCCCACTTGCTGTCATCCAGTTCCACCTTCTCGTCTGATGCAGGGAAGGAAATAAGGCAAGACATCAGAATCAGGTGTGTTGGAGGTGAGAGGCATCTTAAATCGGATCCGGAATAGGGCACCCGGATGTAGACTGATTTTTTAATTTTTTAGGTAAAAAAATGGTGCAGCACCAAAATGTATTGGACACGGAACAGCAAGCGAACCGAGTGTGAAGCAATTGCACCATCTGCTGGTTACTTCTAGCGCAACACTTAATTGTATCAATTACTTTTATGCAAATTCTGTATGATTGGAGACAACATTAATCTTTTGATAAGAGCATGATGTCACCGATTGAATATCACATGATTAAAAAAAAAAAAACAACAAAAACAAACAATTCAGCAAAAATGATATGGTGATGCCGGTCTCGTGTTGATGTACAATTTAGTGTAGATTTTGGAGCGATTGTGTCCTACCATGGTTGACAGCAAAGCGAAGCTTCTGTATCACAGCCAGATTCCCGCTCACTCGATACAAGCCATCAATACTGAGACCTGAAAGCGAGGAATAAAAAAAAAATGAATAAAAAAAATATATATCTGTGTCTGAAATTCATTAAGTGCTTATACAAATGGCTGCTAATTTTAAATAAACAGAATTATTGTAATTTATTTCCTGGTATAGTTACAGTAAAATATTCTAAGGGGTGACTCATCAAATGGATTAAACCATTCATTCATTGCCAAGAAGATATTCGACTCTGTTTGTAGTATTTCTCTTGGCGGAACTGCTTCCAGTAATGCATTTATATTTTTTGGCCAATCAGATTTCAGTTTCTAATAATCTCTACTTGGTTGGTCAGTGAAAAAAAACAGCCAACTTCAACAAGCAAAACATGTCATCTGCAAACATGAATACATTTAGTAATCAGCAGTGCTGGCGGGAATGGCACATTTTATTTGAACTGAACTGACTCATACCTGTGTTCTCCACGTGATCAATACACATTTTTACAAATTTGGGCACGGATGTGTTCTCCCGCTGGCACAAGTTGCTCAGACTGCAGCCAAAAACCTGGTCTGAAGAATGGACAGAAAAAATATCCTTAGTAAACAAGACTCTTGAGTGGAACATGTTTTTTCCAAATGCCGTTCCTCTCGCGGCACTCAGGCTACCTTTGATGTAGCCTTTGTCTCTGACCGCCTGGTAGGTGGGTCGACGTGTCAAGAACTTCTTGAGCTTCAGGCGAGTTTTTTTCTGGTCTGATGAGTCCATACTGACAGAGGTCTTCATCACGACTAAAAGCAGCAAAAAATGTGTATTGTCAGTACAGCGTTTAAAACTATAAAACAACGGAAGTGTATTAGCGGTTGACCTCACCTCTGTTCTTCTTCGAGTCTCGCTGATCTTTCTCTTTGTCGTGTTTCTCAGCTCCTGGGGAGTCCGGCATATCCTCCTCGATGGCCTCATCAGACTCCCACGCCTGGACATGAGCACACATTTTTTTACTGTTCGATGCAATTACACGCATCCACCACTATGACAAAGTCGACTTACATGAGTGTTAATAGTTTCGGTCAGGGCCCGGTACCAGTCATTGATGACACTGTCAATCTCAGACTGGATTAGTAGTTCTGTCCCCTGACGGGTCTTCAGCTAAGGAATCCAAAAAATGGACGTCAGAGGAGTGGTATAGTGCATTTTATGTTCGTCCCCAATTTTCAGCATTGAATTGAATATGATGATTATTTTTTTGTGTGTAGCGTATACCTCAATAACATGCTTCTTGCTTGACTTGTCCTTGGACGCCCATTCCACCGAACCTCCGCGCAAGTCAATGGTAAACTCCGGCTTGGACTGGTTGCTGCCAAACTTCTGAAATGCAGTGACGCAGTATAAGCAATAATGTTGATTTTAATAACTGGATTCAAAACAATACTTGTGCTAGAAACAAAAAAACCAAGATGAGTAGTTTAATTATAAATATGTGTGTTTAGGATTTAAATAAAGAAAAAAAGGGTTAAGCAGCTGTGTTAAAAAAATATGTTAATTACTGTTTTGTTAGGCGGGGAAATCACTGTTAGTCATGTTATTATGTCACAATTCTCAAATACAAATTAATGGCTGCCACATGGATTTTTGTCACTACATTAGTGTCACCTCCAGTTCAAATCATATTGTAGACTTTCAGGTGAGTGACATTGAATTTGCCAGAAAAATGCTCTGTCAGTGTGATTTAATTCTTTGCCCATGCACAATTTCAACAACTATGCAGCACATGTAGCTAAAAAAAAGAGTTACATTTTGTAACAAGGACAAAATACAGACGTTAAAAATCTAAATATATTTTGGTTAAAAAAATTAGTTATTCATTTTTGAAAAAAAAAAAAAAAAATCTAATTGAAATCGGGAACTGAAAATCAAAAATCGAATGGAAGCTTTAGTGTATTTTTACATCCTTATTGGAAATATTTCAATAAAAATTCCTGCTGTGATGTAACAATAATATAAATACTGTGGAACAAAATAAGTTTATTTTTTTTTATTTTTAAGACACACAATGGAGAAACCTATAGGTTTTCTATCACGAGTAAATTTTTGAAAGTCAGCAAAGGTAAATGTACATGTACTGTGAATTATATTATATTTTTATCTACAATTACAAAAAGTTAAGTCCGTTGAAGTCCGCTGGCCAACTTCTGATTTGTCCTCATCTTGGAAAGATCAAACTATTTTCAGTTAAGACTTAAGAAAGCTGTATTTTTGAAAGAGGCACTTAATAATAAAAGACAGAGTAAAGAATCATTAGCACACAGTGAAACACACACTAGTCTGCCAGTTAAAGAAAGCAGCGGTGACTTAAAAAAAAACAAAAAAACAAAAAAAAAAAACAAAAAGGGAGGCGCAGCAGCAGCAGCCCTCTGCAGTGCTATCGTTTACATAGGAGACAGCAGGACGGGGCTTGACTGATTGCTTCCAGTTGCTAAGAAGAGCGAGGAGCAGCTCGGGGATGGAGCCGTTGCGGTAATAAGACTTCAGGAAGGAGGAGAGGAAAAAGCAATGAACGGAGGATGACAATATTCTTTGTACAGCTGGCGATGAAGTTTAAGAAGAGAGCGCTTGTCCAAAACTGAGACCATGAATACGCACCCAACTCGTGCTTCCTCCTTGCCCCTTTGCAAAGAGGAGAGAGGAACCCTGTAACACCGTCCACGAGGATGCCCAGTTCTTCCTGTGAGTCAAAACCATGAAAAAAAAAAAACATTAAGATCACAACAAAAGTCCTTCCGGGCTCCACTTCAAAGCTTCCTACCTGACTTTTTTCCCATTCTCTGTTATTTTGGTGACATTTAGGACCCCGCACTTCTCTGATGGCTAAGGAGGACGAGATAAGCAAATCAGAATGCAAACACATACATGAAGAAGCACGCAAGAATTAACTTGTGTTTTTGGTTGCAACCCTTGATGATATGTTAATATTCCAGATACACATAATCGGATCTGCCAATGCAGCAGAATTTATTTAGAATACTGAGGTAGATTGTGAGCTGTAGTCTCATGAGCTATGTTGAATTCTAATGAGGTGACCCCAGACACGACTTGTGGGTGAAATTTCCGGATGTACCTAAAATGCAAGAAACCTGAACAGTTGGACATACACAACATTTAAAGGTCAAATTGAGTTCACCTGCAAAGGTTGTAGTCCATTTTAGGTTCAACCGGAAAAAGTGCTAATTTTGCCGTAAAATCTTTTGCGTGAGCTAAAATGAACAACTTGAAAGAAATTAAAAAAAAATAATAATCTGAGGTTCCGCTGTAGATATCGTAAGAAAAACATCATAAATAGTGCAGTTAGCTAAAGATGGTGACATGCAGAAGATGATAGCGAAGTGAATTTAAAACAAAATGCTCAGATTCAGATGAGAGAGAATGAAACGAAAGATTATGTTTGGATGCAAGTGAGAGGATGAAGTTGGTGAGTGCAATGCAATGCAAGCTGGGATACTAACAGTCGAGGGGTGCTTAGGAGATGATGGGCAGGAGTCAGAGTCCGGAGAGCTCTGCTTTGGCGCCGGAGCACACTCCTAACAACAAGAGGCACCACATGAAGATTGACTAAAGACGACCAGGCAACTATCGGAGTCAATGACGTCAGTTGGTTAATGGGGGGAAAGAAATGGATCAGAAACCTGAAGTAGAATAAGATAACATTGGCTTGCGTGTTACGTAATAAAGAGGAACATTGAGGTGCTGTTAGTTGAGCTCGTGTATCACCTTCACAACAATATTTCGAAAGAATTAGATTGATACTCCAAACGTAAACCATTAGATACATTAAGACATAATATCTCAAATGAACTTTTTGGGTTAGGCAGTGATTGTTTTGGAATGCCCTACCTTGTCGTTGAGATCAAGGACGTAAGTGCTGTGCCTCCACTTGGTGAGGATGATGGGGTCCGGCTGCTTCCTCTCCAGGCTCCGACTCTTGGGGACCTCACCAGACTGAGGCGAGATGTTGTACTGTGTGAAGAGAGGATCAGACCAGGGAAAGTTTTAACTCCATGAGCGGCCCATCAGCGCCTGCACACTGGCCTCTACTTCTCCTTTTGCTGTCCACAGCAGCGTTGGAGAGGACGGGGGAGGGTCTCGCTCACAGTTTGCCACCATCACCTGTGAGGGCCTTTAAATGTGCAGGTCTGAGTAACAGAAGCAGGCACTACAAGAATTTAGCGGCCCATTCTGATCTGCTCGTAAGCCTCTTGAGGTGTTCAATTACCAAAGTGGCTCCTGTAAGCTCGCCTGACGCTCAGCCAATTACATAAACAGAAGGCCCGCCAAGGGGAGGAGCTATATTCGAGGTGATGTGATTTGACTTTCAGGTGCTCTGTGTGAACAGAGTGCGTAAAGAACATTTGGAAAGGTAAAATTAATGATGTCACACTACCTTGGGTAATTCCCATTCGGACCGGGATCCGTCAGCATTGTAGTAGTACGGGCGGCCTTGCTCATCGACGTGTTTTATCCACTACAAAGAGAGACTGCATTTAGTTTAAAAAAGAAAATGCACAACAACTTACAGGGAAAGCCAGCTCCTGCATATGTGTGAGGAGTTTGCATATTTGCATCCCAAAAAATATATAAATCATACCCACCAGAAATACTGATTATAAAATTAACTAAAAATGGATCGCTCGGGTCAACCGATCACAAAAATGCATAACAGACAAAAAAAAAATGCTGATCATTGTTTTCCAAAGTTTAAGCAAACATTTTACATTTTGATTCTACATAAAGATGAGTCCAATTTAATGGAGGACTACAGAAGTTGTATATTTACTACTAAGAAGCTGAAATTCTGAGAATTTGGACAACTTTACATAAAAAATGTATCTGTATCTAAAAAAATTCGATTAAAAATAAGAATCAATTAATTTGATAAATAGATTAATCCTAGCACCTCTAATCCATAATACAGCATAGGAAGCAATGCAGCCAAAAGAAACGATATGAAATCAAGAGAATTGCCAGTTGCAAATAAATGAATATTTCATTGAATAAATATTAGAATATCTTCTCACTTTTTTTGCCTTTGATATTGTTCATGCCAGACCACCCGCACTGTACCTTCTCGTGTGTGTATTCGGAGACATAAAGGGTGTGTCCATGCTCATCAAGCTCCTCAGACCAGCCTCTAGGGGGCGACCCGTACTGGCTGTCAGACTGGCTGGAATGGGTGCTGTGACAGTTTTCCTCGGACGAAAGCAACTATTCAGGAAAAGAAAAAATAATTAAAAGAACACTGTCAAAATTTGGGTTTGAACCAGAGACGGTTTAACTGATTGACAGAACCCAGTTTACATTTTAATCTCTTAAACCCCTGATGGTAGTATACTATGCTAATAAGTGCGGCTCGTGATTAATGCAATTTATCAAATTGCCACATGAGGGTGCTGTCAGACTGTCAAGAATACAAACTGGTCCCTTATCAGCTCCTTTTCAGCTTATAAAAACCAAAAGGTACACAGAACCATATTCATGTTCTACATAACACCACGCCTCAAAAGGAAGCTTAATCGATTTTTTTTTTTGTCTTTGTCCTCACTTACCTCACTCTCTGCCATGCATTGGCCTTCTCCTCGGAAACTGCTGGTGCTGCTGCCGGTGTCCCGCGTGCGTGGCGGTTTCCACGTGCGCTCCCCCGTTGCGCGGTTATAGTAGAAATGCCTGCCACTCAGGTCTTTGTGGGTCTCCCAGTCGCCGTGGACGTGGAGGGGTGAACCGGAGGGCACAGGCGGCAGGCTGGACTGAGAGATTTTGAGTTCCTGGAGGTTGGTGTAGACCGGTGAGTCTGACCTGCCCTGACCTGTGGGCGATGTAGTCTGGAGAATGAAAAAAAAAAAAGAGACTGTTACAAGCATATTATTTCGATTTATTCCAACAGCATGCATAGATCATTTTAAATATTTTCATCATTTGCAGCCTATTATTCGTTCACTATTAAAGAATAAAAATGCAAATCACAAGTGACATATACAACTTAATACCATGCTAATGCTACAAATCCAACAAGCGTTATTCTCTCAGGATTAAAGCCCCGGCAACATCCGAAGGTCACTTCACAATAGCTAGAAAGCATCGTCTCCATGGCGACAGCTCATCTCATCAAGATCAAGGCTCTTCTGAATGCCTGTGAAAATTATCTTGGGGGCTTGGAGACTGATGCCAGCTTGCACAAGGTATATTCCAAACACCGAGCACGCAAACAGCAAACAATCCAAGAGTTTATTTTAAGAGAACACGTCACTGCGTCTGAAAGTGCTTCAACAAATTGCAGAAGTGTTGGAATTCAATTTAACAATTTACAGAGGAAAAAGCTGGCAGACACCACATCTGAATAAAACGCATGAAAATGGAAAATAAGGGAAAGCACTCAAAATGTAAAAAAAGAAAATGTTATTGCAATATGGTCTAAAAATTTAATTTTTCTTTTATTCTGCAGATCACCTTATATCCCGAGAGCCTCACAAATACGTCGTCATCATCCTCACCGGCCCTTCCTGCGGCCTTTGAACGCACGCTGCATAGTGATGCCAAGCGGGACAGGAAGCACACCGACCCTTGCCTTCACCTCGCTCAAACGCGCACGAGCGAGACAGAAAATGAAGGGAGTGAAAAGCACCCAAGAGGAATCGGCTTCATCCCTCAAGTGTACACTGCAGTGGCACAACAGGAAATAGTGGTGAAATATTTACGTCCTTTTTCTCAAGATTTTGCAGCCATTCATAGGGTGAAGAACCATATTTGGTAACTTGAGTCGGTGTTTCGATATCAACCCAACATGCCTCGTTGTGAGGCAGCACAACGGGATGACTTGAGCTAATCGGCAGATTAATTCACTGAGATGGCGATGATTCACTCTGAACTAGTTTGCGGCCTATAAAAGCCAACAGCGGTAATAAATTGAGTAAATACAATGGCAACTCTCCTGGGCAACAGAACTGCAATAAATAAGACACCGGCATCAATACTGTGTAGCAGAAAGATTATCCGATCTAAACTACAGCAATGAACTACATGATCATTCATTTTCATCACTGTCAATCAAGGAAAATGCATCAAACGCACATATCTAATGATCGCTAGATTCTTTAACTCATTCAATACCATTGACGGATAAATACGTCAAAATCCTTTTTTTTTTACTGGGCTGGTTGTGAATGAGTTAAAGGGGATGTCAACCCGAAACTTTTCTTTACAAGAATATGTTCTATGTGGGCCCACTTGTCGAAACATGGCATTCTGATCAATATTGTGTCTGAAGAAGATGAGTGAAGCAGTAAAATCCACACGTTTTTAGCCATCTCAGGGGGGCGGCCATTTTGTCATTTCTGTTGACTGAAAATGACATCACAGTGGCTCAGGGCTCAGATAACAATAAATCATGGTTCAAAAAACAGGTGAGCCGCGATTGGTCGTTACCTTCACTCTGAGCAACTGTGATGTCATTTTCAGTTGACAGAAATGACAAAATGGCCGCCTCCTGAGATGGATTTTGCTGCTCAACTTATTATCGAAAAATGCAATATTAATCAGAACGCCATGGTGATTCGTGAAGGCACATCAGACTTTTTTTTTTTTCAAAAAAATATTTGGGGGTGGACTTCCCCTTTAAGGAGACATTTCCATTTTTGTTTGAGGTGAGAGATGATGCAAATGGGCTGCAGGTCTCTGACAGGTTACTGAATGCGGAAAGGACACGAGGGATGTTAGGGGGAGAAGAAGGTGCAACTGACTAATGGATGGAGTCAGATTCAGGGCAGCAGTTAAGGAAAGAAGGATGTAGCGGGTGTAGGATCGCTGGAAGGCATCTGCTGACAATTGACCAGCAAATGGAGCCCACGTGGACATGCGTATTGCTTAGAATATGCCTTATTAAGTTATCGGCATGTTGGGACAAAGTAATAATGTTTTCCTTTTGCTTTTGCTCCGCAGCCTCAAGTCCCACCATGCTTGTAAAGTCAATGAACAAGACTTACACCTCACACTGTGTTGTAAATTAAACCATAAATAACGTGTAGAGAGGAGCGGGTCAAGGTGAGGGCAGCGGGGATGGGGTTTGTAGTACTAGCACATGTCCACTTGGTGACTCACACGAGCTGGGGTGAGAGGCCCGGCGAGCAGTATGGCGTGAGTCTGCTTCCAAAGATTGTAACCATGCTGAAGCAGTGAGATGGGGAGGGGCTTCTATATATGCACACATGGCAAAGCACTCTGCTGCATCACCGTGCTCTCTTTTGGAGACACGTGGTACTTGTGCAGCGTTTTGCACAAGAGCCCAAACGCTATTCAGTCACTTTTGCTGCAGCATCCTCGGAGCGCTGCTCTACATTTGCTATCGGGTGGATTGGCAGAGATTTAAAACATCTTGCTGCTTGCGATGCTTTAAACCATCAGACATCTTAAGTCTTCAGTTGAGCACATCCTAATTGATGAACAACTGCAGTGAATGGAGACGCATGAACCATCAAAAGGTGGTGGAGGGGTGGCAGCATCATTTCTGCATGACGGATTGGACAAATGGGGAGAGTAAGTGTGAGATTTTTAGTGTGTCGTTTCAAATACTTCATGGTGTTTGATGTCGTCGCACAACAGAGGGTACGCATGAATGATGGTGATTTCAAATTCTGCTTTTCTGCTCAGCATGATTGCCAGCGAGTGTGGACAGACTGGTGAAATTAGCACATGCAGCCCTGCTCCCACATCTCCCTGGAAACATGGCGAAACGAGCACCTTGTTCCAAATATGCCGGTGCCAAATGAGCACAAATAGTCAACGCTTGTTACCGGTTTCTGATGGAACTGCATTGAAAAGCATGCTCGTGCTTTTATTTCGACATCACATTCCGGGCACCATGATAACCAGTCGTCCATCAACTTATAAGTAAAGCCGTGAAAACGTCCTAGTAATAATGATAGACCTATATGCTTTTTTTTTCAGGGCCGATACCGATTATTAGTAGTCATGGAGGCCAATAAATTATATTTGAAGCAGTTCTTGAGGAAGGGGTGAAATATCAAAATTTTGAAAAATAAAAACTCAAAAACTCGACGTTGTTTAACTGCCTTTAAGCACATTTTTATTAAAAAAAACTTGATTTACAACATGTTAAAGCTTTCTTAGATCTTCGAAAATAGACTACTTGGTTTTAAAAGTGCACAGAGCTCCCAGGCTCAGCTGCATGTATTGTAGTTCAATGAAAACAAACATCTCTTGCAAATAATTTTCTATTATTTTTGAGTTGTAGTAGACTAACATTTATTAAAATTTCGGCAAAGGTGAAAAAACAAACAGGCAGTTTACTGCTTATTGGCTGTTTCCCACTACACAAGGAACCAATCAGATGGTGCCGTGGGTGGGCGAATCTGCTTCTGCAGGCAGGTCCACCAGCACAGCAGAGAGTGCTGAAGCGAGCCAAAATAAACCGGCTTTTATTTTATCGGCCTTGAAAGCTAAAAAAAAAAAAAAAAAATGCCGATGCTGATAATCAGCAAAATGCCAAATATCCGCCCAGCTAATCGGTCTATCACTACCCAGTAAAAAATCAACTTGCTGATTAATGAAGTGAGGCTACATTCAGAATTTGCAAACAGTTTCAACAATGCTAAAGATGAATTTTTCCTGAAAAAAAGGAAGCCATTCAGCTTCCTGTTAGACCTTCCACCTTATTCTTGGAAATAAGGTAAAACATTCAAATGTTATTCTGTGTTTGAGTGAAAGGTCTACTGTCTTTGGATCAGACGGTGCCCACATCGGTGTCACGGCTCAGATCATGAGTTCATCTGCGCCCTGGCTGTGTTGCATAATGTTATTGTGTAATTGAATTACATGAGAACTGGTTAAAAGAAGAGTGGTGCTCCTAGCTGGCGAGTTGCATTGCTGAGTGAGCGCTTTGTGGCTATGGAGACACCAAGTCAACAAAGCCACTTCCCTCTCAAATGTTTGAGGATAGGGTGAAGGTTTAGAGGGGAACGTAGGGGGCACGCCCCCACCGAGGCAAGTACATCAATCCACTTGGTTCCCTTTGTTCTATTGTCCTAAGTTGTCCCTTCCTTTTTTGCCGCACAGCTCTTCCCCCACTACCTTCTGAATGTTCTTTCTCCAAACAAAACATGCTCGCTTTCCCCAATTGCAACTGGAGGTAATTCAATATAATACCTTGTTGATCATTTTCTGCTTCGCCTTCCCTCAGACAACGCCCCGCCGCCCCCTCTCGTTGCTCTCTCCCATTGCTCAAGGAGGTAGGATGCTGTCGATGGTTGTGCCCATATGACCGGATTAACCTACATTTCCACCTCCATGAGCATCAGTCGGACCACATTCGCCCGCTCGCCCGTCACCGCATTTGTGGCATATTGCGAGCCAAACCGCCCCTGAGCCAGAATATTGTTGAAATGCACTTGAGCACAACAGAGCATGCTTGTGGGAGAACACACTGACTGTTTAACAGAGTAGACCAGCCATCAACTGCAGTTTCAAATTTGGCTACATGGAAACAGGTTAAACGTAAAAATTCTAATTCTATTCAAATATGGATTTCACTCCATCTGCAACTTCAGGCATATGGCGACCTGAGAGACGTGACTCGGGCGCGTAAGTGAAAGATTCCCAAAGTGAGTCAGCAGCTTTTCCGTCAGACTCGGCAGGATGACGACAGCCAATTTAATTTCACAGATCAGAGCGTTTGACTGACGTGCGCAATTGACCTTTTGGTCCTGAGCTGATAGCATTAAAATGTCAGTCAACAAACAGTTGAGAGAGACAGAGAACAATACCAGAATGAAGCCAAATTTATGCAAAACTCGAAAAGCAAATTGATAGTTTGAGCAACAGTATCTGCGTGTGTGGCGTCAATCCAATTGGATTTTCCTTTTTGCGACAGATTTTGAGGACGGGGGGAGCCTGCAGCCATGTGATATGTGCATATGGGCATGCTGTTGTTGGTCAGGGAGCACAACATTCTTGCAGTGAAGCTGTCAGCTCTGCAGTATGAGCAATATATACTCATGCAAACAATTTATATCTAGGACAAGATGTTCACGGTTATTTCAGAAACACCCAATGGATCAAAGATTCCAGCGTCTATTTGGGGCTAAGCTCGAGTGAGAGCGTAAAATCAAACGCCAGTGAGCCAGATTCTGACTGACACCTCCTCTCGAGTTCCGTTCCACTTTTGAACGCATAAGGAGCGATTAAGAAAATCTGGGTGAATATTTTAAATATCAGTAAGCAACAAAGTAGTGTATCGTTTCTGGTCCAAAGATTCAAACATACAATCGAATCTATCTGAGTGATTCTTGCAGAAGTCTGTCTGACAGACTCTCTCTTGGGCTGTCTGAACCAATTCCACAGACGGCTTCCCACCGACAAACACAGAAAAATAATTAACGTGTGGCTGACAAGATGAACAAATGATGACAATCATAACATATGCACACGCCATGCTATTTACTCTCCGGGGATGTCTCAGGCTGGAGACGAACACAGAAGGGAGTCACTGTTAGCACACTTTCCTCTCGATGGGTACGCCCACTCCTCGAACATACTCCATCTTTAAAGCTGTGTGGAAGCATAACAGTCACAAAGTACCTTCTGTTCTCCAAATAGTGAGACAAACAGCCAGACAGACATGGATGGGGGCAGGATGAAAGGACTGCACAGCAATCTGTTCCTCACACAACTAGGCAAAAAAAAAAAAAAATGGCAGAGCAGCAAGTGCTTCGCTTTGGACGGTATATTGTATAATGCGGAATTTTGCAGTCAGGATTGACATATGCTGATCAATCAAGTTCTAGGAATACAGCTCATGTAAGAATTAAGACTGATCAGTAGATTGAATGTTTTTGAATGACTATGAGGAATTTTGCATTTAAAGGCAACGTTTACAAAATGTCATTAATCCGATAAGAATTGGGATTTAAATCATGATGTGATGCGCCGTTTTCATGGACACTAAAAATATTGATTTGATTAGAACTTGCGTGCTCATGCATTACACTTTTGATCTGAACAAATTTAGACTTTCGCAGATCGACACAATATACCGTAAATAGAAGCAGAAGCGAAGAAGCCAAAACATCGCTCCGTCAATTTCTACTTTAAACGTTCGCGTTGGCTCGCAAAATTTTCCTAATGGAGACCATTTCAGTCTTTCACTCGCTCTGCTTCTACTAATTTATGGGAATAACTGAAATCACGTGGTAAAGACGTGAAAGAATAAGAATTTTTATACGTGCCGATCGGATTATCAAATCGACATAAACCACCCCTCTCCTTCTTGATCGGATTGGGCATGATCGGGTCAGAATATTCCGAATGTGGAATCTAAAGCATTTGTATTCCAATTATATTTTAATATGAATAAATGCGTCCATGTAACCGTAGTGAGCGAACACCTGTCTAGTTCCCAGCGCTGCGTTGTGAATACGAGTTGTACATTCGTGGACATCTGCATGTATGTGGCTCAACGTCCCATGGAATTGTGTTTTTGTGGTTTATTATTTAATGTTGATGACCACAACGATCTCAAATACTGTTTCATTACTATGACTTGAAATGTAGTTTTAAATCAAGCCAGGCAGTGGGGGACAGACAAAACCAGATCAAATACATCACATACCGGCAGAAAGCTGTATAGTTACGCTTGTTTCAAAGGACACATTTCTTATAGCTTTAAACGTGCTTTGGAAAATGGTAAACTCTGTTTCTGTCATACAATAAATATATATAATGTGACGCACATCCAACCATTGCTCAGGCAATAAATTCAACAATTCTTGGCGGATGCAGATTTAGCAGCACTCCATCGCAGACAGCTGAGATTTTAAGCCTCCAGTTAATGACTAATCCTGACCTAAAGCCTTCAGCGTGATTGGTTTGAGCCAATTATACAAGGTCCCCTCCCTATTTGCTGATTGGCTACCTCGGGGCAGAGTGGGGGTTGATGGAAATGGAGGTCTTTACTGGGAAGCTACGACCCAATTAATCAATTAAGATAACGATTGGCAAAGACTTTTGAGACAGACCATTTTCCATTTACTTCACTGTGATTATTTATGATGGGAGTATGGGTAAAAAAATACACTTTTTAACATCCCAATCAAAGTTTTTTTGGTGTAAAATTTGCACCTGATTTCATTCCAACCCATTTAGTTTTGGGTGTCGAGTAGTAAATTTAAGCACGGTGACAACTCAACATAACCTTATTGATGCAAAATGTAGATTTATGTAAATGTACCACTTTCAACGACAAAAAAAAGCCAATTATACAGTACATATTTTCACTTTGATTAGATGCATTGCTGACGGGGGGAGATTATACGTGAAAGTACGAGTTTTATGCAGTGTAGATCAGCGCGGCTATCTTGGCACCAGTCCGGAGCAGATGAGTCAGTCTTCTCAAGGACATTCTGACAGGGCATTTGATGGTATGATGACATCAGTGACAATGTATAAACTAAACAAACGTAAGCGTGACGATAGTGTTGAGGGCCAGCGAGGTACACAAAGGCTCTTGGTACAAAGTAAAACAATAGTTAAGTCAGCACTCCACATTTAAGCTGCCATTAACCAGACAAAGCAATATTTGTGCAAAGTGGCCAGTGTTTTGCTTTTTATTTGCAAGTTTTTACAGATGGAGAAGCATTTGGAAGACATTGTCAACACCATTATAAGTATATATGTCAGTGTGGCTTGAACTTTTGTCCACATTCGATCTGAGTTTACGGGCGCTTTATTACAAAGTAATTACAGACTGAATATTTGTTTCCATTATTTGCTTTAAGAGAAATGTGTTCCTTTTTTCCCCCTTTAAATAAAATAGATTGACATTGTTATCTTATTTTAAATCATTATATAGTTAGTCTATACCATTTATGATATACTGCATGTATTTTCTATTGCATTGTCTGTCACAGCTTGTCCCATATATTATTTATCCACGTGTAATAACATGCCCGATTGTAAATAATTCTTAGACAGCAAGGTAAAAAAAAAAAAAATGGCACACTTTTGCGCCATTATTGTGCCCTAAGGAAGAACGAAAGCAAGAGTGCCCATGACTGGTCGGAGACAATGTTCAGCTTCGTCGATGCTGAAGAAAGCTTTCAATGCACCACCCGAAAGTGAACACAATCACCTGTGCGGACATGAATACCCACGAACACAACCTCGAGGGACTGTCACATCACAACAATCTCAGTGCTGTTCGCTCACTGACAAAGTCATTCCTCATCAGCAGACCATCCGACTTGAACTGCATCTTCCCTCCAGTCAAGTGAAGGGTACAGCAATCAGTTATGGACTCCTTTGCAAGACACCACCACAAAGAACTGTCAACCTCTTCTCTTTTATAAACAAAAGCCTTGACGGACAACCTTTAGTTCGGTAACCAGGTTCTTTCAACAAACATTCTGATGGAATATCAAAAGATATTATTAACCTGATTGACCCATGAAACAGTTATCACGAAGCATGGCAAAATTGATATAGTATAATTTGAAGTAGGTTGGGCAGAATAATTGTTGTATTGATTATTAGGAATGCGTGTGGATCGTTTGGAACAGCTGCCGGAGTAATCGTGTCTTGAAGCTACTGAGGCAAAATGCAGCACAGGTCTTGGCAAACAGCACAGGCTGTTGATGCAGTCTCCGCTAGAACACCGTCTAAAGAACAACAACCGGATGGTAAGATAATGGCAGGTGAGCTATATCCCTTGTAACAAAACTCCAAGCAACACTGGCAGCAAAACAGCAAACCGTTCAGTTATTTGTACTTCCGACAAAATGAGATTCTCCGTTCAATCCAAAGTGCATGAACAAGTAACAATGATTATATGTGTCAGCAACAATTACGGCACAGGCAAGACACAGCTGCTGAAGTGAACTTTGCAGTCGTAACAAGAAACTGTGACAAGACCAACTAACACCTGTTCTACTTTTACCTCAGCCAGGCAGGCCTAAGCTGTATATCACATTCACTAAGCAGCTCCTTGGATATTACGGAAAGATTCCAACTCACAATGTAATGTGGGCTCCTCAGGTAGGAAAACATGGTCCAAAAAAGGAAATTCTGCTGACAACTAAGGATTTCCAAACAGGTACAAGGAAGCTGAGGTGGCGCATTCACCTTGCCGCACTGAAAATGTCGTCCAACATACGAAGAGAGACGACAGTGGCTGATTAAAGGATCTTAAGAGATCTATTTAGGACCATGGCGCTTAAACGGGAACACTCATTAGTTGACTGACCCGACTGCCTCGCACAGAAAGAAACACGGAGAAAGAGTCAGAGAAGAGATCAAGGAGAAAGATGTATAAGTAAAAATAAAAGAGAGGATCACTTGACGGGTGGCCATTCTCAAAGTTCACTCAGAAGGCCAAAATAGGTCAGAGGTTGTGAGCTTGGTGCCATAATGTCTCCATTTGCACGCTCACAACTGAAATATAGAGGAGAGAACTATTGGATGGATGAGCCTGATTACTAACAAAAGACGAAAGGAACAATTTATATGAAGTGAGAAAGAATTTTGTTTAAAAATGTGCAGATGCACAGCTCTCTGGGTTCAGTTATTCTAACAAATGAGGGAGTCCAATTCCAACGTTGACAGAAAAAAGTTTAACAAAAAAAAAAGTTGTCTACATTTAAAACTTTTCAACAGACAGAGCATTTACCATAATTTCTCAAGTATAATACATATTCAAATATAATGCTCACCCCCAAAAATCTTGCACCCGTGTGTATTATCCGTATTATTTGTATTTTTTTAGTTTCTTTTCTTTCTTATTTTTTTAAATTGGTTTTGAGAAAAGTATTAGTACAACTATTTGTTATACCACCAGAAAAATCTAGATTGTTAGCAGCAATTTGTTTTGTAAAAAAAAAAAAAAAAAAGAGAACTTTCCAAAGTCAACCACACTGCATCCCTAAGGACCCCGCTTAATATTTATTTTTACGTATTTCGTCTTAACAGAAAAACTTACAGCTGACAGGAACAGAGTGGAAGCATTTTCGAGCCATTGATATGCCAGAAGCAGACCAGCTAGAGAGGTGAAGCGATAAAAAGCATGGAAGCGGAGGTGTGAGTCAGTGTGTAGCATCCACTTTGTGTCACGATGTGTTTTGACTCATTCATATGCACCAGTGTGTCTGCTCTCACCAATTTATAATGCGCCAAAGTTTATTATCCCCCTCTTGGGTATGTGACCCACATAGATGCCACACTGCTGCCTCCGAGTTTCTATTGGCATAAATCCACTGCCCTTCTCAGTTTGGTACAGTTGGTGCCGTCGCAAAGTGTGTGTACATGGCAACATACAACCCTAAGCTGAAACATTCAGGCAACAGGCTGATCGCCCGACTTTGACGACATGACAGCCACCCATAAAGGAAATGAAAACTTCCTCACGGACGATAAATCCTTCAAACCAGAGGGTTGTGGTTGCACATTATGAACACACATCAAGCTTTCAAAAAAAAAATAAAAAATTCAGAAAGTGCTCAACTTGAGGTAAAACATTGCATTGGGTGATTGTTAAAAAAAATATAAAAATTGATACCAGGAGGAGATAAGAGGCATAAGAGAAAAAGCAAAGGAAGGAAATCCGAATTTGTGATTTTTGCTGTAATTTAAAATCTAATTCTAATTCTAATACCCATAAAGTGAAGTGGGGCGGAGACCCCAGGTACGGCTTGGCGATGAGGAAATGGAAATGGTAATGGAGTAGAGTGGACAGAGTGGATTATTTTATGGACCAGCGCATTTCGGCGGAGAGAAGCTGTCAGCAGGGACCCCCTACTGAGTGGGCTGACATGTTCACAGCTCGTCGACTATGAGGAAATGAAATTGCCACAGGCAGTGAGCGAAAACACAGAACACACCAGGCGGTCTGGTCAGTCTGGTCATCTCATTTTAGTATGCGCCCCTTTTAGGCACAGTATAGGAACCAAATAAATAAAATCATGTTTAACCCAGATTTACCTTCAAGTCCAAAACAATTTGAATGTAAGCAGTTTTTGGCAAACAACATTCTCATGGGTCAACCAACGAGCTCGCCAGTCCACCCCTGTCCATGTTCTTTCCCTTTTTAGCCAACCACAGTAAAGTTCCAGTAAGCTGCTACTATAAAACTATTGTTGAGAATGGTCGCTGCTAGAGAGAGGGCTGCCTTGTCATCTATAGAGCAAGTCACATGTTCAGTCCGAAAAATGAACTGCATCATCAGCGCACCACAACCTACATGACACACTGAAATCACGACCACATAGTTTTTCCAGCGCCAGGCACATTAATCATCCTGAAACTTGATGTTCTACACTGAAAAACTAACTTTCACGCAAAGTCTCAGACTATTTCTCAATTTCGCTTGAAAGTTTTTATATTAAAAGCTGTTCCCAAGAAGACAGCCTTGACCTCCCAGTGAACCAACGCACTTCTGCATATCGTGTCAATCCTATATCTCCCCGTTTCACATTACCGAAAACTAAGCTTTTTATCATATCAAAACCACAGGAGTTGGTTTGAATATTCCACCCGGGTTACCTCCTCTTTTGAATATAAAATATGTATCCTGCATTTATTGGCAAAAATCGACTCACATCAAATGCAGTCATTTAGTCAATAAAAATTAAAATGAATCCTATAGTTCCTTGAAACATTTTTAGCATCAAGCCTAACAGACTAAACAAAAGGTAAGATTTTTGGAATATGGTACATGATGACATTAGTTTATGAGGAAGGGGGGTTACAGAGAGGTTTAACACAGGAATGTGTTGTACACAACCCCTTAATCCAGATATGTAAGAAGATTGCATTCTAGTAGTATGTGTGTGAAAAGGGTGGGAGGGTTTGTGGGGGTCTGTTGTCCAGGCTTCTGTAAGCTTCTTCGTCCCATGGCCGGTGGTGCATGGTGCGCTCACCAAGAGCCTATAACACATTTTACGTGATTATGTAAATCTGGCTTGACCTTTCCGTGTGGTTTCATCCGCAGATGACAAGGCTTGGCTCAGTCGAAACAGTACAGATGGAAGTAGAAAAATTGGACAGAAGAAAGGATTCAAAATTCTTACCTCAAGAAGGTCCACACTCACAACAATGAACATTTATCTTAGTACGCATCGTTTTGTACCACCTTGAAAAAAATCAACCATCGCGCAATTTGTAGCCTTCAAAGTATGAAGTGCACCGAGACATCTCTTACCGCTGGCATATTCACATCCTTAATGGACACTGACAGTGTCGCTCGGTCAATCACAAGGGCACTGATTAACCCGCTTGCATGGATGCCTTTGCGCACCGAGACGACCCTGATCAGCCTCCGAGTATCTCTGTTTTAATCCGTGAGCTATTTTGGTCAGCTTTGAGGAAACGTGCCGAGACTTGTAGACTATCCCCAAAAGGCAGGGCTTTAAAGGAAGACCCCCTAGTGAGCGGAAAGCACAACTGAGTGCAATTATGCCAAGTGTGCTGGTGTCGCGTTATAATTGGATTTGTACAGAAATAACTTATGCTATAGAACTATAAAGCTGGTCGCAGCTCGAGACTCAACCACAATATTATCATTGTTCAGTGACAGCTGCTGTAAGGAACTTCTGGAGGTCTAAAACGCACAAGCCCCGATTGAATTTTACCGTTTACAGACAGTGATAACAGAAAGTTAGGAAGAAAGTTAATCCGTGACAATCCCAAAGTGGGGATACGTTCAAGGGGGTATACTACATTCATCATAGATGCAGCTAAAAGCACTTTCGGTACACAGACATTACCAAAAATCTCGGCAGTCAACATCCTTAAACGTCGTACTTGATGGATCTGTTATTGCGCTGAAAGCAAGATTTGAAACAACATTCAAGTTACTGCCTCGGCGAACGAGAGGAGACATAAACAAACAGAAAGCAAAACACTGTGGAGAGAGAGAGATGAGTTCCACTTCTATGTCCTGCTCATTCTGATCCCTCAAAGTGCATTCATGGCATGACCAGGAAAAAATCGGAAACAGCAACAACATAAAAAAATAGCGTGGCACGAGGCAGCCATGCGGAGAAAGCCTTTAACGCCCAAACACCAATGACTTCCCAGTCTCATGACATATAGTTTCACAAGACAAATAAGGGAAAGGGAGAACACAAAAAAAAGCTGAGCGCACAAATAGCTTGACCCCATCGACTCACCCAAAGTGTTGGCCACTGGGGGAAAGGGCTATATCAGCTGTTCAAAAGCCTCTAAAAACATCTCGCGTCAGTTACGTAACTGAGCTTTGAGCATGCGGTGTCTTGGGCATCCCTAATTACATATAAACACAGACTTCTGTGGAGATGAAGCTAGAAATTGGCTAAATAAATCTCTCGCACACAGTCAAATAGGGTACCGTACATAACACACTGTCAAGTGCCAGCATCCCACTGCCTAAGATGCTTTCCACTCATACCTACAACAAGGTGTGTTGAATCAGAATGTCAGATACTTTTCCGAGCTTGCTCCGGGTGGATCTCTGAGGAGAGCAGCAGCAAGAAGAGGCTAAGGAAAGATCAATCACTGTGCGACATCAAAAAGCACAGCAGTGAGGTGATCTTACCTTCTCTGGATACATGCTTTGCCAGTCCACCAAGTGACATAAGTGTGCCAGGCCCAGAGAGAGCCACAGAGTGACGGACAGGACTGGGATTGACTGACCCACATAGAGAGCATTGGGGGTGAGAGGAAAGAGAGAAAGAGAGTGATGCTTCACCATCATTCGATCTCCAAATCATCGCTAGGCTGCCTCACAAATGGTAGAGAGAGGTGAAAGAGGACAGCAACAAACGGCAAGGTAGAGAAAACAAAAAATGTCTTCACGGGCAAATCTAAAACAAATGTGAGCATTGATCAAGTCAAAAAGTACACATGGTTGTTTGTTAACATTCCAATGAAGTATTGTAAAAATTGTGATAATGGTGACCAGAAAATTAGCTACCTTCCAAAAATTCTAAAAGCCACCAAAGCAACGTTAATTTAAAGTCAATTTTCAACATTCAAAACAGTTTTCGGAAGGCGTTAAATACTATGATCCTTAACCTTACAAAACAAGACGGGATTTTCAAAGCATGACTTGTCAAACTCAGTTCTTAAGGTTGTCTTCAAGGCTGAGCCCCTGGGGGCTTGCGGATTTAATCCTCTTGCTGTAAGACAGTGGTCCAGATCACGATTGGCGTGGGGGTTAAAAAAAAAACAAGGTGGACACAAGGTACGAGAGCAGACGAGTAGCTACTGTATGTTTGCCTTCACCGAGATAGCACCAGACAAGATCGTCAAAAAGAATGATTCAAGGAGACAACAGGTGGGAGGTTGAACCTAGGAAGCAGCAGAGACAGCAGGACAAGAAGACAAGAGCCTGAGAAGAGTTCCAGACAGAGACAGGAAAGGAGGCAAGTGAGCAGACCGGAAAAATAACTCGCATGAACACCGAAGATGCAGCATGAGCTCAATTTGAGATGGGATTAGATTACGAGCAGTCTGCTGCCTCACTTTTGAGGAGAGGACGGCCTTTCATTGACTTTCTTTTCCCTCACTGTACAGGACTGTGTGTGTAGGCACCAAGGCAAGAATGTCAAGTATGCACTGGAAAACAAGCTCGGGCCTCCTTTTCAGCTGCCCTCCGAGTAAGCCTACTGGCTAAACAGAGATTACGGGGCACTAACAGACAAGACATTCGTAGATGTGATATCTTTTTTTAACTGGGCCATTATGTAACAGAATGTATTTGCTTGACCTCACTTCAGAGAGGAGCACTTCTTGGAAAAAGTCTAAGCTGCGCTATAAAATTTGAGATATCTGCCAAAGGAACCGTTTTTTTGGGGGGGTTTTTTCCGTTTTGAATGTTTAGGAACAGCTCGTTTCTATACAGTGGACCGAAACGCTTCCCAGGAGACTTGACGTGCTTCCGCCAGTTCGTTTTAAAAGGCCAACACACCACTTCACAAGAGAAAAATGCTCCGCTTTAATTATCCAATTCACTGCTTCAGAATAGCCGCAGTAAATTGTTCCACCGTTTCAAAAGGAGTGCATATATTTTCAACCAAACCCCTGTCTACAAAGTAGACTATTCACATCCACGGCTAATCAAAGACCAAAATTCGCTGATCATTTGAATTAGGAGTGATAGAGGAGGGGAAACCTTCAGGACCGCAGTTTGACACTTGTGCCTAAGAGAGATCAAGCGAGAAAGACAGACAGAGAGGGTGAAAGGCCAGCAGTGGTTGTTAGGAGTTGGACTGTGTGAGCCTGTATTGTGGCTGAGGTGGGGGGTTGGCCTCAAGGTCGTACGCCGCTTCATTCACGTAGAGGAATGAATGAGTGAGTGCATGGCTGACCACTGGCTCCATAGGGCATAGCCACAGACAAAAAACTCACTCTGGACCACCGCATCTTCCACTTGCATGGTGACACATCTTTGAGAACGGAAAAAGATGATTTGGTCCCTCGCACGTTACTGCAGGGAACAGAGTGTCCATTCATTACGTCACAGTGCCTCGGAAACTAAGTACCATGAACAGATTCAAATCACGCTTTTCAATGCGTGAAAATGATAAATAAAAATCAACAACCTCCTTGGTGATAGTGCGCAACAGATTTCAACGGAGAAAAAGCTCACACCGGACTTAAGAGGCAAAAGAGTGGATCATCAAATATTACTAATAGAAAGCGGAGTGTGACACAACGGTGTTAATGGTCACTTGGAGATCAGATCGAAATCAATTACATGCGGCCAGATGACAGTGCAAATCTTTCGATCAGATCAATTCCACCTGTTCCTTACAAAATTAAAGCTTCATCATGGCTAAGTCAATAAGGGATTTGACTTCCTCCTTTTTCCTTCAAATTAAAAAAATAAATAAATGACTTGTATATAGCAGCACAAGAGGTAAATAACATTTATGTTACTCTCTGTTGTCAACGACCTGATAAAGATTGTAAGTCAAAACAATAGAAAGCAGGTGAAGGGTGGCAGTTAGCATTCAAGGTTCAGCTTTCATTTGTTTGAGTCCATTTTTTTGGAAGAGGGGTGAGGACTTCATCACAATTGCAAAAGAAATCAGTCAAAAATAAATTAGCAAAAATGAATGTAACATCACTTCTCACTCAACACCACCAGCAATAGTGCATCTGGAACTTAGCAATGACATAAGGCAGCGTTTAAAAAAAAAATAAAAGGGTCTCCCTGCAGGGTCGCTCACTTCCCTGGCAACAGGCCAAAAAGGACAAACTAACATGAGACGAAGAAAGGCCGAACAGAGGAGGAAGGGGGAACGGGACCCACCTGCCGCAGAAACTACAAACAGCACAGAACCACATGACAGTTTGGGCTGAAGCTATCTGCCTCTTAACTGGCATTATTCAGGACTGAAAAAAAAAACACTCTTAGAAGTTGACCATGCACATGTAAATGGCTTTGGGGGGGAATGTATTTATTTTGGCACAGGTGGTTTGACGGGCGTGAAATTCAAAAAAGGTTGGTGTAGGACTGGCAGCAACACAAAAAAAAAACAATTTCCTCGCCCCTTCGGGCTCTTTTGAGTGATTTCAATAATGACTTAGCTAACTTTGTTGTGGCTAAAACCTTATAGAGTGTGTCCATTCTCACTTTCCTTCACTTCGTGACATTCACACATACACGGCCTCTTTCACACAGTGGTCCCCACAGTGGGCGACTGGGGGGCTACAGACAGATCCTCCCTCTGATATGACCTACTTTCCATTCAAGCCTGCCTCTCTTTGTTCGTACCATGGTGGAGGAGGCTTCTGCTGTCTGTGGAACAAAGAGCACCAGCAGCAATTGGAGCCTTCAAACAAGCTGACCCTGCCTGGATACGCCACCCAAAAAGTTGGCTTACATCGGCAGTCCTGGACCACGACTGTTTTTCTACTCAAATGAAAGATAGCCTCCAGTTCCTACAGCCTGAGTCTCTTTCTCAAATTCAGGGCGAGGACAAACGTCTTTCAAGGATGCAGATGTGAAATTACATCTGTCAGACAAGTAAAAAACCCGCTTTGGTTGGACTTACCTGTCAGGGAGAAATCACTCCTCCCGTCGATATGGGGCCAGTATTGGTAATCAATCACGACTTCACAGAACATGAACTAACTGAAATGGATTCGAAGTTGCAAGCAAATGAGTAAAACTAATCCCTGAGCAAATGAGTGATTTATCTCCAACTCAAACTGCAGAGAGAGAAGTTTGAGGAATTGTCACATTCAGCAATATGTTCATGTCTTACCTGCATGTGTTCTGTTGAACTGCTACTGAGCTCATCTCCTGATTCCGAGTCGTTGCCGAGTTTGCTGAGTCCGTTTCCTGTCAACTCACATTGCGGCGAGGTCTTGTCGCTGTCTGGACTTCTGCTGTGGCTGTTCTCCACTTTGAGCGGAGGCGAGTCAGCTCGCATCCGCGGCAGAGTTGAGTTGTTGGCAAGATGATGATTGTTGTTGTTGTGAAGGAGCACCAGTTCGGCCACCACCTTGCAATGATGGGGGCTTCCCAAATTCTGGTTAGCATCCTTGGGCGGTGCCGGCGGTGTGACTCGGTCTGAGGAAGGTGATGGCGTGGAGGAAGGCGAGGGACGGCCAAAGCTGGACATTTCTGGCTGCGGCCGGTTAAGGTTCTCATTTGAGGCCATACAGATATCCAAAACAGTAGGTTTGGCTCTCAAGGTGGGCTTCTGAGGGGGCATCAGGGCCCGTCGCACCTCTCTGACATACTGGGCCGGCACGTAAAAAGCCTTTGTACCCTCATCCTTCCTCACCTGCCACCAGTCCTCATTGGTTTTCTTCACGAGCATGTAGCACTCCCCCTGCCGGATGGTGACCATCTTGTCTTTGGCCTTGTACTCATAGTCATATTCCACCTCGACATAAACTTGACCCGGGGCAATGGGAAGCCCTTCTCGATCAGCCATGGCTGTCAGGACAAGTGTTTTTAGCGCCGACCTCAGCTCTTCAGCGATCCAAGCCTGGAGGGCTCTTCATGTCTGACCAGGGAACTTCTGAGCTGTGGGAGAGAACACGCTTAATGTCAACAGTTAGAATTTCACATAAAACATTCCGCAAAGAAAAAATAAAGAAATAAAATAATAAATGAACCAATTTTTCAAGTTCCTGATCTTTGTTAAGCAATGAGATGTATTCAAACACCACTCAACCTTCAATAAAACCGAATTGTGACCCCTCAACGTATTGGAGGACATACAGGTATATCGACTTCCAAACAAACACTGCGACAGAGCGTTCCTAATTCATCAGATACCACAGTCCATGCCGATTGCTTTGGTAAGCGATACCACAGCGAATAAGATCGCGCCTGGTAAATGATACCGCCATGTAGCGCTAAACGTGATGACAACAAGATCCCGCATACTGGCCGTGCATGCAATCCGATGACTACAAAGACTCTCTGGAGCGCGGAATTCCTGTACTGACGGCATCCAAAAATAACAGTTTGCGTGTCATCAAGTGTCCCCGCTGAGCAATTTCACATCATTACACATCAATGAGGCTCATAAAACTCAAAGACTTTTATTTCACATTAGATCAAGTCAGGAGGCCGGTCGTTGTTCAACCTGGAGGAGAGTATGCTTTTGTCAGTTCGCCAATAAATACCGAGGCGCTCCCGCAGTCAAACGGCAGATAGTGAGTCACTGCACCACTCAGATCAGATTCTCCTTCCTCCCCACTAAAATAGCAGCCACTAAGGACTGACATCCTTGATGTGTAGGCAGCGAAAGCAGGTGCTTTTAGTGAGGCGTGAGAACACGCTGCTGAATCTATAAGGAGGGCCCAACCTCATGCAGAGGAAAATGCGCAGACACTCTGACAGCCTCACAACAAGAATAGATCTAGAGCGGGGAGAGCCGTCTGGGCCTTCCATGTTTCAAGACTATGAGCAACACGCACAGTATTACATAACACCCGGGCTTTAAGCGTGCGCCTTTCGGTAGTCACACATGCTTGAACACATATAACATCATGCCCCGATGAACTCTCTCAAGGAACATTGGCAGTCTGATGACTTGAATGAATCGCGTGTTAGGCAGATCCTCATGTAACCTCCGTCTTCGCACAAAGACGCATGCAAGCAGACTCACAAAGTCACTACCAGAACAGTAGCATTGACATACAACAGATAAAAGTTCACATTGATACGGAAATGTCACGCCGTTCGGTTGACTGGCGATAGTTTTATCAGTTTAGATTGCCAGCAGCAGTCCTCGTCCTACCATTAGCATTTGACAATGGATGCACGCATCCTCAAACAGTGACAACTCTAAACTCTAAAGTGGAAAAGCACAGTGTTGTGAAAGTGCAACCCTTCCACAAAAACTACTGTCTGCATAAATCAATTCTAAGAGTGACAATCTGGAAAATTAATCCCCCTTCAGTGATAAAACTGCAATGGTGTCCATTTCGGCACTTCCTGGAAAACAAATACAAGAATTGTGTGGGAAAATTAATCCCTGTCAACAAATAATGTAGACGTAAGGGATGTTCAGCATAATGGGGATTTAACAACTGTCGACAGTAACAAAAGACAAGCGGGCTGTATATTTCCTTGTCTGGCGCATTGTTAAGCTGATTGCCTTCCTGAGAAGTAGACGGGTAGTGCAAATTAAAAAGATGTTGTTGCTGTTTTTGTGTTGCTACTGCATGTGTGTGGTTTTAATGCTTACAATTACCGAAACATCCTATCCTAATTTCAGTTAACCCATATTGGGCGTTTACATTTTATAATAGCATCAAGTAAGCAGAATTCTGTTCGAAAAAAAATATATTGTTTGACGTTTTAATAATTTGAGTCAGTTTTACACTAAATGGACTAAAACACTTCACGTAAGAGTAAAATAAAAAGCATAACTTTGCTTTTTGTCTAATAATTGCTAACAATTGTGTCCAAAATTTACTTACACCTACTTCGACCTCTGAAAATATCAAAACAATCGACCTATTTTGGCTTTTATGGGCGAGCCTTTTCCTCTCCCGTGAGGCTCACTATAAAGAAAAGTTAATGTGGCTAAACATCTGAAAAACGGGATCAATCGTGATTTCCATGAAATCCAACGTTGAAATAGAGTTCTACCAGTGAATTTTGGTGATGATTGATTACGGTTTTCAACGTTAAGCTTTTTAACATTAACATCACATCACATTTCAGACTGTCCGCTATGCATCAACACTTGGATCCCAACCTGTGCCTTTGTCTGTACACATCTGCAGCTCAGCCACTGTGGCAGCATAAACACTGTGGGACTCGGACATCCTTTGTCCCTGCGCTTTATTTAAAACAGATGTGACATCCAGTGCAGCATCCACTCCAAAATGTGCTCCTATATTGCTGCAGCTGCATTTCAATCAGTCTGGGTAGACGCAAACGTTGTTTCTGATTGGGAAGAAATGGAGTGAAAAAAAAACAGACTTGGGTCTTCAATGTGAGGGAGCTGATCGAGTGCCAGGGGGAGAATGCCTGAAGCGGATGGTGGTGGTGATGCGGGGGGGGTGGGGGTGTCACAGTTTGGGGAGGGGGCAGGGTCGCCTCCAGCCCCAAAACACACAGCAGGAAAACAGCACAAAGAAGTTTAATCCATGTGATTTCGTAACAAAGAACATCAAGCCGACATGCCCGCGGGAGAAGGAAGGGCAGCCGAAGAATAAGCACCCCGAGCGGGCACAAGCGGCCGAACACACCGCGAGGGAATCGCCTCAAAAAACTAGGCGCGTGCTACTCACCAACGCCATCCCGGGGGAACGTTGACTCAACATGTCATATTTCCCATTTCAACCGTCGCTATACCGAGATTCTACGATCATTACCTACCATGACAATTCCGAGGGGCGCACACGCTTGGACAAAGCACGGCAGGTTCACCGAGAGAACGGACACGCAACCTGCAACAGCGTGCACGGCAACAAAGTAACTCCAGACACAAGCCAATAGCCTTGCGTCGACGACAGAAAATATCTGCAGGACCCGTACTAACCTTATAGAACTCAAATGGCGTATCTTTATGTACCCGAAGGGTGATTGTTCAGGAAGTTTTCCTTCCTAATTCAGTCTGGACAGTTCCAATATAGTCCGCAGTGGTTCTCCAGGCTTTTCCGTCTGTTCGCAATCCCCCGCCTCGCCTGAAATCTAACAATTTAGATGTACCGACGCCAACCATATCCGGTTAACGCTTTCATAATAAGATTCCAAAAAGCCAGTTTTATCATCACAACTGACATACCTGGTTAAAGATATCCCAAAAGATTTTAGTAAGTGTATTCTGTGATGTAAACGATATGAAATAAATGCTCAAAGCAGCGAGCATAGCTCAACATTGCTAGGAGTATTTATTCAATATAAAGGATATCACACACATTTTAATATGTATTTAATATCCTTGATAACCCCTCCAAAGTCGTATTAGTGGGCCAAAAGATGCTCATAATAAGGGGTTATTGAAACACGTTAATCGGGCATTAACCAGCGTTGATGTTACTTTACATTTATTTTCAAAATAAATTCACGAGAATTCCGGAAGTTGTGGCGTGTTTTCCGTGTAGGATAACGGTTTGCGGCTTCCACATTACAACGGGTCTGTCATTGTGCATGTAGGATCTTTGCATTGCGGTCTACACTGTTCCAGTTCTTTCTCCTTGTTTTTTTTCGGTATCACTCTAGTCACACCAAATACTTGTCATTGACAGATTATTAGTTTAGTTTAGCGTGGAGACGATTCATATTGCAGTTCCTATTTCTGTAATTTCCACTGCTTTCCATAAAAAAAGTAAAATAAAACAATTAAAAAAACATGTCTTCAAATGCAAATGGGCTCACCCATCTTGTCGGCATGGCTGTAGTACAGTATTTGGCAATCACAACGGGGTGTTTCACATCCAAGCAGGATCATGAATGATTCAGTGGTGTGATCCAGTAACACAGCAACATCTCCAAGGAAAACAGTCGGGCTAGACCAAGCATTGAAGTTGGCCTGAGGCAATTAAGTAGCATATTTACATAATATCACAATACGTAGACTAAAGAATGCACTACCAGTGAGTACAGGGTATTTTCTATATCTTGTTGTTTGGTATGGCACTGCCGTTTTGTGTAAGAGCGCACCCTTCTGGCGAAAGGAGGAAAGACATGTACAAGTGGCACTGAACACGAATGGCACTTGTAAAACAATTGTATCTTACTAGTAACCCCCCCATGATTAGTTTCAGCAATGCACAATCACACCACATCGTTCCTGTGTCAATGTATTATTTCTTTAGTATAAATATGAATCAGTGGCCACCAATGAGAATCAGTATTCTGAAGTGTTTGGAAAACTAGAAGACACAGAGGTAATTATTACTTACATGAATCATGCTGATGTGGCTCTGGAATCCATCTGTTTCCAGATATGTATTACCCAAATATTTCATGAATGAACAATGCACACTATAATAGGACAAAGTTGTGCAACCTTTTTAATTTCTTAAAGATAACTATGCACGTGAAAACAAATCAGGGTATCTGGATTTTGAAGGACAGAATGTTTGTACAGAGAAGGGGAAGTTTGAAAGGGTAACTTGCGCACCAGTGCGTACAGGAAGCATACAGTATGTACACTTTCATGGAAAAAGAATGATGTGTCTGAGGCTTTATCTTCATGCTTTGCGATGATCTGACCTTCACGAGCTGTAGGGATAAGAAAGAACAGAAATGAAGACGGGAATAAAAATACACAAGTTGTCTCTCAAGGTTTTGTTTGGATAACATACATAGAATTTGTCCAGAATGCAACAAAAATAAACGCCTACAAGGATATTTGTATTTCCGAGAGTACACCCACTACTTGAAGTATCGACTCTTTTAAGAACTTGTTTCATTTTTAACAAACTGCAGTAATAATAATTTTAAAAATCTATTTGGTCATCAAGCTTGACCTGAGTGCTAAATTTATAAAAACAAAGTTAATCTGGTAGTTTGTCTTTAAATCCACTGAGGGAAAAACACATACTGTGCACAGGAAATGGAACAAGGAGCTCAAGCTAGAGAAAAAAAATACAGAATGCATCTAGAGGCATTCAAAAATGAAAAAAAAAATAATGAAGAATGGTTGTATCCACAGTGACGAATCAATTAAATATGTTACTCCGCTCCTGCCTGTCATCCCCTTCCTTGATGCCACCATAATTCTGCATGAGGTTGGACCTGTTTCCATTGGGATTCAAGAGCGAGGCGCCTGGCAGCTGGCCTGGTCGAATGGGCTTGGCTGGGTTGGACGCAGAGAAAAGATTTGTCATGTATTTAGTAATGTATGACACATTGCTACATTTCTTGAATGGACAGTATTTTTCAAACTCATCGACAGCAAGTATTTGCTCTCCAATTAATTTCCAATTGTGGGCCACATCGTACGAACAATGATGGCAACCCCCCCAAAAAATTCTAATGAAGTACAAAAACAAAGTACCAGTATTTGTACTTTGCTAGTTTCCACCACTACTCCTATCACACTCAGTCTTCTGGTATTTTGTTTTGTAATTTCTCCACCCACCTATCTGAGCAGAGCCTCTCCTCGCCATGTTTTTGGGCTTGGTGGCCTCCCGAATGCGCTCAACTTCCTCCTCGTGGCGTTTGCGGTCTCGGGCGGCACTCTCTTTGGCATCCTTCAGAGCACCCTCCAAGGCTTTGATGCGTTCAACTGTGGTCCTTAGGCGCTTCTCCATTTTAGGAATCTCAGAATTGAGGGCTGTGTTGTCCTGTAGCAGCTGCATGGAGGGGAACAGGCAGTATAGAGAGGGCAGGAGTGAGATGAAACGCTCCGACTTACAGCAATCTCCTGTGGTATGATATCCATTCTTCGGTAAATTTAATATGTTTTTTGTCCTCACTGGTAAGATAATTCAACACTACACATCCTTATCCATGAACGCCTTTGTTGGCATAACCTCCAATCCCCCTCCCTGCCTCTATTATGGCGCACCAGCAAATGGGATGTGGTGACACCCTGATGGCCTTGAACCCTGCCCTCTGCAAGAGGGCTGGAATAAACACCCCGAAACTCACCACCCAACTTCCACATGTGCTAATTTGTCAGGTATTAATGCAGGGGTGTGCAATTTTTTTGATTGGCAGGCCACAAAGGGTTCTAAAATTTGACAGAGCGGCCGGACCAGGAGAAGATGGATGGAGTGTTTTGGTAACCTCACCTCATCGGAGAAAAAAAAAAAACATTTAATTTTAAATGCAAGTGAAAAGGAGCATTACAACAATATATGTCTTTGAATACACAGTATTTAGAAAATCAAACATTAACAACGTTTATTCATTTAATTTTTTTCAAGTTCGGCGGGCCAGATTAAAACGTTTTGTAGTCACTGAGTTTTTGCACATGTACAGTATTTACCAGTTTGTGAGCTTTGGTGAGCTGCTCCAAGTTGTTTTCCAGGTAGCAGATCTTCCGTTTCTGGGCAGTGCTGACTTCTCTTTCTTCTGCACTCACCTGAGCATTCTGTGTAAAACACAATGAGTTATTTTTGCAATTTGTTACAATCAACATCACACCCATGTAACTATTTTACCGAAATACAAGATTTAAGATCATCTGTATTTTCCAAGAAAGCTCGCTTTGCCTCATCTTTGTTTATCATATCAAGCTTTTGCCTGGGGGTCGGTGGATATGAGCACCATGCTCAGGGCCCGAGTCGCTATTTACAGCTGCCACCTTAGAAGATTCTGATGGCCTACTTAGTGCAGAAACTCTGTTGCGCGCTCCAGATTCATTAACTTTTTATCATGGTGCAATTTAAATAGAGCATATTTGGAGCAGGGGCATAAATATGGGGCTTCAATGTCTCATTAGAGAAGAAAAGTGGGTTTGGTGTGATATCGGAGAGAAAATAAGAAACGTGTCCATGTTGACAACCACAGTGTAGTCGACTGAGCATCTCTCAGATGTTTAGAACGCTGTAAATGTATTCAGTCTTTCCTCAGTTTGATCACGCTACATATTTCGGTTTAATATTTGTTGGGGCTGGAACAAATTAACTCAACTCGGAACCGCTGTGATGTTCTTCTAAGCCAGGAACTGTCAGATGCTCATGGCTATATTAGCAAGCCTATTATTATCGTGACGAAAAGGCCACTGCAGAATCTGTTTGTCATTTTGTCCACGTGGAAGGGGAAAAACAAAAATTAAAAAAATAAAATATATAAAATAAAATAAAATCTATATTATGCCCACTGACCTTTTTGACTTTAATGACCAAGTCTTGGACAAAAAGTCTTCTGAGGTTGTGAAGCGTCTGCAGCTCTCGACTCTGTTTTAAGACAAAGATGAAAAAAAAAAAGAATTTTAATTTATGGAGATTCAAAGCATGTTTCATATAATCATTGTAATTTTCTAGCGAGAAAACATGTAATTACCCCGCTGCATTGACTTTAGGGGAGAAAAAGTAAAAATCGTGTGGCAGTTTTGTCAGCAGTTTCACATCTTCCTCCATCTTAAAATTACCAAGTAATTTTGTTTGCTCCACGAGGCAGAAAATGTCTTCAAATGGGGGCGTTTAAACTGATTTTCACAGAAATGGTGGAAGAGTGGGCAATGGGCCAAGGAAATACTCATTCAATCAAGTTATTTTCTTTTAGATCTTCACAAAGGTCAAATAAAAGTGTGTGTGTGTTGGCTGTAGTGGGTAGAGTCGTCCAATTAAAAGTACAAAAGTAAAAAAAAGTTCGGAATATTGAGTTATGGGGTGAAAATTCTGGATCAACGTAAAGTGAGCAATGGACTGGAAGTGTCACAGAAAGGCATAGAAGTTGAAAATTTGTATCGATCAAACACCTGTCGAGAACTTTGCAGTTTAGATCTTTGTCGGAGAACTGCACATTATATAAAAAGTACTAAAACATCGAACAGTTGGAAACAAAGTTTACTTAATGTGTAAAAGTTCTCGAGCATTTTAGGTTCATCGTGAAATGCCACCCCAAAGTCCAAAATCCTTAAGCCTAACTTTCCAACATGCTAGTAACTGACCACTGTTTCTTCCAGTCCCTTCAGGTCCTGCTTTGTTTGCTCCCGTTTGTCATGCAGCTCCCTATCAGAGTAAAATAAACATATGACCAAAAATTACGACCAATTCAATGACGGTGGTCGCGAAACAGAGACGTTACGTGAGCTCTTGCAGCTGGCGACTCTTCTCTTGTTCCACCGCTTTCAGTTTCTCATGCTCAACTCGCCACCTCTCCTGTTCCAGCATGATCTCCTGGTTCTGACTGCACACGTGTCATCATCGGCAGGATTCAGGATTTAGCATTAGGCTGGGGTTAAGATTCGGGACGTGACGGTGGTTTCTTACTCCTGGAGCTCAGTGATCCGCTTGTCCTTGCTGTCCAGCTCGTCTCTGAGGTTGCTGATCTGTCTTTGATGGGCCTCTCTGTGAGACAAGATCTGCTCCTCCACAGCTTCCTGGACACAATCAAACATACAACGGCTCATCCTCACAGGTGAGCACAGATGACGATGCGGGAGGTTTTAGTTGGCAGAGTACCTTCACTTCATTTGCTGACTGGATCTCATTTTCCATAACATTAACTCTCTCTGGAAGGAAGATAAAAAAAATAATTTAAAAAAAACTGTCAAATAAAATATTCGTAAATATGGAATGATATCTTTTCAAACAAATCGTCCTGTCTATTTAATGCTCACCTTGAGCTCTGATCCGCACAATTTCTTCACTAAGAGAATCCACATTTTCCTCCAACTGTCTTTTCTTTTGCTCCACGTTCTGAAGACTGTCTGTCAGGGATTTTATTTTAGCTTCATACTGTCCACAGACAGGCACAAGCAAAAAAACACACACGGAAAAAACTGTAAACATAAACTCAGACGTGGGGGAATCGTCAAATATGGAACTATCGTGAATAAAAACGACAATAACCGGAAAGTATACATCATCAGCATATTTGCTTGACTAAAAATGCGGCATATGCCCTCGGCACTGGCAACCCAAACTACATCACTGAGGACGGCATGCGTCCAATTGTTTCGAATAGACAGTGGCAAGTTACCTGAGAGATCCGCAGCTGGCAGGCGGTTAACTCCCTCTCGGTCCCCTCCATCTTCTGGGTGCTGTCAGCTTGGGAACTCTCTAGGTGTTTGTTGCGTTTCACTATCATTTTTACCTCCGATTTCATCTTACTGATGTAGAGTCGAACCATCGTGAACTCCTCGTCGATGACACCGCTGCTCTCGTGTTGCTGGTGGGCCACAAACAGACAATGCAAAAAAAAAAAAAAAATGTATATATTTTTTTTTTTAATGAAAAAAACATATTTTAGGAAGTAGAAGTAATAAAAATGAACACAATCTAGGAATATTTGAATTGTTTAAAAAAAATAAAATAATGTAAAATTGAATAGAAACTGAAATGGGATGTAAATGCAAATTTAATTTATAGGCATTGCACATGCCACAAGAGTACAGAGCAACAAAATTAATTTTGCAGTTTAACACCTAACAGAGGGAGACAGAAGCTGGAAGACTGACGGGTTATCAGGTGAGGCCCAAATTTGGGAGAACATGGGGTGGAAAGATGGGGGAAAGCTACTCCCAAACTATGCTGCATGCGGGAGGGGCACAGTGTGAGATCTGGAAAATTCCTCTTAGCAAGAAGCAACAAAAAAAAAACCTTTCAACTGAACTTAAAGACTTATGCATTTTATTTTCAGTACCACCAGTATTACTTTCATTCTTTAGAAAATACAAAGCAAACCAGGACTAGTTAACTGTCACAGTTACCTTGATGTCATTGCTTCCCACCGCCAGGCCTATCTCTGTTAGGTCCTTTAGTAACGACGACATCATTTCAGCCACCCTTTTCTTCTGGTGGTTGGTCATCTCCTTCAACTTCTGGAGCTCGCAGTCAATTGAGGCCAGAGAGCTCTGGTGAGAGCGCCAGTTTGATCAGTTTCACTCATTATATCCACACAATGATATAGTTGATGAAACACTGACAGATTTTTCATTCAGTTCCTCACTGAGGGCCTCAAACTCCTGCGTTTTGTTCTCCACCTCCTGGCTTTTGAGGTCGTAATTAACAGCAAGTTCTTCCAGGGCCTGCAGCACCTCCTTCACCTCTTCCTTGGATGCTTCATTCTCTGTCAACAGCCGTTTCAGCTCAGTCTGTAAGGTGTCATGGTCCCGCCGGGACGAGACTAGGAGCTTAACACAAAGAAATAAGCACGGGAGAAAAATTAAATGACATTGATTGCTCATGTTTAGTGCTCCAGTAATCGGAAATCAGAGGTGAGAGTGGGTTGTCACCTCCTCCTGGTCCAACATTTGTTGCTTAAATGTCTCCACCATTTGAGATTGTTGATTTATCTCCTCGTCCTGGAAGAGGTGAACGATGAAAGGACAAGATGATCACTGCTAATTTTGTAACGCAAGTGTCCAAAAGAGACATCTGCTGGCCAAAAATGAAGAGGCACAATAACTCAAAGTAAGGAAACGAGTAATGTATTATAATTTCATCATTTGAGGACACGAATGGAAGATTTTCCACTTACATAAGGTAAGGTAAGAAAAGAAAAGTGCTTTAATGATACCCACTATAAATAAAAAAAATAAATAAGTAAATAAATGAGAATGTTTGGCTTTCAAGTAACGTTTCAGAATAAGCCTAAAATGCAATATAACATTTACTGGTGACCTGACCTTAAGACACAGGTGTCAAACTCAAGGCTCGGGGGCCAGATCTGGCCCGCAACCTCATTTTATGTGTCCCGCGATGTTTCTTGCACATTTTCTTCATTTTTATTTGAACAGATATGAGATATTGCCATTTATCTGTTACCTATCCTCCCCTTTTAAAATCAATTGAAGAATTGTTAAACAAACAATTACACTGACTGGCAGTTTTGAAATCAAACTTGCTTTCCATCAATTTGTTGTGTGCATGTGCCATACATTTATACAGTCTCAGTCATATCGGCCCTCTGAGGGAAACCATAACTACGATGCGGCCCGTCCACAATAATGAGTTTGACACCCGTGCCTTAAGATGAGTGGACCATTACACCACCAGTGACTTCAAAATGTAATTTTATTACGTTGAGTCTGATTTGCAACATTACATGAAAAAGTGTATAAATATTCGGAGCCTTCCTATTCAGTCGCCAAATGAGATTGAGCAAATCCATTACCTTGTCATCCAACTCCTTGTAGAGCTTCGCCATCTCTGCCTCGTAATGGCCCGTCTCAGCCGGCGTGAGTTTGACGCCAGGAAGGCCGGTTGGTGCTGGTGATGCTTCCGTCTTATCATTAGGAACAACATCTGCAGCCTTGGCCTCCTCTTTGGCCTTTTCCTTGTCAAATTGTTCCTCCACTGGCACGGACTCTCCTATTCGAAGCAACAGACAGTCTGTCAAGTTGAGTCTGCCAACTTTGCTAAAGGATTTTAAAAACACACACAAGGTCCTGACTCCTGAGTGTACATTATTTAAAAATAAATAAATGAATAAAAAATTTTAATGTTCTCACCCTTCCTCCAGCGGTTGATTTCTGTTTCCAGCCGGGTTACGCTGGTTCTCAGTACCTTGTTCTTCTCTTTCTCTTTTTCGTACTTGCTCTTCCACTGCTCCGCAGTCAGCTCCACGTTCAGAGTCACTGTGTTCTTGATCGTCTTGGCCCTGGTCACACAGGAAGGTGACAAACAAGCATTTTAGGTTCGTCTTTGTGCAGAACTTAGGGAAAGGTGAACACATCCACAAAAAAGTAATAATTGTTAATAATTATATATATATATATATATATATATATATATATATATATATATATATATATATATATTTATTTTTTTATTTTTAATTTTTTTTTCATTTATTTTTTTATTTTTTTTTCAAAGTATGGGATGAAAACCAAATCAAATGACGTACCTTTGTCCAAACAGCAGTGTAGACCGAGTCTCAGCGTCATTAAAGGAAGAAGGTGAACAGCAGATGACCATGGTGGTCCGACAGTTCCCTCCAAGGGAGTCCTGCAGGATTCTGGTCATTTTACTGTCTCTGTATGGCACATATGTCTGGAAAAGCCCCCCAAATATATTTTAAAAAACATTATTTAAAGAATCAGAAAGAAAAAAAAAAGGTATTTTCTTTAGCTATCGCAAGTGGTAATTTTAATAATTTACCAGGTGAAAGTAGTTAACACAGGAATTGTCAGCTTATATAAAATGGCTGATAAAACATTTGATACTTTACAGATCATTGAAGAAAAAAAACGAGTTTTATTGAACTGGCTGTCTAGTTTTTAAAAATGTTCCGGAAATCTCGTCCTAATGCCACAAAAGGATTTACTTACCGAACCCTCAGCCAGTGCTGAAATAACATTTCCAAGTGAAGACAAGGACTTGTTGATCATCTTGGCTTCATCCAGCACTGTCCCCTCTGCTCCTGTTTTCCCCACCTTGGAAAGGCAAATGTATATTTGAGACACGTCACAACTCCTATAAATGATTCAAGTCCAGATAACGTGGCGACAGAATGACGAGGCGAAAGAAGAACCTACTTTTTCACTTCCTGCCAGATCGACAAGGTAGAGTTTGCTGATGAGTTTCTGCTCTGTCTGAGTGTGCTCCTGCTTGATGTTGATTTGGAAGATGCTGTGACTCCTCGAACTGTGCTCGTTCATGTCTGACAAACACACGGAGGCACAATAAAGCCTACAATATGAAAACAATACAACTAAATACTCTCATACTACAATCATAAATCAAAGAAAAGTTTTATAATTGCAAATAGATGCCACAAATTCTATTAGATAAAATGAAGCTCTTCTGCTCTTTTCAACATAGTTCCTTGGCACTACAATACCACAAGATGGCGCCCAAGAAATCAAACTATTGCTTTTGTGCAATTTTGTGGTACAGCGACGGCCCCCAAAAAAATTTGCAATTATTTATACATGTTGCAAAATGACAGCAAAGCATGACTTTCTCAAACGAAGCACCACAAGTCACGTCAACATAGTTACTTGGCATTAAGGTGACACAGGAATATGCCAAAGCACTACTTTTGTCTAAATTAAGCTGGTCAAGTCAGTGCAATGTAGTTTCTTGACACAAAGAGGCCACAAGATGGTACTTTGATTGCGTTGCAGAAAATTGGTGCTTATATAACAGAGAAGAAGAAGAAGTCGGTGACAATCTGGTTCCATGGCCACAATAATGTCATGATTCACTGTTGAATCTGTGTTACTCGAGTAATCTAATTTTAACTTCGCAGTGATAATGGCAATTGCAAACTAAGATGATTAAAGCTGGTAATTTTTCTTATTTTGTTTTCTGGCCAGGTGTCTAAAATTAGAAACACCACAAGACTTGAACCATCCTCCACGAAGAGAGCCAAGCCTACTTTATTGCAGTTGGGCACTGAGAGCCCTTATCTGGTATGAAGCAGTCAGAAGACCCGGTGAGGTCAAACCCATGAGAGGCAGGAGCACCGCATCCAGCACACAGACTCACTTGTGACAGCCACGCTTCTGTTGTTTTTGCCTTCGTCAACGGCATCCATGACTTCATCGGGACTGCACACGAAGCGCTCGGTACAACCCTGGGGATACGTGCACATCACAAGGCACAGGGCGCCATGTTGTTTAGCAGGCTGGCTTTACAGAGCAGCACTTATCAGTACGGGGAACCATGACCGACCATATCGTGTCTGAGTGACGCTTGTCAAAGGGAACATGAAGGATTTACGAATCCAAATACATCCGTACAATACAACTTAATAATAATAATAATAATAATAATAATGCCTTTATTAGTCCCACAATGGGGAAATTCGAGATTCGCACCCAGGCCTCCTGGGGAGACTGGGTCCTGAACGCGGCGCCTTAGACCACTCGGCCATCCTGGCAGCCACGAGATTCGAACCCAGGCCTCCTGGGGAGACTGCGTCCGGAACGCGGCGCCTTAGACCACTCGGCCATCCTGGAGCATCGAGGAGAACCATTGGGTATTTATTATTGCGCCGTAAATTTACTGTTCCTTCAAACTAACTCAATGCACAGCTATAAATGTCTAAATACCAGGCAACAAAAGTCAGTACACCCCAAAGGGCAGGCATGGGCAAACTACGGCCCGGGGGCCACATGTGGCCCGTTAAACGTTTTAACCCGGCGCGCCGAACTTGAAAAATATTAAATGAATATTTTATTTTCTAAATACTGTGGATTCTCAAAGACATATATATTGTTGTAAATGCATTTGTTCACTTTCATTTAAAATTAAATGTATTTTTTTTCTCCGATGAAGTGAGGTTACCAAAAAGCTCCATTTATCCGATCCTGGTCCGTTCCGACTGTCAAATTTTAGAACCCATTGTGCCCGCCAATCAAAAAGTTTTCCCACCCCTGCCTAAGGGAAACCTAATGGTCATTATTTCGCGTGACTATCATTATTTTCCAGCACTCCCTTTGATGAAATAACTTGTGAGATACTGTATGTGTCTAGGTTTGGGGACGGAGATAATGAATAACTTACCTTGTGTAATCGAGAGGGTAAGATTTCAATTTAAGCATTTTGACTTAATTCTGGTTCTTTTCAGTCCAACAGCTGTTTCAGGAAAGTTTTATCTTTGGTTTGTTATTTGACTAAACCATATATTGTGCAGTACATACAGAGTATATTTTATAATTGATAATTAAACTGTATCAAATTTTTAACATGTACTTTTCCCCCTAATAAATTGAGAACTGCCGAACTGCTTTTCTTTTTTTTCTGCAAGAATTATAGTTGTCTAAAACGGATTTTATGTAAAATGATCAACATGTGATTAATGTATAAATGTTCTGTTTTAGGTTTCACAAAATATGGCAAAGCTGACAGCCAAGCGTTTCAGTGAACAAGTGAAGCATATTACCTCCTTACTTCAAGAGAAATGCGTTTACCAGCAGGAGATATTATATTTATGCGTAAGATGATGTAAAAAGATTTAGTGACATTTCTGGGCTATAACAAAGCTTACCTTACAGAAAGAACATCACACACATTTTACCTTTACATAGGGCACCCGGTTTTTGTCCTCATGCACTGAAAGGTTGGTCTTTGTGACTGTGGAGTAAGAAAAATGTCACATCAAAACATATTAAGTCAATTTTGGCGAAAATGTGAAACTATCAATGATGACAAATAAATCCTCAAAAAGCTTCAGATAAACCATAAATGTTTCATACCATCTAGCAAATCTTTGATTTTGTCCAGGTATATTTCAAAATAAGATACCTAAAAATCAAATCACTCTCATGAGATGTTATCGCTCCCCAAAAAAGTGCAACCGTTTTATTTCTTTATTATTTCTTTATTTACGACCTACTTTGATATGGAACTCCAGGTTCTCATCCATGGAGTAAATATAATTAAAAATGTCTCCGACAATTCTGGGAATGATTCCCATCATGTCGCCATCATGGAGATTGCCCTTTATCAGAAAGAATGAAATACACCATCACATAACCAGCGATTTTATGGCATACATTTCATAATTTGCTAGACTATTACCTCCATTGTGTGTGTTTTACCGGAGGATGTCTGTCCATAGGCGAATATCGTGCCATTGTAACCCCCAAGGACATCTACGTTCATTGAGAGCATTTGTTACTGAGTTGAATGCTTGCACTTTGTGTATTTATCCCAATACACCCACTCCATATTGGCTTACCTTTGACAATTTTTTGAGCCACAGCATTGTAGAACTGCACCTGGGTAGTGCTGGACTGGAATACACGGTCAAAGTAGTAGGGTTTGCCCTGGAAACAAGAGGAGGCATGCAGAGCATGTATTGAATATCATTATGAAGCAGGACACCTATAGTAGGTGAGATAATCGGTTGTAAGAATAAATCCACTTGATTATGAGGGTTGACGTGCTAACTACTAGCCACTGTGCGGCTGTAAAAAAAAAAAAAAAAAAAAAAATCAATTACATTTTGTCTTGTTAAAGTGAATTAAATTAAAATATGGACTAGAAAACTACAAAAAAAAAACTATATGAAAAAATTATTTAAAAAAATGTAAAAATATATCCTATATTAGAAATAAAATACTCAAAGTCTCAGAAGAATTATTATTCACACACTTTACTCAATACTTTGTTGGACCCGCCTTAACAGCAATCACAGCTCTTGTGATTATGCTACATTTTTCACACACCTATTTTTAAGAAGTTGCGTCCATATATACTCAAGTGAAAAAAAGGGGTTTATTCTTCTTTGTCATCAAGGGGCATTGTGAGTATAATTTTAAATGTATCATGTTTGGTGTACAGCTGGAAAAAGTGATTTGGTTTAGTACTAAAATGAGACATGCAAAATAGATTTAAAAAAAAAATATCCTTGAATAATTGATTAAATATTAATTAAATGTCACATAAAAAGACATCATGATGTATTAAAGCAGACAAACCGACATAAAAAAAGACAAGCAAGCTAAACCTTTAGGTCTGATGTTTAAATACACGCATTAAATTATAAAAAAAAAAAAGAAAGAAGAAAAATATACAATAGACAACGTTATTATTAGAAACACCAATCAATAGCTTCTTTGTATTAAGGGTGTCTGAAGGGCGATTTAGACTGGCCAGTGACTCAGCACGTCTGATTTCCCAAGGCAAAGCATTCCAAAAGAGCGGCCCATAACAAGACATCAACTGTATTGTTAATTTTATCATCAGCTTTAGCCAGCAGCTCAAACACAGTGTGCTGCCAAACCTGAATGATAGCATTCACAGAACATTTACATTTTTAATGACAGTATTTGTCAAAACTAACGTGTAATTTGCTTTAATCATAGGATTTAGTAATATGGCGCTGTGATTGTCTGGCGACCAGTTCAGCATGTAGGCCACCCCCCAGCTCTTGCTCATTGTCAGCTGGAAAAACTCCAGCTCATCCAAGACGCTAATGAGCACAGTCGATATAGAAAATGAATACACGCATAGTCATTTTGGAAGTGAATGTGATTGTTTTACGGCGGATAACATGACCAAATGATTGCATGGGGCTTAAAATAGAACCTTGGGGGACACCAAAGTGGATATAAGCCAAGTAATTTAATGTCTCATAGTTAAATGATCCACTTAAGGGCACTTCAGGTGGTTTAAGAGAACCGTGGGTACATTTAGCTGGAGGTATAATGAATCTTTGGAGATCAGGCATGCTCTTGGCATTGAGTCACGTTTGCTAGCTTATCCAAAATTCTAACAGAGAACCTTTGACTGTGAGGCAGATGATATATAATGTGTGGTTAGTTATTTTTCCATATGTTTGTTAGTTGTTAGTGTCCATACATACATAAACACACAAAAGTCTGAAGAGCAAAAAGAGATTTGAATAGTGTCACCTACTCACCGCAATATGCACACAGTCCTCCCCTTGAAACTTTGGGATGTATTTGTCTCCGCGGGCGACCTCAGATTTGTTAAGCGGCCTGAAGCGACACACCACCTTGATACTGCACTCCGCCGGGTCCGCCATCTCCACCGCTTTGGAAGGATGGAGAGCGGCGTGGTGCAATTACTGCTGAGAGGAGGCGGCGGCCCTACAGCACAACTGAGGGTTGACTTCCTAGGTGAGTCTCGGAAAGTAGTCCTTTGTAAGTTGACATTGGTAAATATAGAAAGAACACACCAAAAAAGGATGGAGATGCAGGCGGTATCCAGTGAGGGGGAATGAAAGCTTACACTCGCTTGGAATAGAGACCAATGCAGCAGTGATCAGGGTGGGATCATACTGTAAAATGGTTGGGAGTCACAGGAAGTCACAGGGTGTGAGGATCACAAGATTCAACCTCAGTTTCTTTTGAGGAGCTCTGAGTTCAGGGTTGCTACTGCTATTAATAGATTACGTTAAAAAAATATATATATATTTTATGCTCATCTGCAGTCCAGTAGGTGGACATTTATTAAAACAGGTGTACACGTGTGGGGGTGGGGGTGTGCGTGTGCGTGTGTGTGTGTGTGTGTTTGTATGTATATATGATTGCAAGAATAACAAACAGTTATATGATGTGCAAGAATAGCAAAGGCTTTGTCTGATCATGGTATGATACATAACACTTTTTTAAACACTCACTGACGTAATGCATCAAGTACGAAATAGCTGTCGGAGTTGACTACTTTTCCTGTAATTTCTGCTCCAGAATTCATGGAACATGAAACTGTGGACAATATATGACGTCATCTTGTGGTGAGCTGGTCTACATTAGAGACATACTGTACAAAATGCGGCATTTTCAGTGAAGCAGCAATCATATGATCAATTTTATGCACCATTGGTATGTGCACATTATGAATCCACCCTATAATGGAGCAATTGTGAATATATTATATTATAAAGCAACATTTTATATGAAAAATTAAACTATCATAAACCTCAACATGGAATGGGATTTTTTTTTGTGGTCATAACTACAAGGAATGGCATTGTTTTGTTTTTTTTTTAGGTTTTTTTGTGGTGCGCTGGATATGGTGCAGTATCAAAAGAAGCCACTAGGGGAAAGCAGAGTCCATCAGATTTTATAAGCCAATCTCATTCAACAATATATTTTTACTGTTGCAATCAGAACTGCATTGTCGTGTCGTATATATGATTTGGTGACTATTGAATTTCTTTTATTTTTTTATTTTACTCTGCGTATGGAAACTAGCAATATTTTTGTTTAATAATTAGTTTCATACCACAATGTCAAGGAAATGCATACTACAGTAATCATGACAGCAAAGTGCACATTTGTTTATCTATTTTAAAAATGCTAAACGTAGCAGGTGTTCATCTTTACACACAAGATGCAAATTTGCAAGGGTTACCTAGGTTACTTTATGAGGGTCGTGTGACTATGTGTGTAAGTGGGGGATAAACCAGCAACGTGGCTTTTAGTTGCTAAGTAACAGTCCCTGTCACAAAAGAAGCATTTCTTTTGAGGATGTTTGTGTTCTAAATGAAAAAGCTGAACCCTTTCTCAACACATTTACATTGCATTGCCCTTTTTTCGGAACTGTTTCTACATGAAGACAAAGTGGGGGAAACGATTTCTTTTTAAATCGACTCAAGCGTGTGTACAAATGTGTAAGCGCATGCGTCATATTGGATGCAGCATTTGTATAAATCATAAAATCGACCAGAAATATTAATAAAAAGAAGTTATAATGACATAATGCAATCAAGAGCAAAACTCCGGTATTAATTTCGTGAGGTCTTGCTTGATGATGCACTTCCAAGGAGCAAGCTAACTTCACAATTTGCTTCATTTTGTCACTTCCAATACGGCTGCGGCGGCAACGTACTAAATGAGTCTATTTATATGTATTGTAAATCTTTATTATAATGCTTGCGGTTGTCGCTAAAGTACCGACGAAACAGGGGATACATTAGGCAGTACCTCGCTAGAGCCAGCAGGTGGTGCTGTGGTGAAAAAAAGCTTGTAACAATGTTTAAATTTCATAACTAGAAAATGGAGATTAAATAGCAAAAATACGATGTATAAATACACGTGTTGAGCACGAGCATATATCAATCAAATTACTTGTGTGTGAGGTGTGAGTAAAAACAACACGCCTTAAAGACCAGAATTTTTCAAACAATTCTATTTCATAGACGGGAAATATAGGGCCCAGCTTATATTGTCCCACATTCTGTACACTGAAGGTCAGTCCATTAAGTTTCGGCAGCATACAGAAACAATAAATACCTGGCAATACTCATGAAAACAGATCCCAGTTATTATTTTTTTTTACAAATAAAATACATACAGTACTTATTTAGACAACATTGTTCCTCTGATAATATGCACATTTTCAGTAGTTGTTACATAGGAAAATGCTTTAAGAAAATGAAACCACACAGCGGAAGAGAGATGCATAATAAAGTAACATTTTTAGCTTGGGAGTAAAAAATAAATATGCATCATAATGTGGCTGACGTTTTGGTAAATTTTGAGTGTGAGTTATATGTCAATCCCCAATCCAGTCTGTTTATACAAAGCTTTGAATATTGAATTATTATACAAGCTCAATGTAACACGACTTGAACTTTTCAGTCAATCTTAAATTGGAGCTCATTCTAAAAATAACCCAACTGTATATACATTTGGTACATACATATAATTACTCCAGTGACATGGAGATATATTAAGACTTTCAAATGTTCTTATTTTAAAAGTAAAAGTGAAAATGTGTCGCCTGCCTTATCACCTATCAGAAACGAGAGCGCTGACACAAAACCACACACACAAACATATCCTGGAAACGATATTTCAAATGGGTCTAGAAACATAATTTGAAATTTTAACATTAACATCATCAACCATCTTGAGTCAGATAGTAAACTAGTTCAAATTAATTAGGACCTTTTTACAGAACATTTGAATAAATAAGATTAGTTGCAAAATGGTGTTGAAAAGCCATTCTGGACACTAAAGCAAAACGAGAGTATTTGACCTGTTCACATCTGGAGGGGCTTTTGCCCTTTTCTTGGATTGATGAAAAAAATGAACATCAATGGATTGTTATGTGACGTTGAGCTCAACGCGTCAGCTTCTCTTGGTTACAGCCAGGTAGTGCATTTTGCCTCAATTGCATCAAGCGGCGATTGATCATTAATAAATGTTATGCATTCGACAGAATTCTTCACCATCACCTAATCAAGTCCGGGGTCCTTCATTTTGTACATGCAGCTGCAGTTTTTTGTTGCAGTGAAGCTTTTCATTGGAAGACTGCCAGTCACGACGGGAGAGAGTCCTGAGACTAGACTAGAATCCAATGAATCACAGAATTCCCCCCCAAAAAAATCTATTGCTATTTGCATTCACATTTCTCTGGAAGACAAGGCAGCGGAGCAAAATAGCGTTTAATACCTTCGACATTTGATGAATGCAAATCACGAAACAGTGTACTTGACGATGAACCGAACGACTGACCCAACATACAGTAGCATAATGATACTGTACTTTAGTGCAACAGCGTTCCAGTGTTTTTTTGTCTTTTTTTTTTTTTTTTTGCCCAATCAGAATCTTACTGACCAGTTAGCATCCTGTTGCATGTGTTCAATCGCTTTTATCAAAACTGAACATGATTACTGAACGCTAAATTCAACCACAGTTCCAAAGTGGATCAATTAATCAAATGTAAACCAAGATTTCAGAAAGAAATACATTTTTTGCAGTTGCACAAAACCACGAGTTGAGAATTCTGTCATGGCTGCTCACAATACGTGAATAAAACTTCTACGGTGGATCCTGCAACCGATTAATTTAGTTTGCATTATTTTCGATGGGAATTGTTTCTTCGAAATTTGAACCAACCAGCATCCCAGGTGCGGTGTTGACTGTTGGTGATTCGATTGTATTTCGATTGTTATTACAATTTGACACGCAATTCAGGTTAACCTTATCCTTTAAAATCAGACACTACATGGTTGAAGTGACACCATTATTTTTTTTGTCTCCCAAGTGGCAGAAATTAGATATGCGTTTTAATCATTTAAGGAGACTAACCCTCGGGAAATCATTTATTCTTAGATCAAAATGAGGTCTATTCCAAATATCGGCCAGTGTAACTGCAATCAGACATAATTCAATCGGCATCGTAAATCCAGCCGATTTGGACAATGAGGCCAACGTAGAGGTTAAAGTTCACAAGAAAACCCAGAAACTCAACTACTGATTCCCCCCACACTCTTGCATCACACAAATAAATGCCACATATAGCACGGACTGAGAGAAGCCGCCAGAAGCACATTCACATGGTAAACCTTGAAAGTTCATTGCGTTTGAGCAACATTACAGCAACACTACACTTGTATCTGTAAAGACTATTCGATTTCCTTGGCTGGTCTGACACAATCTCACAGTGTGGGTTGTTGTCTTCCAGACCACTTCTGGAGGTGAGAAGCGCAATACCCCTTTGGTAATGGACAACGCAATCGCTATAGTCGCACCGGGATCTGGGCGAGGACGGCGTTCTTATAAATAAAGATTTGATCATGAAGGAATTGTTCTTTTCGAGCTTTGGCAGAAACACTCAGTGGAGTTGATCCAGCCGATAAAAGCAAAAATACAGATTAAACAGCACCAAATATACTATTGAGGTCATTAACGACAGATGAGAACAGCAGTGCATCACAGGGTTCAAATGGATTGACTCGGAATTGAAGTCAAGCAGCTGGAGCCTAGCAGTAGAGGGACATCCGACTCCGACGCATCGCCTCGCTGATTAAATAAGCCGGGCTGACTTCTGGTTCTTCGGTCATAACCACAATGTTCTGCCACTCCCCACATTGGTTGGATTTCTTGATGGTGTCCACCACGCAAAGAGCATAAAGACAATCCTCGAAGGTGGCGGCCATCGTCAAAGGCCTGCCGTCCCATGTCCGACGATCGTCCTGGTCCTGAAAGGCCTGCCGAACAGCCTGGATCATTCGGATCATTCCGGTGAGATACGGAGAAGGGATGTCACTGAAGGCTTTGTCTGGTAACGAAGCCTTTTCAAGAGGTGTAGCGTCTTTGAGAAGAAGTTCCGGGCCTCCCCCAGACCCTCCGCCGCCATTGTTCTTCTGTCCGTACAAGTCCGTCCCGATGACCGTTAACCTCCCAATCGTTCCGACGATAATCACTTCCTGTCGAAATTCTCCGGGGACATTGAAGTTGAGGGTGACGGTGCAGCACGCCCCTCCTTCCAGCACCATCTGGAAAGTGCAGAAGTCGTCGCTGGTGATCTGCCGGATGCCTCGGATGTGGTCCGTCTGTTTAACGAAGGTCTTGAGGAAGCCGTGGACTTTTGCGGCACGTTGGCCTGTCAGGAAGGTGAGCAGGTCGATGATGTAACTGCCAACTGAGTGTAGGCCCCCACCTCCCATGAGGTCATCACAGCTCCAATTGTATTTCTTCCCGAGTAGACTCCCACTGTGGACCTGTCAAACCAAATGTTCACGTTACTGATTCTTAGGTTTGGATGAACATGATTCTCAGTCTCATCTTTGGTAAGCATACATGTTCAATTCTCTTTTGTTGCATGTGTCGCTACTCCATATGCGTTAAGGTAGAAGTTCTTTGAAGGTTTATAGGAATTGTGCCATTTATGCTAATAATTTCCGTTAACAAGTCTATGATGTTTCACGTTATATGTTAGCATTAAGCTCACAGACTTTCTTTGACTCATTCAATACCAGCCGTGTAAAAAAAAAAAAAAAAGATATTTGACGTCTTTATCCGTCAATGGGAGTAAATGAGTTTTAATATCTGGTCTGGTTGAATGTTTTCAGGTGCAAGCAAGAGATTGAGAAATAAGAAATACTTGTGATTATTAGAGTTTCTCTGTATTGTGAATTTTCACCAACCAAGTGTGGGTCTGCAATTTAACCCCAAGCGATAAACTGAGGATCTTTACAGTTTGATCATACCTGCGCCTCGCAAACCAGAAGCTCCCCTATGTAGCCTTCCTCTAACAGCTCCTTCATTCGAACAAAGGCTGGCAAGAAGCGCAGGACGTTTCCCATAATACTCAGCAACTTGGGGTAGTACTGCGCTGCAGACATCATTCGGAAGGCATCCAAGGGAGTGGCGGTCCTGTCACAAATCACGTTCTTTCCGATACCTGAAAAAAAAAAAAAAGCACAGTTTGGCACTTAGGTTTAAAATGTAAAACAGGCGTGTGCAAATTATGGCCCGGGGGCCACATGCGGCCTGTTAAATGTTTGAATCTGGCCCGCCGAACTTGAAAAAAATTCAATGAATAAACCTTGTTTTATTTTCTAAATACCAAAACACACCATCCATCTGCTCCTGGTCCGGCCCCACTGTCAAATTTTAGAACCCATTGTGGCCCGCCAATCAAAAAGTTTGCCCACCCCTGATGTAAAACAAGGGTTAGTACTTTCGACTACCCCGAATAATTGCAGGTCAAGATTTGCGAATAGAGCTCAAATTATGCGGATTAACTCCACTAAGGAGGTCATTATTTTCTGTTATGTGTTAGAAGGATTAAGCAATGACTACTAAAGTGATTTCAACAAGAAAGGTCCAAAGACCAAACCACTTTGTACCCCATAGACAACTTCTCAGTGTATAGTGTCCCTGAAGTTTGATGGTAATTTTTAAAACTAAAATATATCTTCATTCATTGTTGTGTATACAGCATATTTACCTGCCATTGGTCAACATCTCCACAAGTTTGTTAAACGTCATCAAGTACAGTAGCTGATTCTCGTTTTTACGATTAGTCGTGAAAGTGAAACTTCCTATTCCAATCTGTCATTAGAAGCAATTGTCCAAGTACGGAAACTAATCCCTTTGACCTAGATCTGAGATATACAGAGGGAGAACTGACCCAGTAGCCCGCCAACCACCACTCCACCCTCACAGTCACACAAAATACACACAACTGCCTGCTCTATCCATTTCTGTGGGTTAGCAAAGCACGGAAAGATTCATTTGGGTAACACCCTTTGACGACAAACCCTAAATGTTTGAAATCATTAATTCTGTCAAAAATAAAGTCAAAAAAATTAACCATGAGGCGGGAGCACTGATACATACCAAAATATTTTTTGCAGCTCAGCGCCCGTTTTGAAGGCTACGCTGCCATGAGATTTGAACGTGAGATTCAAACTCGCGGTCGTCTGGCAACCTTAACGGCGTGATAGCCAGAGTGGTGCAGTGGGAGAGTCGTAATGGAGCAGAAAAAAAAAACTCAGCACTGCAGCTTGGTCTCCTAACATCAATAATTTAGAGACAGGATATACCGTACACTACAAAACAGGGAGAGACTTGAATGATTCAAGAGACACCTTGCAGATATGGAAAAACAAATCCTGAATTATTTCAGCAGAACTATAGCAATAGGAGGGATATAAAGATGATCATTCCTTATTGTTTGATATTGTACATCAATCGCCGTGTGCTTCCGATATGAGGAAAATATGTTCGTCTTGGCGCTGGTGGCAATCTTCTCAGAATACCCTTCAGGTCCCTTTGCAGCGCACGAAACTGACATCCAGTCAGATCGGGTGAGTGGACCTCACAGACTGAAATCCCATCCAAGTGCTTAATACAAGCTGTCAAAACCAGTTAAGCCTTCGTCTTATAGGACACCTGAAATACTTTTGTTGTGTCATTCAACAGAATCCTTCTGATTTATTACTGTGTTATATACAAAACACATTTAGTAACAATTCGCACGAAGGACTGATAATACTTGTTTCCAGGGAGGTCACAAGGGAGAGCAGCTGCGTCATTCTAAGTAAAGCCTGACTCTGCAGTCAAGCGCTTCGCTCAGCTGGCTTCCATCCAGACCACCTGGGTCTCTGTGCATGGCTCCAATGTATCCTCCAGTTGGCCAGGACGGGGTGAGATAATACCCTTTGTGAGCGTGTGACAGAGGGAGTTGAGAATGTATGCGTTCATACCTCAAGCGATTGTTTACATGATTATTGTTAAAGGAGAATGGGTGGGAAGTGGTAGCTATGCAGGAAGGACAGGTTGAGCCCTGACGAGTGGAAGAGGTTGTCATACGACTCAGTCATTATTACTCATTATTTATTAATTAATTACTGGACCGGCGTAGAGCTAACCGTCATGAGTCAATTCATGTGACTGTCTTCCTAAATGCATCCCAGACACAACAAAAAGGAGGAAGGAGGGAGGCGCCAGGTGGACTTGGGAAGATGCGGAATATCCTAGATTCCATTTTAAGGTCAGTCACACGAGTAAGACGATTTAGCACATTATTAGATTGACTGTCTGACTAGCATTATTGTTCCTCCGCCATTATTTATTTCCATATCACAGTGTTATTTAAGTCTGAATAGCAAATGCAGGCTGGATTAAAGTCTTAATCGCACAGCCCTGCAGCGCATTGCGAACACACTTCCCTCTCCTCTCCACTTGCCTTGACCACAAAGCACTCAGCATTGTGGGTGACCCCAGCCACCCCTCACACCACCTTTCCTCCCTCCTATCGAAAGGGAGATGGGTGATGGGAGGCCTACGCCATCACTTTTGAATGGCTTGAAAACCATAATCTGTCTGTCGAAAGCAGGTGATCCCGGTTGCTATGGTAACGATGGAGCAGTTATTCTAGTTTATTGAAGGCACAAACAGTGCGCCATAAGAAGATCCTTATCTGTTAATTTATTACATTGAATGTCATTCCCGAGTCAAATTGAAACATTATTTTATTTTATTTTCAAATTCAAATATTTATTTTAGATGAGCATCTTTTAATTAATTTGGTTTTGTGCATTATAGTTTATTAGCGAAAAAGTGCTTATTTAGCAGTGCACACTATAATTGTGATAAAAAGTAAACCAACAATGTCAACTCGGGCATTATCATTACAAATGTTTCATATTCCAGAATGAATCTCATCCAACCTGATGAGATAAAAGATTCTCAAGGCTGTCATTGGAATGTGATAAAGTGATGATGTCAAGAGTGTGTTCAATATTAAATATTTTGGAACATGGATTTCAATACCTTTAGTGCACTCAAATTCTGATTTTAACCGCTGAATGATCCTTTTTTAAATTATCATAACAATGTCACTGTAATGTATTTTTATCCGATTATCAAGTATGGTTTCTTATCACGGTGAAATGAAGTGTGACCCTTTTTAACAAATAACACGAAACAAAACAAGCATGTGAAGAGGCTGTTTGGAGTACAGACAAACCAGGACAGCTCATATTGCAGATGATTTTCCCAAATGTAATTTATCTTAACTTCATTACCAAACCGGGAGGGAACAACATTAAAAGACACCTGCAATGGTTACAAAATAAAGCATCTAAAATCACAAAATGAATAATATAATCCTTAAAAAGGCGTTTTTTTTTTGTTATTTTTTATTATTTTTTTTATCCTGTCCTGCTCTTTTGGAAAATTTGTGAAAAGTTTGTGATCCAAATTCCGTCATCAACCACAACCCTTCGATGCATGAAAATATTATGGTGCCTAAAAACACAACTCGTGCACACGCGATCAGACACATAAGATACCAGATTGACAAGATCTCATCAGAGAAACTGACAAAACCAGATAACCGGCTTGCCTTTGAACGATGTGCTGCATATTGCCTATATGAAGCCCCGTCTCCAATTGCACACAAAACAAAGCAAGTATAAATGATGACGGTCATTTAGACTCACTTAGCCAGCTTTCCCCTTCATGTAATGCCCTTGATTTGCTTGATTATTATTCGTAAAAGTGCTGCCATTTCGCGCTAATCCCGTTCACTGAAAGATGACGAGATGACCAAAGGAGAGCTTCCATTCCAGGCTGCTCAAATCTAATAGCTGCACTGAAAGCATACTGCACGCATAATGGCCGTGGCACTCGCCGTATTGGAAATGACACCATTAGGCTACATTGTAGCGACTCAAGTGAAACTGTCAAAATACCCCCATTGTAGTGCACGTTCAAAAAAATTGAGAGGTTAGCTAGTTGATGAGCCTCATGTGAAAGTTTGTTATGTTATGTTGACTAATTTATGGAACATGGGCTCATGATTGTGTACATGCTAGAGGCATGGTGTTGATTCTTTGCTGATTATTCTTTGTCAGACCACACTAAATAAATTCAAAGAGAATACCAGTGTGTGTGATTATACAATATTTTAATAAATAATCACAGTACTTTGTAATACTGACCTCCAGATTTCTTTTGTGGTGGTAGCATGGTGTTCTTTAAAAGTTAAAGATGGAGGGCAGCAAACAGCAAAAAGTGAACGATCTGCTTGCCACGCAAGTATGTTATCAGGCTCAAACCCCCTGGGGTCCAGGGGTCGCCTGGGGTTTAATGAACTGCCGGGCTGCAAGTCCTCCTTTCTAATCACGCTCACACAGACACACGCGTACTGCACTGCAGCCTAATCAGCACACTTGCGCCCGTCGCCTTCAACATAAACGAAACCAACGTGGCTCCAGGTCATTATCACATTGGAGTGCCTTCATCACATTGAGGTCAAGCGCAACAAAATGATACACAGCGGTTTCTTGTGTCTTTTTTTTTTTTCTTCTTCTCGCAAATTAAATATGAAGGAGGCAAATTAGCATAAATGTTGGTTGGGTTTGATGTGCTCATTCATTAATTTGAACACAGCAGTGTGTCCCCTTGCGCTTGTGTAATTACAGTATCATTTAATCTAGTAAAAATGGAAACTGAAAGAGAGATTAAAATAACAGCGAGTCAAAGCAAGAAATTTGACTCATGCTGTGAAATTTGAAATTATTCCAAATTTTAAATTAGCTTTGATGCAAGATGACTGATAACCACATTAGACTACTAAAACTAAAGATTAAATCCTTATTCATTCTTATTTTAATAAATACATGTATGTTAAGATTGTATCTTTGTTATTCAGAATACATTTCTCACAATGCACAACAGACGAAAAATAGTGCATTGACAATTCCATCTCCTACTTCAGCACCAGAGACAGTGCCAGGGAATTATCAATACACAGCTCAGTGAACCAATTATTACATATTCCACTGCCATGGGTGAGGCTAGAGACTCTTAGTAAAATCAATGAGTCCAGCAGACCAGAATAACATTTGATTTGATGACCTGACTCAACAACTAGGAGAGAACAGACGAGGAAATAGTTTTTATTAAAATAATAATAATTGTTATTATTATTGTTATTATTGTAATAATAATAATAACAATAATAACGACAATAATAATATAATTATTATTATTATTAATAATAATAATAATAATAATAATAATAATATCATATCCATGGGCGCAATAAATCAGAAAGTCTAGTACAAAATAAAAAAATATATATTTGGCAATGTCAGGCTGATATTAGAATTATACAATATTTTTTTCCGAGTTGCAAAGCAGGTCCACATTTTTTCATTTATTTTTCCACATTTGCAACCGAAAGCTACGTGGTCCTGTAAAGCAGCTGAATAACCAACTGAGTTTCTTAATATTCCGAGGGGTTCATAATTAGAACAGTTGAATTAATTCAACATGAAATTACCCGCAAGACCCAACACTGAAGCGACACCGATGAGAACAGATCCAATCTGACATGGTAATTAAAGACGACAAGCCCGCATTACTAAAAACAGTAAACTAATAACCACGAACATCCTTGGGCAGCTGCGTGACATCTTCACCATGGGGCTCATGACGCCTGTCCTAAATAGCTCGGTGTGGGGCTCATATCGGTCTGACATAGATGAACTTTTGCAAAGAGGAGCGCATGCATTGCTGCTTGGTTAAATCTGGACTGTTGTCATGGTGATGAAACCCCCTTGACACCTTCTCTGTCAACCACTGGGGGGGGGGGGTCTATAGAGGGAAGAGAAGACAAGGAAGAGAGGAAAATAGGATAGCATCATACCGTACAAATGGGTAAGGCTGCATATTGTGTGCAGTAAACACAGAAAAAAAAAAAAAACGCGGCACGGAGCTTGAGTCATGCGCGTCTCTCCTCTCCATCTGAGTTGTAAGATATTGAATCATACAAGATAGTTTTCATCAGAAAGAGATCAAAATTCTCCGGTACAGGAAATGAATAGGCCAAGATAGCATTTCCTGGCATGGATGGAAAGCTTTAGTTCGCACTGAACAATTCTTGAAAGAAATGTCACCTTTCACATACAGTGTAACCTGAAATGCCTCAATGAGTATCAACCTGAAAGAAAGAAGAAAGATCTGACTGCCTCCCCGCTTGGATATTCATGTTGTCCTTCTTTCCCCATGTGGCCAATTAAAAAAATCACAAGCAAGCTGATTCCTGAATGTTGGAACATGAAGAACAGCTGCGGAATAAAGCGTCCCCGCGGCAGTTCATCATTTGCTTTTCTGCTGTGTCGCCGATTTTTAAGTGCTAAATGTTGTTTGCACTCAGCTCTAGCGGAAGAAAAACAGCATAATTAAGAAGAAAAGGCAGAGAAGGTCCCCATCTAAATTCAAGTAATTGAGAATGCATATGTATGTGAGTATTATATATGTTGCTGGTCTATGTGGGTTAAGGTAGCCGATGTTTGACCATTTTTCCAATTTTCTTCAGCCTGTAAATGGATTTTTGCATTACACGATAGCATTAAGCAAACCGACTTCTATGAGACAGAATTACGGTACGTCATTTGGTTGAAGATCTTGGGGTAGAAATATACCTGTATTTTCATTTTTACAGTAGACTTCAACTAAGAGTGACAATAATAGATGAAAAAAATTGAAGGAAACTCAAGTGAACTTGGTTATTTGGTGTGATCGGACGATGAACTGCAATCCTTTAATGCTTCCATTAAAAAAACAAAACCACACTCTCCCTGTTGGACTCTTAGACTCAGTATTTAGTAGCACAATGAGATCCCTCAACCCCCCAAAAAAAAGCCCCAAGTTCACCACCATACACAACATTTCCTTCCTCGTAGGTCCATGGTAGAGAAAAGTACGGCTTAGAGTGGGCGGTGATCGGGAGGTTTTCTCCTTAATACAAGAATGCTCACTTGTAAGCCTGCCTGAAAGAGCGTCCCCTGCTCAGCCATTCATCAAACAGACAAAAGCAATTTCACAGGAAGCCAAAGCTTTCTCCTCTTTGCTCCTCGTTGTCACTCCATCATCATTTGCTCCGTCTCTGGGGCTCTTTCGCGAGCATGCTCCCAGAGCAGCCATTAGCATGAAAATAGACGGCTCGGAGAACACGAACATGAGCCAGTGAGAAACTTATCGGAGCTTTCGACTGCCAGCTATCTGAAACAGTCTCCTGGTTAAGGCTTTAACCAAAACCCAGAAATTGAATTCACTGATAAATTCAAGGTAAAGTCAGGTGATCGTAAATTTTTCAGAAAAATTCCATATACATGCAATTCAGTGTGCCAAAACGAAAATTATCCATCCATTTTCCAGACTGCATGTCCTCGACAAAATTGAGCCTTTCAACTATATTGGGATGATTTTGACGTATCAATTAGTAGCTTTGTAAAAGAGTTCAATTCGCTGCCAAAGACGCGATCGCTAGCCGGAAGTGTGATTGCGCAACGCCATCTGCAGTCAGGACACGTATTTATGATGACACCTACTTGCCCTTTGCGGCCAGATTATAAATAGCTCTTTGGTTAGTCGTCAAAGCAGGTGTCTGCGAGCGGATGCTGTGTATGAAAACATTTACACATTTGCCACGACCACGTTTGACTGCTGGCATGATTTTGTTTTGCGCTGCATTTTTAATGCCAGATTAAACAAGCCGCATGTCGTTCAAAAAGGTCAACTGTTGTCTCGTCACGCCACTGAATAGCTCTCCAATTGCTTTTTCACTCGGGGTGAAATATTTTTTTAATCCCACCCCTGCGTTAATGAATAAAGTCATCATTCACAAAGAATATTTTGTGCAAATGATCTGCTTCATGCGCTCAACTGACCGGTTAATTGATTGCTTCCGATATGGCGTGACGATTGTGAATCATTCAGAAAGGTTGGCGGAAGTGATCTCCGTCCCTGACGTATGACCACAATCGTTAGGAGTAACCTGACGGATGCATTTTGAATCATCACACTGTCGTCATGCCTGACATTATTGCGGGATGTTCAGAATTACACAATATTGCACATTTTGCAACAATGTAGGCTTTGGAATGATTGTTGTGGAAAAGTGTCAGACTTCCATGCTCGTTGCTCACCGCTGCACACGCTACTTCCTCCTTCTGCCCGCAATATCTAAACGGCAGAAATAGCACTTCCTTTCGCTGTTACACTTCAGTTCTCATTTATCACTTGCATCTGACTCACACTCCACAACATTATTAATATTTTCCTCTGAGTACACCTTCAATGTCATGTGATGTTTGCCCATTCGCAATAATATTGTACGTCTTAATCCATAAACCATGAAATAGCCAACTAGTTCTAAAGGTTTTTGCTCTTTTTTTTTTTAGCTGGTAAAACCTTCGGAGATGTAACTGATAGCTGTGTTGCCAGTGAAGAGACAGCGTCACATTGTAGACCAGTTTTCGTCTGAAATTTGTGACCTCAGGGGCTGACTGTATGAGTTGTTATTATGCCTTCATCTTTGCATGCACACACGCGGCGTACCGGAAAAGATTAATGGCATTTTAATTCCTTTCAATGGAGAATTTTGATTTGATTGAGAGTAAATTGCATTACAAGATTCGTCATGGGAAAAAAATTATATTTGTAAATCAAGGTAGAGCTGTATATTCATGTTGTGAGAAATTTCAAAGTCCACATCGCTAAAAATAAATAAGCCTTTAATGACATAAACTAACGGAAGTGCAAATATGATCTCCTGCTTTCACACCATGGAGAGCAGGGAAGAATATTCGAAGGTCAATCTTTGCTTCCGTGACATCAGAGTCGCCCCAGGAATGTCATAGTAGTGAGGAGGGAGAGTGAAAAGTAAAAAAGGAATCCCAATGGAAGGAGAGACGTTGTTCAACAAGAACAACCGGTTCGATGAGCGGACTAACCCAGCCTAGTAGAACCTGAACTACTTGTGGAACACGTCGGCGAACTCCTTTGATAGCTTTCTGCTCCTTGTCACCAACACTGGCGATTTTAATTGCGGTGAAGGCCAACTGCCAAACATGACCAACCGAAATGGCGGCATTTCGTTTGACGTGCAATTCAGAAAGAAAATTGTATATTTTGCTCAGACCTCGCAAGGACGCAACTAACAAGCGGAATTACTGCTGGAAGTTTCTGTATACAGAGTTCAAATTCCGATGGCAGGAATCAGAACACACACGTGCATCGGCCACATGGAGATCACAATCACACACGCAGCAGGAAGTTGAGTCCGCCTAACTTTTCTGTGGGCGTCGTGCATTTAAGAGAAAACTCTAAGGCATTTACGAGGATATTGAGATTGCATGAGGGAAAATAGGTTTCATTTTGATCAATTCTGTTTTCACAAATGATGCTCATCAAGGCATGTTTGGGTGACTCGCATGTGGAAGATCTTAACAAATAAACATGTGCTCATGTGCACAAACAAACTGCAACATGCTCAACAGTGACCTCTCACTTCCCAGATGTTCTTTAGAATGAGAACACAATGCTAGAAAAGTGGGAGTTGCTCGAACTGCATAAGGGGGGGAAACATGAACAGATTGTTTTCCATCTTGAGTTCCTGTAGACGGAATGGCTATGTACTTTTTTCTTTTTTTTTACAAAAGTGAGTATACTCCTCTGATTTTTTGGTATATTTTTCATTATATTTTTCCATGGGACAATAATGAAGAAATTACACTTTGCTACAATGCAAATTAGTGGCAACTTGTGAAGCGCTTTCACAATTTTGACTTTTGACTAGGGGGTGTACTCACTTTTGTTGTCAATTACTTAGACACTCATGGCTTTAGTTATTTTGAGCGCACAGTAATTATACACTTTTATACAAGCTGAAAACTGACTACTTTATTTGGAGCAAAATGTAATTTCTTCAGTTTTATCGCATGGCAATGCATCATCACGCTAATAAAATAATTGACCAAGGTGTTCTGATTTTTTTTCAGGAAATGACTCCAAAATGCCAATTTAAAAAATGACAAAAGATGAGTTAGGCAGTTATGTTATAATAATTTGCTGGCCTCTCAAGTCTTACTTTTCACTGAGGGGTGTACTCACTTTTGTTGCCAGTGGTTTAGACATAGCAAAGTGTCATTGCTTCAGAGTTTTTGAAGATACGGCAGCTTAAGATAGTTGTATTCTCTGCACTTATTTATTCCGAGTAATCACCGAACCTATAGATCAGGCAGCACTCACAAACACTAACGTGAATTTTCTATCCTACAAAATGTACATAGGCCTCGACAACGGCCTGCCGGTGTGAGGTGGAGCTGAGGAGAAGAGGTGGCTGGGAAGGAACGGGCAGTGCTAGCACAAAAAAAAAAAAATCTGCGAGGAAATGAGCAAGGAGGAAGGGGTGGAAAAGAATGGCCATTGACAAGCAGCTATTAGACATGTTGCTGTTTGACTCAAGTTCACTGGGACAGGACTGATGATCTAGCTCATGATCAGCACGCTGTGCAACAGCCATATCAGCAACTTTACTCAAGAACATCCATAAAGACACCCAGGAAATTACATTTGATGTGGTGCTGGCATGAGCAGTTGTTAGTCTAGCCGGCCCGTGATTTAATGCACGGTAGATATTGACATAACTGTAGCAACAGGATACGGTAGCCTATTGTACACGGGTCCAGCCTCTTGTGTTGGCACTCTTCAATGTTTAACTCAAGTAAACAAGACGACAGTGTGGGAATGCACCAAGTGCCGAAGCAGAATTTTTTTTTTTTTTTTTTTTTTTTTAGAAACTTGCAACACTGTCATGCACCCGCCGAATGACTAAATTGAATTTCCAAATTACGCGGCCAACATGACTTGCAGTTGAAATCTAAATCACATGCTAGACTGCATGCACGTGTGTGTCCAAACACAGTCATCTGATTTAAAAGAGCTCGGTAATTTTCACATTGGTTGCAGTCACAAGATATATTTCATGAGTGGCCTTCGTATGACAGCACGTGCACACACTTGATTGTGACCAATGATATTGTTCTCTATTATAATTATGTAGACTATTTTTTTCTATACCGTTTGCATTGTTCCAGTGTGCATATATTCAAAGTGGAGTGCAACACTTGACAAACTAGCAGAAGCGCTGTGGTTGTCAACTCAGCTTCTTTGCTTAGAGAAGAATATTTTGACGAAGACAGCTAATGGGGAGGGAAAAAAAATTATATTAAAAAATTATTATAATTTTTTTGGGGGAGTGAGTGTGTAGCCTGAACGAGAACCATTTCAGATACTGAAAATGTTAACTGGTATGTAAAAGTACATACAGTCCAAGCTGTTTGACAACAAATTGTTCAACAATGTAGAATTACAGGACAAACAGTACAGCGATACAAACCGTCTAAATTGAACCTCAATATTATTGCTAATTCCTGAATAGGTTTACTCTCTTCACTATAAAACTAACACACGGAACATAAGAGAATTAAACATCATATATTTAAACACCAAAATCTTCAAATAAACTTTGGAATATCATCTAACAGCTACCTTAATGGCCACAAATAAAGTAATTACACACACAACTACTTCCAGGTGTGAATTATGATTAGAGAATAGTTGGGGACCTTCTCTGCCAATTTCTCCTTGCTCTTAATCATGCTGCAGTTCTTTCAGTAGTGGTCCCTGGCATGTTGTGGGACTACACAGAAGGTGTTAACTCTTCAACACACTGTAGAAAGGTTATGAGCGTATATCAAGCGTCATCCCCAGCCACACCTTTACACTGACGGATGCTGCGGGGTGCATCCGTCAACCCCCCCTGCAGCAGCAACACCATCCCGCCCACCCCTCACCATTGCCCACCGGCCACTCACCTAGGGTTTTGACGGCGATCTGCCGCGTCAGAGGCGGAGGCAGGTTGATGCAAACCAGATCCACGTCCTGGTGCAGCAGCACGTCGTCTATCCGGTTGGTGTAAAACGGAACGTCCATCTCCTTGGCGAGCTCCTCCGCCTCCTCCTGCGTGCGGCCCCAAAGCGCTTTGACGGCGAATCCCTCATTCTTTAACAGGGGGATGATCACCCTGGCGGTCAGGCTGGTTCCGAACACGCCTACCCCTGGAAGCATGATTCGGCTTTTAAAATGTCCGGCGGCGCTTCTGGGGTGTCGGTTTTGCAGAGGCTTTGCGTCAGGTTGGCCATCCACCTGCAGATAAGCGCCCGCCGCCGTGCTGCATTGCCCCGCCGGCTACGAGATCGGCGGCGAATCACAGCAAATATCGGGCTGGAAATAAACTAGCAGATAAGAACACCGGCCAGCTCCTCCTCGCACGGTGTCAAAAAGCAAAATAGAAACGTACCGTTGCGGCGTTAAGCGCGTCCGTCCAGCGGATTGCACTAAGCGGCACCTCGCTTGTCACCGTTTCTCACTTGACAGCAGACACACACAACGAAGCGAAATGAAAAGTCGTCAAATGTGTTGTAATTGTGATGTAATCAAGAGTCTTGTCCTTAAAAGGATCCTGAGAAGAGGCGGCGGTAGGTAGCAGGCAGCGATGTTGCGGCTTTGAACTGCTTATCAAGTACGCCTTACAGACCGGAAGTTGATATTGCTGATCCTTCAGAATAAAGACGCTTCAGTCGTTTCCAAAATGTATTATTATATATTTTTTAAAAGTTTTTAGTAATTTATTCTTGGCTAGTTACCTAACAATGGAGAAAATTATTATTACAACAAGTTCTAAATTAATTCAGTAAGCTGAAATGTTTACTTTTCTTAATTCTAAATCATTTTCTCATCATTATTGTTTTAATGTAGTTTTCCCGTGTTTGCATGAGTATCTACAACAAGATAGCGCCAAACACCGCAACATGATGACTAAAATGCTCATGTTTGACCATCTCTAAAATGTAATTTAATCTATCGAACGTCACGTGATATTAGTCAGCTTTATCGGGGTAGAACTATCTTGTATTTTACTTTTTGATACCTCCTTGGTGTTTTCCTGTCTGTGCATACTTGACACCTTATGCCTGTCGCTTGTCTTTTAACCCCTTAGTTTCCGTCTAAAATGAAACCATTTTAAAAGCATAAAATACTAGTAAGGAATTACAAATTTGACATCTATCTATCTATCTATCTATCTATCTTTATATATATATATATATATATATGTATATATATTGTTGTATGTTTCAGATTTAGTACTTTTACGCTACTTTAGTAGAAGAGTTGCCCATTGTTTCTCACTTGGGATTCATTAGTGAAAAAAGATCAAAAGATCAGTGAATCATTAAGCGTCTGTGTGCTTTTCAATTTGACCGTTTTTACACAATTTAGACTGTTAGGCATAGGTCCTATCGATTTGCTCAACAATGTAAAGGGCACACAAATGTCACAGTAGGAGCTACCTGGCAAAACTACTCGTGGGCATTTTGGTAGGGTCCAGCAATTACTAGTGTTTGACACCTGACTATTAGTTGGGCCTATTTGCGATACTAGAGCAGGACAGTAGTCTGCTCGTAAGGTTTGGTAGCATACTTTTGGACAAAAGTGTCTCAAGAAGGGGAAAAAAACATCAAGGGTAACACATAGTTCTGATTGGCGCTCAAGTTATTCTACATGCGCGCTTAATTTTCATACTAGGGAATGAGAGTACTAGTACATGGACCTTAAACTGCATATGAGGATTATGAATAAATACAGAAACAGCTTTGCAGTCACAAATGCTGCTGCCAATGTTCCTATTGCACTAATAGAATATTGCCTGAGATTTTATTCGAGCTCAATGCTGCTCTCTGGTGGACAAATGAAGTCACTGAAACCAGCCAGGAAGGACTCATGTACAAAATTTTTCATTGCATTTATCTTTAATTAGATTCACACTTTTTCCACCCACGCCTTGTTTTTCATGTTGGTTACACTCCATACTAGCACACCTTTAGACTTCACACAAGTAGTATTGAAATTTGTTTTTCATTTTACCAGGACAATAGTGTTTTGGCTTTTGTTTTTAAATTTTGTTTGTAATTTTTTCAAAAACGTTTAATTTCAATTTTTTTTAACAATACAAAGACTAAGGTTGGTGTCATAAAGTAATGGTTCCATTCTCAAAATCTTTTTACTACTGTGCTTATTCTATACGGATGTACAGTTGTACCAAAATAAATAAATAAAATGAATGAGAAATAAAAATGTGTTTTTCAATGGTAGTTTTTTCATGAACTGTAACAACTTTGCAGCGTAATGAGGAGAATAAGACCACAGACAACTTCAGTTTTATTTCAGCACTTTTAATAGTTACTCAGAGAGGCACAAATATAATTTACAGGGCTAGCATCTCTACGTGTGCTCCCACAAAGTGACTTCCTGTTCCGGCCAGTGAGGGCCTCTAGCCGTCGTGCAGGACGGCAGCAGAAACACAAACAGCTTCTTCACCTCTCAGAACACACACACACACACACGCGCACACGCGCACACGCGCACACACACACGATTCTTCCGCTTGCCTCACATAGCCGAGGCTTTTCTTTCCTTCCTTTTTTCTCTCCTTAGTGAAACTGCAATGTTTCCACAATTTTTTTTTATTGTGTCTTCAAACCTCCGTGACACCTTTGAGGTAGATAACATTCTCCAGTCACCTCCAAGTTCCCACTGAATTGTGAAACACACCTCCACCACCCCGTTAAACTCTTTTGTTCAAGGTGATATGATTACATTTTAGTGCCACTGAGCTCAGTAACAGAATTAAAAACAAATATTCTTTGATGACATGACTTTTGGTTTTCATTTCTCAAAACTAGACAATGTTCTTACCGCAACTTCTTTGTGAGGCTAAAAATGACAAAGAAAGACTGTAACAGTGTCATGCAGCATTTCAAACCATTACCATGTACCATGTTTGTGTCACTGTATTGAGAAGGTTGCATTTCTGGTGAGTTTAAAAATAAAATAAAAGCTTTACTGTAAAATGGAGCTGTTTTCATTGACACATACTTCCTCTTACTGCATCTTTTGATAAAAATCAACAGACATGCAAATTATCAGAAGTTCAGTTCACGTAAGAAAAAAACTACGGCGAGACCATACGACGACTGAACAAAACACAACAAAACACAAAAAGATGTGATAATGACCACTGGACTTACAAGTTGAATATTTTCCAGTAAAGAACTGGAAGGAAATAAACATTTTATCACTTAAAAAATACTGCTAATTAAAAGAAACTGCGGAGGAACAAATGACATGAGGACATTTCTTTTGTTTTGCTAGTTGTATCAGTTATTAAAGAAACTGTTCCTATTCATGATTGTTAATCATATTTTGGGATGGGGCGGCAACATTAAGACTTCCACAGTTTCTTTTGAATTAATTTTGGCACTTTTTCATCTCATCTATTCATCTAAACAGCTAATTCAGTTTGGTGCTCAACGCTTAAATCATTTTCATCTCTTAAAATATGACTTAAAAAATATATTTATATGTAACATGAGCAGAAAAGCAGTGGTTTTGACGTGACCTAGCGACAATGCAAACATGTAAGGTTATGGTTAGTGCAAAAGTCTGTCAGTGTTATCGTTTGTGCTTTGCCAATGATGCTGTCATCCAATAAAGAAATAGAGGATAAAAGCAAAACGTAAATAATTTTTTGGGGGCCATTCTAAGATGTATGCATGTGAAATAAACAGCTTACAAAAGCCAGCAGGGGGGTGAGTTGACCAATCACAGAGCAGCAGCACAACGACGACCCATGATGCTTCACTTCACCGAGGACACAAAATTCTCGTGTGCCAAATAAAAGAGACTACGAGGCTCAACATCACAGTCAACAGAGAATGTGGACAACATAACAACGAGGGAAAGGTGAACGAACAAAATAACCTCGTCACGAGTTGAGTGAAAAATATAAAGTGTCTATGCTCTAGTTTTCTTGTGGCGCCGCCCTCGCTTAGGCGCACTGCGCTCGCGAGCCCGCAAAACCTCTCCTTCTTTCCCAAGCAGCTGCTCACTAACCACCAACAGTAGTGATTCCGCCATCCCATCTTAATAAGATTAAGCGCCCTCCCCCTTCAAAATAAATGCCTGGTGATTGATCGGCAAGGCGATGGCCCGTGATATGCAGAATGGGGTGGGAGTTTTTTTTTTTGCTTTCGCTCCGCCCCCACTAAGAGTAGATGGTAATAACTTCCCGCCCACCGCCTCGGACGAGCAGGACTCTGTTCAGACCCTCAAGCAAAACCTCGAGGAATTCCATGTCTGAGAGGAAGAAAGTGAAGGAGTTAAAATAATGGTGACAGAACATTTCTATGGAATGTTCCAATTTTTTTACATTTGAACAGGATCTGGTCATCAAAAAGGATGGTAATACCAAATGTCGCTTTGGCGCCATCTGGTGGGATCCAAAGGCAATTAGAAACCTCTTGGGTAGACCTCAATTAAGTGCGAGTAATTGATATCCACCCGAAGAGGTTTGTAAGTGTCTATGACTGCCACCAGATGGTGCCAGAGTAACTTTTCAACATTCAACATGGTTTTGGACTTAGCACAAAACAGCAAGTAGGTGAGTTTTTTCAGAAAGTAACAGAGCCGAGCCTAGCACAGCTCTGCTAAAATTTTTAGGCAGACAAAAATGTAGAAATAAAGGATACAGTTCTCGTCTCCTCCTCGGTTCTTGGGTGGTCCGGGCATGTTGAGTAGAACCAGGTGGGCTCCCTGCGACTTGTTGACCACCACCTCGTTCAGTTTGATGGCCGTGTGCATGCGGCGGACGTTGCTCTGGTTTCTGGTTTTACAAGAATAAATCAGTACATTTCATTTATACAGTACATACTTTTGTAAAATACAGAATCAAAGAGGACGCACAAAAGGTTGGACGCGTGAGACAAAAAGGTGAATCGCCTCCAAATACAGTTGTGGCCATTCGTTTTAGCTGCAAGTCCAATTTCTAGTTTCACTAAATTTTGTCGCTTCTGTTGTGTTGTCATGAGTTATTAGAAATGTTGGAATTTCTTAAAAACCTTTGGCCTCAACTGCGTCACTGAAGGGTGGTCTCAAAAAAAAAACAACCACACAAACAAAAGTGTTTGAAAATTGATGTCCTAAGCCGAATAATGCAAACACACACTTGTAAACCAAATGACATGAAATAATGTTAACAAAATTTTGCTTTCCATATAAATCACAAAATTTCATCTTGAGTAGAACATTTATTCCGCTGACCTGGAGATGGAAAGCACAATTTTGCACACAGTCATAATACGCAAGTTAATCAAAGTATGCTCATGCACATGCACACAATACAAACATGCACATGCACTGAAGCGCACTGATTTAAGTGGCACACACACATGCAGTCTACAGCCAATAGAATGCAACTTACAAGCTCCCCCACTCTCTAGAAGGAGAAAAATGGGACAGAACAGAGACAGCCTTTAGATGCGTCTAATATCAGCGCCACACCGAGCCGCGCAAGCTTCTAACTGTCCCTTCATGGCTCGCCTTGATGCACGAAGGTGACCCGTCTGAGACCCAGCGAGCCGAGCAAATGAAGAGGCGTCTCTCTTTTTGTGTGAAGATTTAATCATGATAGACGAGGAGTTAGTCCACATTAGTGGGCTGAGGGGGCGAGTCGTGCACTGGGAGTGAAACGGCCGTAAAAGAACACATGCGTGCACGCTCACCAGTGCAGTTTGAATGCTCATGCCATGCAAACTTGTCATCATTCTTCTTTTTACTCTCATCGTGACCGCTCAAGCTGCTTTGGCAGCAGCAATGTCAGTCATATATATATATATATATATATATTTGTTTTTTTTTTATTTATTATTTTTTTTTTAAATATCATCTTATATTAGTTGTCTTATACGGTTCTATTAGATTTGAATCAAAATCGATTATGTAATTTGAACTAAATATTGCAATATTTAGTCATAGTTACAGATTCTGCAAGTGGCAGCAAAAATAAAATTCAACACGAAAAAAATCCCATTTGAAAGGTTTGGATGCTTAACATATATGAGGTGTGATTGTAATTTGTTGTGTTATTAATCACATCACATTCATTTTGTTCACATCATTTGTTATACCGCTAGGTGTGCATGTGACCAATGACGCCTACACTCCCTGCCTGCACTTGTTTTTTAAGGCAACTTTCTGTGGACATTGCACAATGTGTCTAACATGGAAGCAAACATTCCATTAAACCTATTTTAAGGCTAATCAGCTGTCAAAGGCAACTTACGGCTTCATGTTGAAGAGATCTCGCATGGCCACGTTGGAGTTGCACTCGCGGTTGCGGTTACGCTCTGTGAAAAGCTTGTCCTTCGTCCAGGTCATGTGCACCCGATCAGGGACGGCATCGGACTTGTCGTTCATGGAGGCGTGGGAGGCCGTGTTTCTGTCATGGATCAGTTGGGCCTGGCGGACACAAACATGGCTTCAAGACACACGCAGAGGGTTGGCAGAAAGGAAGTCCAGCGGTAAAGAATAGAGGATACGTGCAATATGTAGCACAAGAGAAAGAAAATGAATGTCCAAGAATGATGAAAAGTTGAGAGAACGTTGCCAAGATTGGATGATTGTCGGCAATTTGGAGACAGATGCTTACCATAGGAACAAACACAAAATAGTAAAACATATTGAAGGAATACAAAAGAGAGGAGGAGGACATGTGAAAACACATGACACACACCACCATACAACATGAAAGAAACAACACAAGACAATGGGACACATTCATATATCTCCAAATCATTTCCTTCCCAAAAAAATTATGAGGAAGTGTTGTTCATGACGACATTGTCCTGATTGCATCATCATGTGTTGTTGTCGGGGTAAAATGGGGCAGTGACTATGTACAATAAAATGGACGGTATTGTCAAGTCAAGTGGCGGTTCAACCAAGCAATTAGTTCATATTTGCATTTCGAAAGGAGCATCTCATAACCTCAGATGGCGTAAGCTCCATTTGAAAAAAAAAAAGAAACGTTGCGATCAGTTTTGGTAACAATACTGTCCATTCTTTCGTCAAGGGTGTTTTGGGGAAGATTTGAATGCAAGGTGGATAGAATACGGGCTTGGGCGGCATTTTTTTTTTTTGGGGGGGGGGGGGTAGGTTGGTATTCACAAAGCACCACAAAGCTCTTGTATTAAAATTTGAATATCCTAAGAACTGAGCTACCGGATCGAACTTCGTTATAGCAATTCACTTTTAAGCTGTGCCGTTATTTATTTCATAGATTTTGACACAAAGTAGTGTTGTGGCATTACAAACAAATAGGCTGTGTTCATATATTTGGCAGTTGGTTAATTAATTGTTCACACTGGCATTCTTAACCACAAACTAAATGTGACGTGACTAAACAAAAATTGTGACAATTTGTCGACAATTTGTCAGACAACCAACAGAAATAAACCAGCAAAATAAAGATAATAATAATATTAAGCGACACCAAAAACGACCAACTCCCTAAAATTGAATGTGATTCCACCTTTACTGATCTCTTGGTCTGCTTGTTTGATTGGCGGTCCAATTGCACAAGAATCTATCACACTTACAGTCCTTCCGATATTCATTCATTCAATTCATTGAAACTAAATTTTTTAATGAAAAAAAAAAGCCAAATATTCTGGCATAACAATTTGATGACAAGTCAGAGCTGTATTGAAGCCAAAGATTACACTTTGTGAAGCCGGGCCACGAAACGTGAGGGACGGCGGGGTTGACAAAAATCGACTACCTCGTCCTCCTGCGTGTCCTCCGTCGGAGAGGACTGCCGGCTGAGGCTTGCGCCCTCGGCAGCACCTTGGTTCTTCCTCCGGATTGAGTTACGTGATTCATCAGTGATACTCTGAATCTGAGTAGTGCGGCATAGCCCCGAAAGGTGATTGCAGATAAAAAGGAAATGGGACCAACTGTCAATGAGTGCCACGGATTGCGCTGATGGGTATAAAATTGAGATCTTGGTTTGATTGTTTTTAACTGACTGTAGGGATCATCTGTACAATATTAGGAGGTGATGTGTTATCATCAGGGAACAAAAAAAAAAAAAATCAAAAAGCACTACTCACTCAGTTTGAAAACTTTAAATGAAAAAAAAAAAAAAAAAAACGCGACATTCGACATTCGGCGGTACCTCTCGCTCCCTCTCAGTCTTGGATAGCTGCATCTGTTTCAGCATCTGAGACCTCTGCTCCATCACGAGAGTCTTCTCATAGGTGAAGGCTGAGATATCATTATCATGCTGCACACAAAAAAGTAAAACATCACCACTAGTATCAAAGACGGCATTTCAGCTGAAATCACATTTCCTCCGTTTCAGTTCAACGGCTGACAACCTTGCGTCATGTTTTACGAAACCACTTTTGAGGAGCCACTCCGTCATAGTTAATGGAAATCATTCAAACAAGTCTTACCATTTCCACCACTTCGACCTCCGCGTTCAGCCGCAGGTGATAAAGGAACGTTTGGAGATCTTTTTTCATTTGTATGCTGTTGTCATCCATCTGGGCCACAGTGAAAATGCGCATTTTGCACTTTCTCCACACCTGAAGCGGAATAGTTGAAGTCTAATAAATTCGCTTTTTTTCTTGCATATTCTATCTTAACTCTACTTTCAGAGCCTACAACGCAAAAGAGGAGCTGGACGAGTAGAACACAAGTACATTGACACAATGACACCGATACATATAATCAACTCGGTTGTGCAATTTGACACTTGGTGGGTCGGCAGGCACTGTAGAGATCAACTATTTTACCACAGTCCATGTCATGTTCTAACCCACCTTGTGCTGTCTTAGCAGGAAAGGCAGCAGCATCAACAGGCCTCCGTCGTGAACCACCCACCACACATCAATGGTTCCCTCACCGAGGCGGTCTTGGTTGGTAGGGAAGCTGTCCACGTTCTTAGCTACAAGCAAGGCCTGGTGAGCAGACGTGGTCTCCCGCACCGTCTCTGCACAGATACGAGATGAAACCTTGATTAAGAAGCAGTATTCCACTATTTGGCATATTCAATTCATTTTGTTCTGCATTGCTAATTTGGAGTAGCAGGTGAGCGACAGTCTAACCCGGATGAGATACAATACTCCATTTAGAAAACTTTACATGAAAACGTCAACATCTGCTCTGTACCTATGAAATTCTTCCATGACTGCGGGTCATTGGACTGCTTCCAGGTTCCCGGCCAGGCCATTAGGACTGTGTTATGCTTCATGCCTCCCAGCCCGGCTGATTGGATTAGATGCGAGACCCCATCTCGGAGGTTGGAAGAAACGACAACATGGCAGAAACCCTTGGTCCGCTCGGCTGTCATGGAAGACTTTATATTCTGGAGCGAATTGCAGTTAAAAACACATGAAAAGATATGTATACGCTATTTATATGCATTATCTTCTTTAGCTGTTGTATTGTGTTCTACCTGCTCTGCCTTCTTTGCTTCAGCCTCTTTGGTGAGGAAAGTTCCCTCCAATACATTCCCCACGATGGTTAGGCCTTTCCCCGCCTTCAGCTGAGAGGTGAACGACAGCAAGCGTGGATGCTTGACAGCTTGATCTGAGTCCAGGTTCAACAGCACCAAACATTGAGGCCTGGATTTAAAAAAAAAAAGGAAGTTAGTCAAATTAGCCTGTTAAATTAGATATTGAAGAATCAGATTAGTCAAACTCATTCCTGGTCTATTCTTCTCTTGATTTTGTTGACCCCGGTCGAGCACAGAATCGGATGCCACAGTGTTACATAACTCAGAATATGCCGTACCTCCAGTTCTTGGTGTGAGGGGGCGCCTCCTCCAGACGAATGAGAGCAAAACGAGCCGCATTTAGTGAAAGGCCGCGGATGCCGTCTCCCCATTCCTTCTCCGCTCTGGTAAAGCACACAAATAACAGAATACAACTCGTGTTTAACCTCACATCTGCGTCACATTTTTTTTTCAGGACACATACAGAATTTCAGTACGCATTAAAATTGTTTTAAATTACAAGTCCTTCTCACCCTCTGTATTCAATGTATTTGTAGATGCAGCCAGCGATGACCATGGCAACGATGGCATAATACCAGGACGAAATGAACATGAGAGCCAGGCACAAGCTCATTCCCAGAAAGGACAGAGCCCTGCGGAAGAGAAAAAAAAACAATTAACAACACTCATCCACTTATCACAAAATCCATCTATTTATAGAACGGTGTCATGCCTTTGCCTCATTAGGGGAGAAAAAAAAATAAACCCATTTCGGAATGGACAGCTGAAAGGCTTAAAACTGGAGTCGATTGATGAAATGCTCAGCACACAAGGGCTATTGAGTGGAATTTTCTGCAGGCTTTACGGAATTATTCTTAATGGGGATGAGTTTGCAACTGAGGGAGAGTGAAAATTGCAAGAGGCCGTCGCCAACACATCATAAGGAGTTGGACTCTAAACCATTCTGAATGAACTTAATAATAACTCGATAACGGTCCCATATGGCAGGCTCTAGATGCCTCACAGCTCACTGACCAGTGGTAATATTTGAAGCGAGGTCTCCAGTTTGGTGTTCGTAGTAAAGTCTGAACGGCACAGGCCAGGTTGACAAACAGGTAGCACATTAGGAAGAACCTGTCAGAATATAATTGGTTATTCATATATATCATCTTGATTGCCATTCTATGACCTAATGCATCAAAGCTCAAGAAGAGGGAATTGAAAACTTGGCAGAGAGGCACCCACATGGAGAGGATCGGCGCCACGGCATCCAAAGAGGCGATGAGTATTCCAATCTCACAGATCCCAACGGTCAGTAGGAGAGCCCAAGTTGGTTCTCCGTTGGCCTTCCCATGACCGAATACCTAAATGGAGCATGAAGATGTGTAAAGGCGGAGAGATTGTCGGCCTTGACTGCACACAAGGTCGGAGTCTTACCTGTAAGAAAGGTACTATGCCGTCACGTGCGATGGCTTGCAGCAGACGTGGGGCACCGGTCAAACTCTGCAATCCGGCGCCACAGCAAGAGAAAAAGGAGCCAATCACAATGACCCAAGGTGACGGCCATGACAGCGTGCCGATAACAAGGTTGCCTTTGACGGAGTCGCCAAACCTACAAAAAAAAAAAAAAAAAAAAAAGCTGCATTAATGTCTAGGAATGGCATGTTGGCAGAATTCCAAATAGCTGACAATTTGAATTTTCGCAGAATGTTCTCTCTAATACACTTTGTAAATACTGTATGCATTGTATTGAGTTTTGTCTCATGACCTCATTTTGAACTGATAAGAGGCGCCGTATGTTCTAACACATTAGCACGTCTGCCTCACGGTCAACAAGTTCAGTTCTGGGCCTCCTGCCCAAAGTAAGCTAGGATTGGCTCCAGCTGTAGAAAGGGACTGATTAAATATTTTAACACCGAGTATACATTCATTTCAAGCACCCTTGTAACTCTTTTGAAAAGAAAAAAATACGAGAAGGTACTTGAATTGAACTCTTATAAACAAAATGGACTAAACTAAACTAAATGTGATCGTGTCGGTCCAATAAATGGCTCTAATCAGCAGATTTTGAAATGTGTGCAGAATATTGCAACGCGTGTTCAAGTCTTACTTGTCTCGAAGTAAAACACCCTCAATGCAGGCACCAAATAGCACGACACAAGTGAAATCTGAGGCAAACTGTTCAGGAGAATATGTTGTCTTTACAGTCTGAAGCCATCTTCTACACTTCCTGGAAGGCTCTCCATAATGATTTTATTTTTGCTCATTCAAGCTTGATTTGTCCCACCACAAAACACGCAACTGTTCCAGAGTCCAGTGGTATTTCCTCACATTAAACTTGGTGATGTAATGCGTTCCATGCAGTTACTGTGTCACGCTGTGCGGTGTGGCTGAGTTTCTTAGTGCACACCGACTCTCACATGTCACTTTATGGCCAAGTTTCCAAAAAATACAAATTACATTTGAATATAGAACATACAGTAGAGGTGGGAAAGGCAATAACAGCCAAGTCGACTCCCTTTTTTCACAAATGTTTAAAAAAGATACAAGTGTGGTCATTGGACTGAATGACTCTCTGTTCATTTTTAAACAGTATAACGGATCTTTAGTCTTGCTAATTCCAGAGTAAATAAATAAATAAAAGGATACATATGACAGAGGTGGTAAAGATGGCCAGGATGGTTCCAACTGGGATGGATCGTTGGGCATCCCGCAAATCACCTGATCGATTAGAACCAGCCATGATACCTGAAAGGTCACAAAAAAAAAAATTTAAATCAAAAACGCCAAAAACGTCTTAAAAATCAACCGCCACAGTGCAAGCAGTGATATGTGTGTGTTTGGTTTGGAGCACTCTCACCAGTGACAGAAGGGAAGTAGATTCCGACAAGCAGAGTAAAGAAGGAGGCAATATCATTGACGACATAGGGAAGGTAGATGTCCTGCGTGGGATCACTTCCTCCCTCAGATGACAACTTCTTGTTTTCAACCAACATACCCAACGGGCCGTATACCGACCACATGTTTTCTGAAACGGTCGGAGAAACAGAAATTCAGAAACTAAAGCCTCTCTCGTGTTCCTTTTGTAAATTGAATTAATCTCCGTGCAACTTGTTCAGATCAACCAATCAGGACTCTGTAAGTGAGAAGCTATATGATTTTTAGGATGTAACATGACATTGAATCTTCGACAAACATTCACAAAACAATCAAACCAACCAAGCTCATGCTGTGTGCACACCTGATATAACGCCACTAGTAAGTCCGGGGATGCCTTGAATCTGGGTCACGTTGTTGTTGAGGAAATATTCGTTGCAGGTAGCATTGAGCTCGGGTTCGTTACAGAACAGCTTCCACAGCTGCGTGGTTGCAGTCACATTATCGATTATGTCCATCTTGAGACACTTGTCAAAGTTGTGGTTCTGCAGTGTACGGTTTCCCAACATGCAAACGCTGTGACATAAGAAGAAGCGAGAGCAGGAGTCACATTCCTCGTGTGTTAACTAATTTGATCTACTTTTACAGAGCGTATTTTCAAGGCCATAAGGCGCACCTTATGTGTGCACCAATATTGTATAGTGCAGCAAATTAACCGTTCGGTATAAAGAGGGCATTCAAGTTGTGAGTGGCGTGCGAGCGATGGCGAACACAACTTTGCCAAGACTGGGAGACAGCGGCGGGAGAGTTACGCTACAATTGCTGAATGGATTGCGGATGCTTGGGCTCACTTTTAATGCTGCGACTTATGCTCGGGAAAATATGGTAATATGACCTAGAAATCTACGAATGCATATGCACTGACGTATGCTTGACTCACGGGAAGTCGGGTGGCTCGAAGATGGTCTTGATGACTCCGGCGTAGATGGCAAGGATCGAGAGAATGACACAGGCCAGGAAGACGAGGGCGAGTTTGTTGACATATTTGACTCCCACAAAGACAACCACGGACATCAGTGTAAGGCAGCACGTGCCGTAGACGCGCATGTTATTCAGGAGAGCATCGCCTTCGTCCTCCTTCTTTTCTGCCACAAAGATGGCCGCCTTAGGCACAATGTAGGTCTGAATGGGAAGTGGAGACATATTGCAAATCAGCATTTAGGTCAAAAATTGGTCTGGATGAGTGGCGTAATTCCTCACCAATAGAATCTCAATAGTACCAAGGATGTACATGGAGCCCGCAAAAGTCGTACCCAGGTAGAAACAGAGACCTACAGCCCCACCAAACTCAGGGCCAAGTGATCTGGAAATCATATAGTAGGAACCTCCCGCTGTGGAAAAAAAGTTCAAGTTGGAAAATATTTGACACTATCGCTCATTAATGAATGAATAAGTATGATACCTGGCACAACGCCGTTTGTAGCAATTGCACTCATGGATATGGCGGTCAGCATGGTCTGAAAGGAGAACACAGGAAGAAAACTTTCTCACATTTTGTCTTATTTTATGTCTGGCTTTTAATGAATTGTGGCATTTGCAACACAGGTCAAAACTTTCACTACAAGATTTCACTGTCACTTTGATAATGCCAATATCATTTCCATGCCGGCATAATTATATAATACATGGTCTTTGGGTGGGTTAAGCCATCATTTAGTCCGTTAAAATACATCTTAAAGGCTTATGCTCTAAATCTCTTGGATTGGTAATGGATACAAGCTTTCCGTGAAATCAGTCATTGTGCGGCAGAAATTTTTCATCAGTCGCCTGACAGCTTCACGGTAAGAAGGACAGTGCGCAAGATAACAGACAAATAGAGGTTAAATGCACTTAAATCATAAAAGAACAAGACGGAGGTTAACACGTACGTGAAGGTGAGATAACGTAAAACAAAAGTGGAGAAAGAGAGAGGGAGAGCAGGGAGCACCAGAGCAGGGCCAACAGGGGAAAAGCCGTGACTATCCATGCCCAAGATAAACCTCCGGCTCTTCGTCGACCATCCGGTTTAAAACGGCAGACATACTGGAGTAAAGCCAATTAGCTGTTAATTTTACCGTTCACTTCCTCTTAAATCCAAAGCAGCTATAAACTTGATTCGCACTCCTCCAGGAATACCTGACTTAAGACACCACAAAGTAGGAAGACGTTAGTATATTTAATTTGCTTTCATATGTGTCATAAATGAGTTCAAGCAACAGTGTCTCTAAATACGGTAAATTGTTCCTTAGCTCTTTTTTCCCCTCTCTGAAGGTTAACACCGCACAAAGGATGACCTACGAGCACTTGGGCCATGTAAACACGACAGAGTGTGTGGTCAGAGTAATGAAAATGAACAGGAAACGATTTGACTAAGATCAGCCTTTTTATTATTATGTAATAACAACTTTCAAGTGCATGCCATCTTGCAGCAGGAGTTGAGTGTCACATCCGACATTTTAAATCTAATAACAACAGCCTATTGCGTCTTCTGTGAATGACTCTTTTGCAAAATCAATACATTACATGATATGATGTGTCAGGAAGCATTCCTTCAGGAAGGAAGCAAAAAAGCATTCCGCTGAGATTGTACCCAAGGTTTCTGCATGTACTTTCCCTGATTAATCTGAGGTAATCCATTGTCTATCGCGGGATTGGGAAATATCAGCAAGTGTGCGAGAGTGCACATCGCAGCATTTCTGACACTTTACAGATGGTTAGGGATTAAGCGCGCGGAGTGGAAAGGTTGGTCCTTCATTACGGCACACGGACAGACAGAAACACACACACATGAATTTATATAATCCGGCATGTGACTGCTCTCAATCTCTTGATAAGACACAAATGTTAAGCGCGAGGCCATATTACGAGTTTTGTTTGCCGCCTGTAAAATATTTCTGTACAATAAGCACAGGTATTGAAAAGGTGACGTTGACCTAAATATTTTCTTATTTTGAACGTAGTGTCAAAGCCGCGAACGGGGGCCAACAATTTTTATGAATAAAGCCGGAGGGTCGAGGTTGGAATGGTACCGAGATCACGGCCAAAGGATGGGAGACTGAGCAGCAAAAAAGGGTCAAGTGCCCAGCTCTGGAATTGACCTAAATTGAATAACCTAAATATATGATCTTATCTGATCCTATATGATCTGCGGCACGGGAGTCGACTGGTTAGCACGATGGCCTCACAATGAGAGACAGCATCGGGCGTGGGTTCGATCCCGGCTCCGGCCATCCTGTGTGGAGTTTGCATGTTCTCCCCGTGCCTGTGTGGGTACTCCGGTTTCCTCCCACATTCCAAAAACATGCATTGTAGGCCGATTGAACACTCTAAATTTCCCCTAGGTATGAGTGTGAGCGCGGATGGTTGTTCGTCTCTGTGTGCCCTGCAATTGGCTGGCAACCAGATCAGGGTGTCCCCCGCCTACTGCCCGAAGATAGCTGGGATAGGCTCCAGCACCCCCCGCGACCCGAGTGAGGAGAAGTGATACAGAAGATGGATGGATGGATGGATTATTTTAAGTCACAATTTGCTCTTGTTTAACAAGGATTTTAATGACAAGCTTCACAAGGAGTGTGAAAACTACAGCGAAGTTCACTTTATGCAGTCTCTGTGTCTCTTTTGCAGTGTATTGATGACACGAATGGCCTTCTCAAACTACACGATTTTTTTGTCATTCACGACAGTCGCACTGGCAGACAATAAGGTAAAATAGTTTTGTGTCTTGGACAGGGCGAGATGTCACAATACAAGTCCATCACCGACCCAACACCGCCCAATCGTCGCATGCATCGGTGCAGTTCTGGCGGGGAGGCGGGACAAGCTGTTGTCAAAGTCGATGGAGGTATTATGCGGACGTGTGCTCTCTGCTGGGAAAAGGAAAAAGACACGATGGAGGCGTTCATGGGTGGTGTGGAGAAGGTAATATGGACTGTCTATTCTCCAAAAAGAATTTAAATTTGTATAATGACACCACATTTGCAAATCAGCGACTGGCTTTGCAGTTATCAAATGCTACATATCCTTCCCAATATTTCCTCCTTACTGCCCACAACCTTTTTTCGCCATTTCAATTGTTTATGTGTGCGCCATGTCCAAGCTGGCGTCATAATGTCGTCAATATGGGGAGAGCACTCTCTTTCGATTGGCCAATGCTGAAGAAGCAATCGAACGATGATGAGTCACACAATGCAACAAGACCTACAAAATCTCCTACATGCCAGACTTCCGTCCCAGACGCCAAACGACCAATATATGTCAAGACAAGTCACCAATGAGACACTACGTTTGTCTGCGACATGTCTGCTGGCACAAAATCGGGCTACATTTGTGTAGTCGGCATAACACGCTAAGATCACTGGCACTAACATACTCTGAGAAGCATCCTGTGCGAAGACTTGCAATAAAGAGGTAATGTTGAGAAACTGGATGGCATTGTCTCAGTCTCGCAATGTCAAAATGTGTAAAAAAAAATAATGATAAAAAAAAAATAAATAAATAAATAAACAGGAAAAGTATTGATCCATTCATGGAACAAACACCTCATTTGCCTTCAGCTCCTCATAAGAGAAAAGTAGATCAGAAAAGAGGAATTTTTGGCCTTCTCTTCCAACTCTCACGCACCAATGCTGCAGCTTGAATCACAAATGCTGAACGTGTTTTCGGTTGAATACTCACACATGAGCAGCACAAGCCAACAATAGCCAGGGATTCCAAGATGCCGGCCGTGCCGACGATCCAGGTAAGGCGAAGAAAGAGGATGACTCCCAGAATGTTTTGGAGGCAGGGGAGATAGACGCCCATGAACGTTCCCATTTGAGGGCTCTAAGGAGAGGGAGAGTAAAGTCAGGCAAATAAATGCAATGTCGAAACCGTGTGTTAGAAGAGAATACTAAAATTACCATTAGAAAAAGCTCAGTGTATCTTAATATATATATATATATATATATGTATATAAATATATATATATATATATGTATATATATATATAGAGAGAGAGAGAGAGAAATATATATATATATATATATATATATATATATATATATATATATATATATATATATATATATATATGACTCAGTAATAAACACAAGACAGACTGCTTATAGACTATGCCCCTCTGTCTTATGACCTAAAGGTCACAGGTCAAATGTGCAAACCCCCAGATCAATAATACAGAGACAAGAAACAGATAAGATTATTGCTCATAGATTTGTGTTCCATTTCACGAATCTATAAAATTCACAATAATCAACCTCAACCACCCTAAGGTTCAAACGTTTATATCGAACGGATGAAGGGTTTCTTAATTCACCTTGACAGCTTTCTTTTTGGTGCCCTCATCGTCATCGGCCTCCTCATGTTCCTGGGCTCCCTGCGTGAGATTTGTGTAGTTTGCAAGTTTGTTGAGAAGTGATGACACCATGGGGTTGCTGTCCATCTCCTCCTGCAATAATCAAAGGAGCATTTTCATATTGTCAGAAAATTTTCATAAAATATCTTAAGTGGGACAGTAAGCTTGTGTGCCCCAAATATAATAAATGGGAAATTAAAAAAAACAAAAAACAACAAAAATCCTTCCACAGTTTTCCACAATTTTTTGCTATCGAAACCCTAATCAAGATTTTAGCATTTAAGCACATATTATGCTTCATATTAGAAATAATTAACAGTGGTCAGATTTTATAAAGTCACAAGGTTCTAAACTTTGCTGGATCAGATCTGGGTGGATTATCCTTTATTTACAATAATAATAAATATATAAAAAAACAACAATAACAAAGATAATAAATCATAAATATTTTATAAAATAAAATTTGTGATATGCTTTGACTAAAATTTAAATAATAACTTCAAACGAAAGTGTCATTTGAAAAGACCATAATAGAATTGGTTTTATTATTTTTTTTTAATCGGACACACCTAAATTATATGGCATCGCCCTTAAAAAAAGACAAAAAAAAAAACAAAGAAACTACGTAAACGAATACAAGAGTGGCTAGGCCTAGACTGTACGTCGCATAGAAATTGATAAAATACAATCCCTAATAAAAGAAAAAAAAACAAAACATCGAAACCTTTTAGTTAACAGCAGCATGACCTGATCAGGCTTTTGTAGGCTTTATGAAGTGAAGGTTATGCCTTCTAATTAAGTCAATACAAAGTCGAGTGATCAGCGAACAGCAAGGTTAGTCAAATGGCAGAGCAAAGCACTTGGCAGAGCATTTCACGGTAAATAAACTCATTCATATTTACATTGCATAACTAGGAGAGCATTTTAATTGGGCAATGTTTTTACATGCTTGCACCAGGAAAAGCAACAGTGTTATTTATGACCCCTCAGCCCCACCCGCCAAAAAAATGTGCTTACCTCAAAAAGTGCCATGTTGGTGCCATCGTAACTGTTGCTCTTGTCATTGTCAGTGTTGTTGATGAAGGGACTGTTTTCCTTTGGGACACCGTCACCTGTGGAAACACAAAATAGTTTGGGCGTTTCAACTTTAAGGAATGGTGAAAGCACAATCCATGGAGAGTTTGGTGCTTTTTTGGGTGTAATAAAGTCCTCACTATCTTCAATATTGTTCCAAGCCAAAGGAGGAATTAATTTTGAATATTACACAGGCAAAATTGTGATAACAGGATGAATGTAATTTTTTTTAAGTGGTATAGCGGATGGAAGGACATAATTACCTTAAAAAAACAAATGTATACATACTAAATGTAAAAACTAATAAAATGCATCACCGTTCAACAGAGCCATGACATGTTAGCCTTCTTTTCAAAATTCATCTTAGTTTGTTCAGCACTAAGATGAACAGCAGTCAATAAAATAAAATGAGTAATGTGGACGACGATGGAACACAAAGTACAACATGATTGCAGAGGATGATGGGAACAGATAAAGCAGCTCTCGTAAACAATTAGGCACTAGAAATATTACCCATTTTATAATTTATAAGCCAACCACTGACATAGAAATTGGTTGAGCTGTGAAACTGCGAGTTGTTTAGCTGGATTTTTTTTTTTTTGCAATTTATTTACTTTGCATACAGAAACCCTTTTGTTAAAGAAAGAAAAAAACAAACAATACTCATCTATAAATTCCAGTCTTGTCAAGTCATATCAGGGATGCTTGTGCTATAAATCTAATGTATGCATCTTTCTGAAATTTTCAACCTTGGTGAAACAAAGGGATTCAATTTGAGGCGATTCGGATAAGCTAGATCAGCGACTTCTCTACCATGTGCCGTTTTAAACAGATGAGCCACTGCCAGAAGTCTGTCTGCAGTGGAGTGCAGGGATTTGATGGGTATCTTTCACTGTTTGATGCAGATGCATGGTGAATAAGAGGCTTGCACTATGGCTTAGTCTGCTGTAATCACAGGGAAAGTCACTATGTCCTTGTACGCGGCAGCTCTTTGCAGCAGTGGTCAATGACATTAGATTGTACAATACAATATTTCACAATCAATGATGTAGCTCTCATATGACTTAGCATGTTTATTATTTTTTTCATTTAAGTACCACATATGACACAAAAATGCGGTAACTTTATATTCAATGAAAGCTTCAGTCTTATTTCTCCTTAGCTGACCAAAACCTTTCTACATGGTTCCACCTCCCTGTCAATAACTATTCCAGTGACCTTGTGCTGCACTTGCAACTGTAATAGGATCCAAGCCCAAGGGCCAGCATCAACAAATGCTGTCAGTGGAGGCCACATAGCAGAGTTAATTCAATACAACATTAAAACGAGAAGCAGAAATTAAAAAACAGTGCTGAGCAAATAAACATGTCGTGGAATACTGTCGTTACATCCTTCTAGAACAGCCGTGGGCAAACTACGGCCCGGGGGCCATTTGCAGCCCGTGAAACATTTTAATCCGGCCTGCCGAACTTGAAAAAAAATTATAAATTTATTGTCTAAATACGGTGGTTTTTCAAAGACATATATATTGTTGTACTGCTTTTGTTCGCTTTCATTTAAAATTAATGCGGTGAGGTTACCAAAACACTCCATCCATCTGCTCCTGGTCCAGCCCTTCGGTCAAATTTTAGAACCCATAGGGGCCCGCCAATCAAAAGGTTTTCCCACCCCTGGTATAGTATGTTGTAAATGAGTTATAGGGCTGGCGGATTATTTTGATTAATATTGAAGTCATGATAAATAAATATGATTATTCATTGGTGTGCCCCGCCTACCGCCCAAAGACGACTGGGATAGGCTCCAGCACGCCCGCGATCCTTGTCAGGAGAAGCGGCTTGGATAATTCATGGATAATTAATTGGTTAGAATCATAAAAGAAGATTAGAAGAGTCGAAGAAGAAAGTTACACAATTTGGGAAGAATATGTGCCTTGGAATATTGTAATATTACCTGTCTGTTTGTGTTCACGCCGCATTTGTGAGTGAATATTCATTATTTGAAGAAATATCAGTCCTAAAAGTCAATGCTGATTTCCTCTTAGCATGTCAATGAGATTGCATTAGCAGTTGTGATATATTTAAAACAAATAACTTGTTGTATTTGAATATGCCTTGTGCATAATTCTTGTTGTTTCGTTTTGGAGCAAACTCCAACCGGGGTTTCATGAAGCAGCTTCGAGTTGAGGGAGTTGCACAGTCGCATAGATGTCACATGCTTGCTGCACAAGATCATGACAAGCCAAAATCAAAATAGTGATGACATTTTTATAAAATGCCCAGCCATAATGAGTTATATCATCAACAAAAAGCATGAATAGAATCAATTTTTTATACATCATGATGTACAGTAGCTAAGGATCCATGATTCCTCCCACACTTATAGGGCATCCTTAAGTAATAGCCATGATGTTACACAGCAGCTTTGAGAGGACAATGCGGACTGCGCATTTCTAATCATAAGCTTAAAATATGATCGCAAAGGTTTTAACGATACAAAGAAAAAACAGCGATAGGAGACGATTGGTACTGGGCCGCACAGAGAGAATGAACAAAAAAGATTTGAAGGACCATCACAATCTGAAAGAAGTTTTTGCTTGAAAACCAGGTGCAGCCTCTTGTGGCTCTGTCATAATGATATACAGTCACATGACACAGGAAAAATGTGAGCCCACTAGCTAGAAGATGAAAGATAGAAAATAAATCACTCAGGCCTTCTGAATGTTCTTGCTTACACTTATCTTTCTTTTAAATAACTCCATCTTGTGTTGACTGACACAACACCTGTGCAGTGTTGGGACTTTTACAAATTATTTTGCTTAATGTAGTAACAATAACAGCTGCAGTCTTGCATGAGATTTATTCTTTACTTCAGTAGAATACAAGCAGGCCGTTTTTAATGATTGAGAGTGACGACTGCAGAGTGTAATATCTGGACAAATTAAATCTCTCATACGAGCATATTAAAGAACAAATGCTGAAGGACAAATGTAGCTTCTGTGCATAATTGCACCCTTGTGCATGATGCACTTAGGTTGTGGAGAGTCTCTTGTGCTAAAATATGTCATTGTTATTATGTAGAAGTGGTATCATTCAAAGTGGGACCGGGAAATGACCTAAAATTCATGGCAGTATTCATCTAGTGTGGACTCAATTTTAGAATAGAGAGGAACAAAAAGGAATTATCCAGTTTAAAACCTGAGCCATGACAATCTATATACAGTAAGACAGATTGTTACATAAGAGCATTGGATGTCCGGTACCCGATAGCTTTAATTTTTTTTCTTCAGTTTTGTGTTAACAATGACATTCCAGTTTAAAAGTGGCATAGAATAGCTTGGGCGAGGAACAGAATCCATTAGTTCAGTGCGTACTGACTGGTACAGGTTCCTCATCAGGTAGCGAGAACATTGAAGATCCGCTAATGGTTAGGTCAGCTTCTCTGGTCACTGTGGTAATAAATGACCAGGCATCCTATTTATATCGGCTAAGCTGTGCACTGTGATGATGCCTAAGCTGCCTAACGCCGCCAGAGTTAGCTCATGGCGCACTCTACAAACATAAGCGAGTGACTTTACAATCAGTGTACTGGAGACATTATAGATCCCAGATGTTGTCAAGAATCAAAAATCACTCTCAATGAAATCAAGTTTAATGGAGGATTTAGACTTGCGTGGCAAAGCACGGCGATTTGTGTAAACTATCAACAACCATATTTGGATTTAAGTACGTAGCAGTGCTTTGGAATATATTTTACATTCTTGAAAACTGTTATAACTACAAGTCTAAAGATTTTGTGCAGTTTATTGCATAACAGACAGTCAAGGTAGAAAATATTTTAGTGGAAATTCCAAAACTCAAAATGAAGAAGAAAAGACGCAAATAACGTTTTTGTTTTTTTTAGCCCAGTCTTTTTTTAAGCCATGCATGTTTTTTCAGCAGAATTACTGAAGATTTAATGATTATTAATGCTTCAACAAACTACCATGACTCTTCAAAAATATTTTGATATTGGCAATCATTTAAACAATGATGAAACTAAATGCGCACCGACAAGTTATAAATGATTTGACAAATTATGACAAGAAGATCAAACATATCACTCGTGTGATTCAGCTAAAATATAATGGCATTCATAAAAAAAAATATAATAATAATCATTTTAAAAAATGCAGCGGAATTGAAAAATTATTCTACTCACCCCTCCGACGAGAGCCTCCCCTTTGCTCCATTTTGAGGAGCAGGGCTTAAAAAGGTTCACGAGAGGAGGGGTCCTAACAGTGGTCCCTACGGAACTCCAGTGACAGTCGTCCGAAGTATGGCGATATTGTTTGGGAAGTGCAGAAGTCAGGAATGCTGCCTGTGCTGTGTGGATAATGTGAGGATCAGCTATTTCTGTGACTGGGTATGTGCGTGTGTGTGAAAAGTGGCCTGTGATGACGATGTCAGCGACAGCCATGCCTCACAAAGCGCCCATTACCCTCCCACCGAGACCGGCATGCACGCGCGCCCTGACGCGCGCTCACACGCATGCTTTCCCTCAATCACCCTGAGCTTTCTGATCCCTTCTACTCACATTAACACTTGAGTGCGTGTGTGTGAACGCATAAACTGAGTGGGAGGAGCAAAGAAAAGTGAGGGAAGCGGAAGGCTTTAGAAAAGCAAGAGTGTCAGGACAGGAAGGGACGGATGGACAAATGCGTTAAACCGAGAGATGAATATTTCCTTGACCAGATATGACGGGAAAAAAAAAAATCATCAATCAAATGCACTCCAGTTATTTCAAGACGATTATTATGCCCGTCCATAATCAAACAGTGAACAGAAAATACAAAATTTAATGCAAAAAAGTTAAATTATTCTGATTTCATAAATATGAGTTTTATGAAGCAGCGATCCGTCAAAGTTTGTCTTTTGGAACACTGGTGTCACCTGAGAGAGCAGTGTTATTGAATATGCGACCTTAGAGGTGGCTGTGGACAATCGATTTGTGAAACAGTAAGCACTGTTACCTTGCAGGACTTAAAAAAAAAAAGATATACATTTCACTGGGTATTCCAAGTGACAAAGAAAACGTCAACACATTAGAATGCAAGATTTTTCAGTTCCTAATGAATTGTCCAGCATTAAGTCTCATGGCAACAAGACATAATGCGACATTTAACCAAACGTTGACTGTCAATAGCCAAACTTATAGCACTGACAATTTCGAGACTTCAGGCAGATGAGTAAGGTGTTAGCTGCTAGCGCAAGCCTTTAGCTAGCTAGCTACCAATTGGCTAGCTGCTATTATTATTGTCTTTTATTGTTTTTTTTTTTAAATATTTTCAAGTGGTGATATCGGTTTGATAATAAATGTTCTATTTGAAAATAAATCAAACCGAAGGTCGCGAAGCATCACAGAGCGTATTGTGTTTGACCTTAGAGGTCAAACTGCACATCACAGACAGATTCAAAGAATAACACAAATATAATTGTAGTGTTGTTCAAGTAAGTCAGTATTGGCAAATTTCTTGAATCATGCAGTACAATATGAACCCATTAAATACATTATTGGGTAGGAAAAAAACAAGACTACCTGACTAGTCCAGGAAGTCGTCCCTCTGCTCGATGACCCTACTTTTGTTTTAGCCGCTCATTAATCTGTCTGTCTAAGAGCATGTGAAGTGGACTCAAATCACTTAACCAGATTAGGCTAATCCTGAACTTTTTATAAAACACAGAAGCCACACCGCGGCTACAGTACATAGCAAAGCCTGACGTTTAGCCACAGACTCCTTGAATGTGGACTTCAGTCTTCTGGCCACAGGCTACCGATCAGTCAGGTGAGTGTGTTACACCATGCTGGGTTACATTGGCTTGTTTTCAAAGTAAGACACTGAGCCTTGAATCCAGGGCCCTCGACAAGAACACGGCTTTAAAAAAATAAATAGTTCGTTATGACCACTCATCAGTTAGAGTTTGGACATTTTGGAAATATGCATTGCATATTAATTATTATGTTTTAATATCAGCTAAGGAGCATTAACTCACTGTAAACTAAAAATGAAAATGTCCACTACCTCACCAGCCTGTGTGAGGAGCAAACATCTGCCGAAGGTATCATTAGATGTGTCAAGGCTTTTGAGCTTTGAGAAGTTCTATCAAATCACCCAGTAAGAAGGATTTAATCGTATCAAGCTCCACTTGGTTTGATGTCAGATGGCTGTAATTTCTCTGTGGGTAAGTGCAATGCATGTGTTTGTACGTTCCACTTAATGATATCCTCGGCCCTTAAACCCTAAAGCAAACAACATTGACAGTTATGTAACACATGCCACAGTGTTCTGGTGTCTCTTCTGAGTTTTAGGTTCATTAGATGTGAGATATGACAACAGTGATTTTGAACTGTAGGATTAATGTGACTTGAAAACGAAGGCATGATCAGTAAGTATGTTCATGAGATGAGGCTGTGGAGTAACAATTGTGAACTACATTCATGCTACAGCAGCTTTAAAATGTAAACTGCATTAATAATTTTCTTTCAGGGGTAGAAATTAATTATCCATTTAACTGAGTATGTAGCCAATTTTAGCAGAGGTGTTGAAGGCAAACAAACGTTTTTTTGTGAAAATATGACTTAGGCCATTACAGTCATTCCCCTGATATAAGCCTTCATCTAAAATATTTCCTGAAATGAACATCCACAGCGAGTAAACCGCATGGAGTCTGTTGTTAGAGCTGGCTGCACATGGATGCTTTAATGTTGAACTGATTCTGAATCAATAAATACATTGAACTAAATCAAAATGGCGTTATGCTGGCAGAACGAAAAATCCCCCGCCAGGCAGTCATTGTGCGGATGTGCCACAGCGTGTTAACTGCAGGCCGAGCTTTGTGTTAGGGGCACGGCGGGCTCAGGAGAGAGGGCTCGAGAAAATTAATGCTTGCCGGACGGGCCAGTGAAAGATTATACTGTAGCACTTGCACATATAAAACAACATAAAACGCCATCTGAGAAAATAACTCTCACTTATATTAACTAGCTGGGTGAATAAAAATTATATGAATGAGACTTTTATGTCACATTAATCACTCGTAGCTCTTCTCGATATAGCACGATGAATTTATATTTAACTCTTTCAACCATTTTACGGGATGGAATAACCGCACCAGTTTGGTCTAATTATTAGCTCTGAGGAAGATGATGTGTTGTTTTTTTTTTGTTTTTTTTAATCTAGAGGTCGCTCTTCCTACTGACGCATTTTAAGAGTTTTAAAACATTTACCATGGTGTCCTTATGCGTTAACATGCCGAAGCAAAGTTAACATGACATGCATTGAGCATTGTGTTGACTGGCCTGACTGAGGCATCACACAAACTGAACGGCTAGCAATGCTACATGCAATTGTTCATTGTACATGTGTGTATGCCAGGGGTCACCAAGTGGTTCCTCATGGGCACAAGGTAGCTCAGAATTTTAGCGCCGCATAAAGTCAAAGGGAAGGGATTGTAAATTTAAATTCACAAAGTGCCGCCAGCAGAGAGCATTAGACAGAGAAATTCAAATGGTGAAATTCAAAACAGCACTCAACAGTGTGTGTGGGTCTTATCACACAGAGCACATTGGCAGAAGGAAGCCGGTGGTGGTGAGGCTGGGAGGGGGGCTTATGCGTTTTGGAAACAGGAAGTAGCAGTCAGAAAGAGGCTGAACCTTTTGACTCTTGGACTTTTTTTTTTTTTTAAATTGCAGCATACTTATGTTTTGGCAGTGATATGTATAGTCTTTCTCCATATAGTATTTATTTCTTCTAACATGCTTACCACCGCCAACAGGAAGAATAGTCATTTTTATTTTCATTTCCGTTTTTCATATACAATTCCCCGATGAGGCCAAGCAACCCTGAGGAATTTGCTTTTTCCAACTGAGGAAATGTATTGGTTACACAACCTACATGCAATATCATTAATTGACGACCACGGAACTTCTTCCTTGGCAAACAGAGTTCTGTCATGCCTGATATGATCTCTTCAAACTGAAAAAAAAGTCACATCATGCCGGAACAGAATTTGATATAACTGGAACAGAAACGGGACTTCCCCAGTGATTTCGAGCAAATATGTTGGTGCTGCATTGTACAGAACGTGAGTCATGACCAGGTCTAAACTGCTTTGTTTCATGTTGATACCGAAGTTTGCATTTGTACGTATATGTGAGTGGAGCATCCAGATGTTCCATGTGACAAACAATACGAAGACGAAACGTTATTTCAGGCAGTACTTCATGCAGCTGCAACTGTCCCTGAAATGACTCTGGTACCAAATATTGAGGAAGATTGCGATTTTGCTCAGTACGCAGCCAGAAATCTCAAATATTGGAGAATAAGACCTGCAGATCATGTAGCAATGAATAATGTGTCATTTTGAATAAATTAATGTAGCGTGGCATCAAATTAAACTCAACTGGCAGCCGAACAATCAGCTGATGCCGGCTGGGTAAAACAATTGGAAGAGCAGTTGATTTTGTTGCCCTCATTCTGAGTTGCATAAGTATGTTGACATGCTCAAATTGTAAAACAAGAGGCTACGTTTTTTTTCTTTTATTTTTAATTGGGGAATTTGTTTCCTTTTTTTCTTCCTGTTCCGTTTTGTCATTCTCAATTTGAATAAATAATTATAGAAACCATTTATGGTTGCCTGCTCCGTTGTTTAGAACCCTGCATCGGTGGAATTATTTATTCTTAAATTCATATATCAGTAATTCATCACTATTTGCTTCAGGTAAAGCAGAACACAAATGCAACCCATTTAATAAGGAAATGTTCCAAGGAGAGGAAAGCAAGAGGGGAAGAAAAAGCAGAAACGTGATGAAAGACGGTGTTAAACAGAACCAGACTTGGTTGGGATATAAACAGGAAACGCATGTCAAGGGCAGATGGACCAATGGACAGAGGAATTGTGTTCTTGACTGAAACATAATTGCATGACATAAATGTAATTACCTTTAGCTCTAAGAGAGTCGAGATGCTTACGTGATTGCTCAAAGTGATCTTATCCGTAAAACACCATTTTTCAATGACGCTTGATGTGAGTAGAGAAGCCAAGTTTGTCAATATTGGGTCTGGGTAAGTCTAAAGAAACAGGCCTGTTGCTTGGATGTCAACTTTCTGACCACATCGAAAGCTTTTATTTTCAATGACATGTTTATTTTAGAGGTGTGTTTTATTACTGATCAGTCCAGGGTGTAACTCCCCTGCCTGAAGTCATCTGTTGTCGAAACTCTCGCCCCAACCGTTCTGGTTAATGTAGTATCTAAACATTTATATATTTCCAAGAGCAGAACCATCAATGGGCGCAAAGACAAAAACTCTACGCAGAAAGGGGGGAACAAGACAATGAGGGAAGAAGAAGTAAGACTGGAAAAACTGTCCTTGTTCTGTATATGCATCATGAGGGTGGTGCCTCACCTCCCCCTACTCAGCCAACGGGAAGCCAGCCAGTAGGAAAATCAATAGCAGAAACTGCTATTTAACGACCATTCCACCCTTCACTAATACCCACGAGGCACCAACATGCTTTTAGACCCTCCCTTGGATCTTTCTCAAATCTCATTTCGCTTTTACGATCAGGATCCGAAACGATTGTTTTGCTAAAAGTTAGATTGGAGTATAATTCCACTATGGGGGGGCTTATGTAACATATCTGGTGTTCATTCCAACAGCGACACAAGGAGGCAAACTAAATTAGATAGCAGCTCTCCCCTGTATGGTCACAATAAACTGGAGTCTGTAAAAACCTCAACCAGCGGGAAGCCGTAATTGTGGCATCGAAGTAAATACTTCACACTGAGCATCTGACAACTTTGACAACAACAATCCTATGTTACACTGTCTTGAACAAATATTTCATGTTACGCAGTAGTTTAGGTTGGTTGCACCGATTCTAAGTCAATAGTATGCCAAGGACCTCGCTCCGTGTTTAATTTGAGGTTCTCGTATTCATGTGTATCATTTATCTTGACCCCGAACTCTTGGAATGTGATTGTGTCATGTCTGAACCAAGACGTTATGCAAAAGGTTTTGATAGCAACTTGTTTGCCTCCCCTAAGTTTCAAAAGAGCAAGGTCCCCAATATCACGGGAGATGGACTGAGGAAGATTATCTTTACAGTTTTGGAAATTCACTATGGAATCTGTAGTATGGTGACAAATGAGCAGAGAAGGGGTATAGAAGCAAAGATTGAAATCAAAGACAAACAGCCATAGAAAAACATGAATGACTTGCGAGCAGGGTCGAAAAAAGGGAAGGAGTATTTCCCCAACACCTTGAACAACGAGAACTAAAACTTCAAAAACTCCTTTTTGTCTGCATAAATTCAGAATGTGGAAAAAGCTTTAAACATGGCAATGACATCAATTGGAAAATCAGAATGACTCATTTATCTTGACGTAATTGCAATTCATCATCCATCCCAAAGAAAAGAAATCTGCTCTCACCTGCAGCGTCTTCGTTCTCCGTCAACTCATTGTTTTCATTCCCATCTTCTTCTTCAACCCTCTCTTTTGCTTTTCCCGAGCTGTCCTTTACAGGGACTACAGTGAAATTAGTAGGCATTTTACACCATGTGCTTCCTCTCAATGTCTCCCTGTTGTTGCCACAGCTTTATCTCTATCGTCTCTGCCTCTTGCTGTATTGCTGGTCCACTCCCTTCGGCCGTCCAGCTGGTTTCAATTTTATCTTTGCTCCCTTTTTTTTACTCAACTTCAATATTTCCAGGGTCTTCAAAAGTTTTGTCTTTCCCTAGAAGACTGCTGCTATTTGCTGTGAAATCCACAACCCCGTTATCCAAATAAGGAAGACCAGGATTGACCCGCCCCTATAGGGGGCAGTACCTAAACACACACACACACACAAACACCCACACACCCCCACACACACAAGCAAAAAACATGAAACACATGTGTGCTTGTGTGTATGGGGGCATGTCTGTGATTTCTTTTCTGTGCCTGAGGGCAGCGGCCGGCAATGCCTGCATTTGTTCAAAGAAAGAAGGAAGTCCAGAGCGTTCCACAGAGGGAGATTTCCTTCTCCAGGACACACATTGAGTGTAACGTCTCCTCACTTCCTCTGTGGTGTTATCTGACGCCACATGCATTTGAACGGCGGGCAGGGCAAATCTGTAAGTTGTGCATTACTTGTACTAGATTTCATATGGCTACCAATGAATGCATCCATCCATTTCCTAAACCGCTTACGCCAGAGGTGGGCAAACTTTTTTGATTGGCGGGCCACAATGGGTTTTAAAATTTGACAGAGAGGCCGGACCAGGAGCAGACGGAAAGAGTGTTTTGGTAAGCTCACCTCATCGGAGAAAAATAATTAAATTTAATTTTAAATAAAAGTGAACAAAAGCATTACAACAATATATATATATGTCTTTGAAAACCCACAGTATTTAGAAAATAAAACCTTAACATGGTTTATTAACTTAATTTTTTTGAAGTTCGGCGGGCGGGATTAAAACGTCTAACGGGCCGCATGTGGCCCCCGGGCCACAGTTTGCACAAACCTGCCTTACACATTAGGAAGCCTAGCCCAGCAGACTACACCCTTGAGTGGTCAATATCAACCCTGGGGTGATTCTGAGGAGTTGATTTAGTGGGACTCGCCCATAACAGCCTCCCAAAAGTCCAATATGAGAACTGCTACATTGCCGATGGCCCTCTCACAACTAATTACCTCACTGAAACTAGATAGGAAAGTCATGAAGTTGTAAAGCTTGTGGCCTTGTCTGCAATGCATTGACTAATGAGTAAGTCAGTATTTTTTGCTCGCTCACAAAACACTCGCAACAAGATCCAAAAGTCATTGTGAGCATACAAGCCATCTCAATTGTCCAGTTCAATTCCATTTGTTGGTTCGGGGGCCTTAAGCAGTGCTCAGACTGAAACTCATCAGCTGACAATCATATGTTTCATTTGTTTATGGGTAGAGAGTGAAATCATTTTGGTCTTGAGATTCCCACCAAGTAATCAAACAGCACTTTGTGAGAGAGAACATTTTAAGGAAATGGAAGAGAGTGTAAATCTTGTTTTGCTTATGGCTGCGGTTGGACATCAAGAACAAGCAACTCCCATTTCCGCTTTTCTCCCACAGGATGACGTTTTACTAGATCAATGAAGTCAAGAGAAGGGTGGGGGCTATAGAACATGAGGAATAATAATGAGGTCGAGCAGAGGAAAAATGATCATGAAGATTGGCAGTGACGAAGTTATAAATGATCCCACTTCTTTCTTCGAGATGATGGACCTGGACGTGTATGGATGTGCCATATTTCAAGAACTCAGCCGTTAAACTGATTATATAATATATTATTCCAAAATTGTGCAGCCCTTCTGTCTGCCAGTGATAACTACACGAACAAATCTTTCTTACATCATGTTAGTTAATAAGAAAATAACTTTCATCTTCTCCAAACTTGATTGATACTCTACCAAGGCGTAAACTATCTAACATGTTTGTTACATCATGATACACTGCTTCCTCTTCAGTCTTCCTTCCTTTCGGGTGTTCCTCTTCTGTCCTGTAGGTGGTATTAAAGCACATTTGCCACTCTTTTTTTTTTTTTTCTCAAATGGATCCTGTCCATTGCTGCTGCACTTGGCACTAATTCAAGCAGATTGTGAGAAGTAATCCCTCAATGTATGAGGTTCGGGTTCGGGTCAGTCTGGATCCACACCAACAATTACGTGTTCTTTCTTGCTTCTTTTGCATGTATTACTACAAACTACCAACTAATTTAATTCATCAAACCACAAGGACACTGTTACACACCTGGTCTGCTAGTGTCATCTCAAACATCCTACAGTTTAGCTGTCTTGATACTATGTTGCCCTCTTGTGAACACTCATGGAAATACAACAACGTGCTGCGTCACCATGACAAAGCGTGGCTATATAAACGCAATCATTCCTGGACTGACCAGCCCACATGAGATGTTTGTAAACCAGACATACCCTCCGGGTTAAAAAAACAAATTATTCCAGCACTTGGCTGATTTACATGGGATTACTCCGACCATTTCTCTCTTAGTCTGTCAGAGTTTCCAAATCCCAGACTGGGAATAGGTGACTGAGCCTGTTAGTTTCCATCCCCCTCTAAAATGTTCCATGGCTGGCAAATTGCTCATGGAAAGGGAGCGTGAAAACAAGCATAACTGGCCAAATAGGCACTGGCAGTCACCTGCTTGCGATGCAACCAGTTCAGTTGACTGTTTCTCGTTGTGTTTTTAGCTGAGGTAAATTGACACATATGATTTAACAACTCATTGAAAGGTAACGCCTAATGAAATTAACTTTTGGCAGTAGCATTGGCATTTACTTTTTAGGAATGACATCCGTTGACTTATTCCTCCGTTTTTGTAGACCAAAAATAACACAAATGGACCACACCTGAAGGAACTTCGGACAAATAATACAAGGAAGGAACCCCTGCATGACATTACAGTGCCCCTGAGGTACTAAAATTAATCTGGGAATAATTTTACCATTCAGTGTTAAAAAAACGGGTCTGTCTTGCGTATTTTTCGGCTATAATTCTTTTTAGGCAGACACCCGTAAGCTTGAGTTTCAACTTTGACGATGATGGCGTGACTTTACCGCACCCATAATCAGCAGCAGCTCGTGACAAGAGGGGGGCAAGGAGAGCGAGCCGTAGCCTCTTCGGTAATACACAAGCAGAACATGATACACGTCCCTACACATTTGTGACATCTGATACCCACTGCCGAAACAGCCTCGGAACTCTTACTGCCCCTATTTGCTATTGCAGTTATTAATAACTTCTCTTCACCATGCAGCAAACGCGACAAAGCCTTGAAGCCTTAATCACATTATCTGTTATGAAGTATATTTATACCTCTCTTCATACCCTCTCTCTCCTTCTGGTGTGGTGACACAATGCAAAGATCGAATAGTGTGTGAGGTCGATGTGTGAGGATATATGACACAAATATGGTAGATGACAATTTTTACACTGATTAGCTGCATTCTGTTCCAATTGCCATTTTTTTACTCTCTGTGAAATCGTAATGTGGCTTTCTCAGGATTACGTCTAGGCAAATTTTATATTATCCATAAGAACAAAGTAACTCATCCTTTTTCACATTGACCACCTAAAACACAAATTTCTGACTATTTACCGAAAATGGCTTTGACCACTGGTTGGGCGGACCCTACTTGTGAATTTTGCATTAAAACGAAAACAAACGGAATATGAATGCCGTGCAGAAAAGGGAGGCCTCGCAAAAGCAGATAAAGTGGATGCCAGAGCCCAGTTGGCGTGCTGACTGCTAGGCTCCAAATAAAGCAGAGGTCAGCACATGACACCAAAGGTGCATGCCTTTTTAAATAGGAATACTCACACATGCATGCATGCAAACATAATGTGCAGCTTCAATTGCATACAGTTACATAACTTGAATATTCCAACATATCTAGTAACACAACCACTTGTCCACGATCTGACTAACGTCCCTTGGATTCATTATTCTTCCCCAAGGACTCCAATATGTTGAACGTCTTTGAATCTCCAAGGGATGGTCTACATGCAGAACACTTAATGCTTACTTGAGGCAGTGACAGACATTTATGATCCGCAATCCAGAGTGATCATGAGCTGAATTTAGCTAATCATAACTCCATGAGTCAACAAAGAGAAACATGGCGACGTGGTTTCGTTTAGGAAAGTAGAAATATTTTTTTTTTTTTAGCCAGAGTTACACATACTTACATTCGAGTACTCACAAATACCTAATACAGATGCTTAAATATGTCAGGCAGTTGAGAGGAAGATGGACGGATGTGTCTCATTCCGATCAAATATTCTTCAGAAACAAACTCACAAATGACCGAGACGAAGAAGAAATAAAAGACTAGAGACCTCCGATACCCCAGCTTTGTAAAAAGAGGGCGGCTAGCTCTGAAGCCGAGCAACGCAGAGAGAGACAAGGCCCGAGAACTATGCGATAGGCAGATGGGTCGATTTCATGGCTGCCCAAGCTGAGTTCATCATCCATTTTATAGAACATAATGTTCTGTGTAATCCATGTATGCCTTAAAGCATCTTCACATAGCTTACAGAGCTCTTATTCCACCTGCCTGTAAGATTTATGTCTGGTTTTCAAGTGGTAATGGTGTCATGGTATCGGTGCATTTTTTTTTAAAGTTCTAGTAACGGCACTGATCTCCCAATCAGTGCAACCATGACACGTCTACAGGTTGGTAAGACACTACTTCATATACACTAAGTCATTCCCATATGGACATAATATACTGTAAACTTAGCTCGTTATACAGCTGTGCAGGTTAGAGGTAGAAAATATTGCTCTTACATACGTAACAGGAAATGTACGCAAGTTCAACTACCTCTTGTGTTACATGCTATGTTGTGGCTTGAAAACTGAAACAGTTTGTCTTTCAATGCCAAGTTAATTACTTAACGTATCAGTTTTCTGATTTGATAACTTAATGAAAGCAACATTATGTTTTCAGTTCAATACATTTCTATTGAGACACTTGTATGTGGCAATTTAATCTTTTATTGCCGAGCAAGACTAAGGAACAGGAAAAATCAATAAAACGTTTCAAAAGGGAAATCACTTGAATCACAAGCCATTATTATTCAGTCAATAATGTGTTTTCATCAACTGTTTCCATTTTCTCAGAACCACTTAATCCTATTAATAACACTTGTCAATTTCCCCACAAACACGAATCAAAAAGATTTTCCACTTTTAATTGATGACCAGCGTTTATTGACTCATTTTTGTTTCTATGGCTCTTGCAGCCCTGGCAACACACCTCGCATGAATGCAATATTTAGATATTTGTTATATATTATTTATTTATATTTTGTTATATTTCAGAAGAGGAACTTTTGGTTCTTAAAATAATGCAACTTTGGGTGTATACACTTACAGGGCATTTTATTTTCCTGTCTATAAAATTAAGAGACAATGCATGCAAAGAGATTAAAATACATTTATAATGAAATTATTTTTCTAAATGTTTGAGTGAACTGCATAACCACCACAGCCATCTAGTTAATAGGCACATAATTTGATTTATAATGCAATTCTATACATGGAATTACACTGAGCAGACGGGCGCCATGTTTGAGATGATCACATCAAGCCCATCTACACAAGTTTACATGGTAAGCATATAGAGTTTACACCGAAAATTCCACTTGCTGCAAATGTTTGTATTCTCGCCATTTGTATTCAATTTAGCCAATGAAGAAAAACAGTCATGTTGATGACAGACTTTAGCAACATATACAACTGGACGTCTGATGTCAAATTAATGTAAGAACTAAAAAAGGAAATAACTAACCATTTGTTTCTACACCAAGAAGTAGAAGAAAATATTTGGAGTGTGGTTGTAAATAGTTGCTGCTCTTTATTTGCTTCAATTGATGACGGTTGACGCTTGAAGGGAGTAGTCAGTGTGCGTAGCAGCTCTTGAATGAATGTGATCATCCTTAATCAATAAAAAAAATGGCGTGTTTCAATATATTTAGTAAAACAACGTCAGTTCATATTTTGACAGACACCTTTATTATGAAGATCTTGGCCCAGGTCATACCGTGTGAATGGGAAATTAACAGTATTTATGAGTATAGCGCAATTTAATTTTTGGACCTCGTGTCGCGCAGAAAAAGAACAAGTGCGTTTTATTTATTTATTTTTATTTATTTTTTTTATTTGGGTTTGGGTAAAACGTATGGTTTAATACAGTTGCTTTGACTTTAACACAAATACATTAAACATTGTGCTGACTTTTGTTTTGCCTCAGCGCAACGAAATAACGGAAATCTACCGGAGCGCGTGACACTTTTTTTATACCACAATGCAAAAAGATAAACCATGCCCAAGTGAAAAGATAATCCAAGAAGAGATAAGAAGTGGGGCACGGCACTGTTGTAACGTCCCGATTGACTCACCATACTTGTTGGGTTCCCTGTTGTACTCCAGAATGGGGACTGCGGCGTGGGGGTCCTGCGGTTCGAACACCGGGTCCTCCTCCAACTCCGGTTCCTCCTCCCGGCCATCGCTGCCGGTCTGCCGCGTCGCTTCAACAGACCCCGAACGCTCGGCGAGCTTTCCTCCCCCGTCAACCGGGACGACCACGAATCTGTCGCCCATGTGGTTCCCCTTTTTTGTCGCCTTGTTTTGTACCCCAAATGAAGGGGGAAAAGTCAGCGACCGACGCGTGTGGAAACAACAGTGAACAAGCAGAACCCACTCAACAGTTGATCAGAGGGTTTGATTACAGTACGCGCGTGCACGCCCCCCGCTTTCCCTCATTGGACGATAACACTGTCAATCACAACCCCCCCCCACCCAAAATTTTTCTAAGCGCCCCCTGCAGCCGTTTCACCGTGACGTCACACGTGGAAGTGACGCTCGCGTAAAAGAACGCATTCAAAACAGAGGTGTGTGAATTATCATCCAAATCTATATGGTAACCCTTAAAATTAATGTCTCCATACATTAAACAATCATAATGATGTTTCTGAAACTGCACACACAAGACCTGTATGAATACACAATGGCCATAATTTGAAACCACAATGGAGGACTTGTCCTCACATGTTCCACAAACAAATTGGGAGCGGTCTTGGGGGGTATTACCGTGCAATTAGTATTGGCATTCCTCTTCTAACAATACCTTACACAGGAATAAATGCTGCTTACTGAAAACTATGTTAGCGTTTGGTCATTATACAAACACTCAGAGTAATTTATAATGGCTATATTTCACAAAGGCAGTGTTTGTATAACATTCACAGAATATAGTCCTTAAAATCCCTCTTTAATGCTCAATAAATGTGTTTAATCACTGATATTGGCATGCTGTGAGTTGAAAATGTGAATAAAACTGTATCTAACGGCTGCATTTTACCATAAACTACAGTATACTCCAATTTGGCTTAGATTCTGTAAAACCTGCATTGTGGCATGAAAAAACCTTAACAGTTTTAATTGTAAACACTCCACCCCAGGCCGCTCTAAACTAAAATTTACATTTACAAATACCAGTCAGCAGCAAAACAAATTGGTTCAGGTCATGTTAATTTCCCAACATGTTAGAGTTGAAATAAGACACTGAAATGTCATACACGCTTTCATTTCGACAATATTAAGTAAAAACAAATTACTCGAAGAAGGCATGGAGTAATAATAATCTTAAATAAGCCAATTATTATATGAGCTATTATTCTATTATCTGGGGTTAGTGAAGTAAGATAATGATGAAGCTAGCTGTTCCATTTATTTCACCCATAACCTCAACATACCAAGACTTAACATGCCGCTAAACAATGTTGGCAGCCTGACATTTCCTTTTTCAACACTCCAAAACTTCAAGTGAGAATATCTTGGAAAGACTCCAAGAGGCCACTCAGACAGTAATCACTTGAATGCACGTTATATCTAAAATAGACAGCTGGCAGAACAGTTGTGTGACGGAGGAGTGGGTGGGGTGGTGTCAAGTGGGACTGGAAGGCTTTGGTGTTGAGTAACAGCTAAAGTTTTTGATCGGAAATGCAGAGAAAAAATCTGTCCGAATCTTATGTAATCACAACTATCTTTTTTTTTAATTGATTGTTTTGGCTTCATAATGACCATATTCTGATTGCCCACGGAAACGTGGTCATTTGAAGAAATTGATGAGATTGTAGGTGTGGTATAAAATGGACTGGCCGATATGTGAACTGTCATGTAGTTAAATGAAATATTTGCCGCAGGTCCTCATTTGGCACAGTGCAGCGCTTGACAGAGGAACTTGTAATCCTCCATGCCCGTGTTGTGTTACTCATCTGTTGCTGGACTCATCATCACGGCACAGACTAAAATACAGATTAGATGTTTGAATTGGGTGTGACAGATGCAGCTTTTAAGCACACAGCATTTGCACAACCTTCATTATTTTGTATTGCTTGTAGAGTGGAATGATTTCTAAGACCAAATGAAAAACTGATGTGAGTCCTTATAATCCTTGGTTTCCACTCATATTGAGCAAATGAGACTTAGCTCAGCCTAGCTGATCTTAATGCCAATATAAAAAAAATCAGTATGTATTTACATTGTCCTTTATTATGTTTCATGTTCATATTTGACAATGTCGTGTTTTTCTTGATTAAAAACACAGACATTTTTTTTGTAGTGGGGCGGAGAATGTGGAATTTGAAACAATTTCAAAGGGTAAGTGCGTGAATCAATGTAGCACGATTCCAGTTGAAGCTGGCAGTCGTGTAAATACTCCCCGCACCCAAATCCACTTATGCACCTCTGGGACCATCACGTAGGCATGCAGCCTCTGCTGCTGCGTCACACAATGAACAGCAGCCGTCTGACTCACTTCACTAACTGATCCACGTTTGGGAAGAGATCCCACAGGAGACCATCTGCCAACCTCTTCGGGAGAATGTCCAGAAGTCGTCGGGTCTGCATACACGCACATGGAGGCCATTTAACCAACTGAACCATAATAAGCGCTGTCTTGAGGATGAGATACTGTTCATTAAATAAGATTTTCAATCTTGTCTAGATTGTGTTGGTGTTTTAGGTTTTATTTTATTTTCCCAAGATCTGAAATGTGTGACCTTCCTTATTTTGGCCTTTAATTCAGTTTCAAAAACATGAACGCATATTGCATTGAGTGCAAACAGTGCCATAAAAGATCCAAGTTTCAAGGTTTTCTTTTGGGGGAGTTTTTTTTAAAGAGTGTAAGAGTTAGTGTTTTTAAAATACTACTGGTATTGTGATATTCAATTTGACCTATAGCCTCGTTTCATTCTATGCAATTGTCTGTTGCCACAGAGATTGTCCCAAGGGCAGGTTGAGGGCAACCTGACTTCTGAGGTAATGTTCCCGTGAGAAACGTTTTTTACCCTCTTGATCTGACATGCCTGTTATTTATTCACTGTACCTATAATACAATACAACTTCATTCATATAGCGCATTTCACAACAACTGGAGCTGTAACAAAACGCTTTCCATGAGTTGTAATATAAATTAAAGCGGGAAATTAGCACAGATAGCTACTGACTATAAGGACGACCTTCAAGCCCAAAGTCTGTTGGTAAAATTACTGGAGCTGCGATGCGTGCATGTCTGGAATATACAGGATGTGGGTCAGTCATTATGCATGAACTGATGCTCCCCTTGTCACAAAAGATAGTAATGGGTCATCCATACCCATCTTTGTCTTGTTAGTCTGAGGTTAGTTTTATATGAGAACAAAGTTCAATAATATAAAGACTAAGCGCCCGAATATATATTTCAACATTGGAAAAGTATTTTCAGCATTTTGAATGACATTGCAGCTACAGGGCAGGAGTGGTTCTGATATCTCGCTCATATTCAAGAGGTGTGACTGTGCGAATAGTTTTCTGTCAACACCCAAATGTCGGTGGGGCACACTCACTTTCGCTTGTGACCAAAACGAGAACACACAGAATGTAGATGAATGGGTTGAATAATATTTTCATGAGAAAAAAAAGATATATTTCATGGATGTCTGGTGGTACAGCAGCATCATAGTTGCTGACAGCAACAATGTAATATTAAAATAGAAGACCTACACTATGTTAGCGAATTACACCATATGGAGCATAAGAAATTCTTCAGAGAGGATAACAGCAGCGATAATGGAAGAGGTAGGTGACACAAACAGAAAACATGTTTTTATTTGTCTGCAGATGTCACGCTGTAACAAGATCCCTCGGGCCGCACTATTCCTTGGGGATTGAGATGTGTGTTTTGGAAAGTATTTGAGCACACCTGGCATCTGGCCCTTTGTCAAAATGTCATACTGTATAAAAAAGTAGACATTAGTGAAATGTGCTCGTTGGGCACATCTGGGTTCTTCTGCTGTCAAAGCAAAGCTGCAAAAATAATACTAATAATTTAAAATCGAATACAGCAGTACACCACTTACTTCACAAGCAGCTGTTCGGCAGACAGCGGTCACTCAATCAAAAAAGAGGCTTCAAGATGTTTATTGCCACAAAATTCAAGTTTACAGTTAAACTAAACAGAAAACCGAGACAAATAAAGGGTAATTCAACTCCCAGATTTTCTTTACACAAATATGTTCTATGCAGGCTCAGTAGTTGAAACATGATATTTTGATTATTATTGCGTTTGCAGAAAACGAGTTAAACTGTAAAATTTACCCATTTTTAGCCATTTCCGGGGGTGGCCATTTTGATACTTCGGTCGACTGAAAATGACATCACAAATACTAAGGGCTCAGGTAACGACCAATCATGGCTCAGCTACTGGAAACAGGTGCGCTGTGATTGCCACACAATGGGTGAGCTCATATATGATATGAATAAAATATTTCAGAGAACATTTTTATACTTTCACAGGTTGAAGTGGACAAGATTAGTGTTGAATTTTTAGTTGAATTTTGGTGGCGAATGATTGCCGTTTTAGACAATAGGGGGGTGAATTTAGTACTGTACCATCCATACTGGAGCTGGAGGAGTAAATCATACCTATTACATAAGTGCCAATGTTCAGCTGGATCAAATGTCCCTTTAAGGGATGAATTGAACACACTTCTCTTCACGTGAGTCAATGTTGCCGCCCATATTTATTTATTTATTTAAAAAAAACTCTTCTGAATCGAGTTGGAGGGAATTTGTTTGCTGATTTAAATATTAGCTAGTGACTGCCCTCTACCGGCAGAACGACGGACACTGTCACGTGATAAGGAAGGTGAACGAGACATCAAAAGCACTGCTGGTAAAGTATTCGTTCATGTTTATAAGGCCGCTCACAAAAGGTTACGTCATCCAACATTAGTACTACTATTCGCGTTTTTCTTATATAAAAACAGAAACAATACTCGGTTTTCCCAGATGTTCACGTGCAGTAAATTGAAAGTCTGTTTCTGTGACTAACGAACCCTAACACAGTATAGTCATAATTAGAGTAAACATTTAGAGTCAGATACAATTATTGGTCATACATGAGCGTGTCAATGTATTCGCCTCCTCTTTACTGACTTTACGAGTTTGTGTGTAGTCTTACACAACCAGCAGGTGGCAACACAAGACTGGTTAAACCACGCTGCCCAAAATATGGATATAGGTTGAATATATGTCAAACATTACGAGTAAAATATTTCTTTACTATTGACTATTTTTGTTTTGCAACGGATGTAAGACTAAAAATCTGACACTTGTGGGTTTAACAATCTTGCCATAGCTAAGCTCATCTTTGATAAGAAAAAAATACATAATTCATTGAGGTATATTTTTGACAGCGCTATCGTTATTTCATACTTTATTTAACACATTTTCACTTCTATAAAGACAACAACACATTTACAGAGCACAGTTAACATACAAAACTAGCAGTTTACAACAACAGCTACAAGGAAAGCTGTGTTCACCGAAAAACTCCACCCAAACGTCTTCATCAAAATTTTATTAAGGTAAAACAAAACACATTTGTACGTTAAGAGAACAAAGAGGAAAGACATTGTTGCGTGACTAAATTAAAACACCAGCCTGTTGTTTATGATGCTGCATGCCTTTTAAAAATGAATTTACAATGTGTTATATTCCTACAAACTTTTCTGTTGTGACGTCATGGCCGTCATCGCCATGGCAATAACGATAGGAATTCTTGTTACTCTAGTTTGTGTCCGCTTCTCTTCCACAGGTCATTCGCTTATGCGTGAATAGCTTTCATACTCTGAACTTTTAACATGCACACTGTAAAACTTTGACACACAAATAAAACCCGCTTCAGATTTGGGCAATTTCTTTGGCTCAGACAAGTAAACTGAAGTAAATAGGAATATTTACTGACACGCATACAAATCCGTTTATAAATGTTGACTTACTGTACATTTTAGCTTTTCATGAATACAAAAGTAATTACAATAACTGTATTTTGACCTTCCTGCTCTAAGGGATATAGGTATGCCAGAAATGTGTAAATAAATATCATGCTACGTTGCATATTTTGTCAGATTGCTACTATATAGTTAGGTTACCATGGTAGCAAGTGGTATCCTGGATTGTTTGCGCAAAGGATCCGGTATCAGACTGTTTGCAGTCGCAGCCTTGTTGCCTTTTGGGTAAAAACATCCCCGCCAAGAGGGCAAGCAGAGCATGCTGTGAGCCAGCGGGTTTACCACTAGCTGCGCGGATACGGAGCATCCTGCATCCTGCATGCCGGTCACTGCTAAGCCTCAGCCATGGAAATGCCACATTGGGTTGGCAAAAGCAGTCACCCTTTTTTTGACGTGCAGCGCGAAGTGAAACTAAGGATCAATGAATTAACTGATTAAATGCAACTCTATGGGCTGACAATCGGGTCAGGGTGAACCCCGACTTGCGCAGAGATGGCTGGCATTGGCTCCAGCACACCTGCAACCCTCATGAGGATAAGCGGCTTGGATAATCGATGATTGACTTCAATGCACGGTTTATTGGCTAAATTAATTAACTGCACTAAGATGGTGATTTTGAGCTTAGATGGTTGTTTGTCTTGCGATTGGCTGGAAACCCATTGGGATAGGCTCCAGCACACCTGCGATCCTTATGAGGAAAAGTGGGACAGATAATAGAAGGATGGATGGATGCACGAAGGCCTAATGTACAGTATAATCAACCTCTTCATATTCGCAGTTCTGCATTTTCAGTAAAACGCCACGTTCGCTCTGTGTCTTTTCATGACTGTCTATGGAGCGACTGCGGAGCACATAAAAAAATAAAATAAATAATAACAATAAAAAACAGCATTAAAATGATAAACATATTATACCAAACTTTTTTTTGTGATCCTTTTTTTTTTAAAACGTACAGTAGTTTTAGGATATGTAAATTGAAAACGCTACGCTGCCGGCAGGTCTTTCTTAAGGTGTCAAAACCCACAATCATAGAATTATAATTTCCTAAACTCCTGCATACGAGCCATTGTAAAAGAATGGTTTATCCGTCACACAGTGACCTACGACCTCTGGTGTCCATCGTTGGACTTTGGGCTTCCCGTCCGGGCCCGGTCGGACGATGACCGTGCTTCTTGATGCGACGGAAGGGTCCTCATCAAAGAAGTTAAAAGGTCGGAGGAAGAAGCCCACCGCGTTGCCAGGTGTTGCCGTGTTGGGGATGTCTTCTGAGTGAGGCACATGCAGGAAGCCCACCGTCACCCAGGCAACCAGATCCTACTCACAGAAAAGTTAACATAACCCTCAGGTTTGTCATCTCCCCACATAACATGTTGATTTATGTGCTTAAAAGTGCAAACTGAAGAAAATGTCAGAATTTGCAAGACCTGATAAGACTCATAAAGTGTTCCAAGCTAATTTTAACCAAGGGACACTTGAATAAAAAAAAAAAAACACCTGTGATGTTACACTCACAAAGCAAAAGGAAAGAAAATTACTTTGACCTCAACTTGACTGGCCATGAGAGCAGGGGAAAATGTGGTGGAAAATATTGCCTTTGAAATAGAATCCCTTCCCTGCAATTCCAGTTAAATCCACTGCTGAGCCAGCTGCAGTATAAAATCCAGAAATTTATTTATTTTCTTACCTGGTTGACAATATTTTCATTGTTTCGAATGTAGTCCTCAAATGCCACAACAGGTTTCCAGGGGTCATTCTGGTTATAAATACTGCTGCTGGTGGCCTCACTATCTTTATGACGAGTAACGGCCAGAGGATACCTGCGACATAAAAAAGTGTTTATCGTAATATCTGTCAGCCATATAGAGGACAAATTCATAGTGCAACACACAATAAATTAGCAAAAATTATATTTTTTTTGTCGTTGGCAGAGCTTCAAATGATTGAGTCACAGTCCAAAATAATTTTCACATATACAAACGTTTCAGTCCCATTGAACCTGAAAATAAACTTTTAAGCACACGGGATTACCTTGACCAACTGATGCCGTTTTCTTCTTGCCAGCCTCTTGGAAGCACGCTATCGCCATGCGAGTTTAACTGAATACGGTAGCTCTTTTGATGTCCCCACTTATTTTTCTCATTAGGATTGTAAAAATGTACATAGCGAGGGAACTTTCTGCCATAGCGGAAAGCGGCAGAACGCTCCGTCTTGTGTTCCGTCCAGTTGAGTTTGGATTGGACGATGAAGTTCTTGGGGCTCCAGGGATTTGTGAAGTTGACGTATTTCAAATTCATAGTCTGAAAGCTGTTCTCCCGACCTGTGTCAAAACAGATAATTATCAGTAGGAAGACATCGTGAGGCAACTGGCTTTTTTTTCTGTCAAAATATACTGATTGGGTTGCACATTAACCAAATTTGAACCACATTCATTCATGTTGATGACATTTTGTGATTCCACCATTACAGTACTGCATTTCCAATTTTCTCGATCGGAACATCCATTCTGTTCAATAGTGCGAGGAAATGGAGCTATCGCAGCTGTTTTCGAGTGAAAAGCAGGATACGCCCTCAACTGATCATCAGCCAATCACAAGGTACATATAAGAGACAGTCAGCCTGGGTTGGCTTTATTCTGATTACCAAAGTTATGACCTCATGTTTAATTAACTACTTTGAACACAGAATTAGACAGATTACAAAATATCCTTCTTACCGGCAATATCCAGGTCAACCTTATAATTGATGAGATGTGTGTGCAGGTTCCCCAACACATAGTTGTACACCTTGCGGCCGTACTTGAGTCCATTTGGTGTAAAGAAAGTAGCGTGGATGTAGCCAGTGGCGCTGACCTTCACCTCCATCACTCCATTTTGGTAGAAGATGAAATCCCAGATGTAGTCATAGTTGTAAACAGTTGAAGTGGTCCGTAACACCAGCACAGTGTTATCCAGTCCTCCGTAGAAGGTATACCCGCCCATGAATGCATTGAAATGTCTTCTCAAAGGTAAAGCTGTGGTCATCTCAAAAATACAGAGTGCATTTCTAAAGCGCACCGGTTTGTCGGTGTCAAAGTAGTGGTAAAGGTCAACAAAGGTGGCAATTTCTGGACAGTCAATCCCTGGGGCAAGCTCATATGATAAGGCACCCATGGCCCAACCAGCATCTATGTATTTTGTTTGCATGCCAGCAGGAGTGTCGCCAGAATAGAAAGCAATAGCTTCTTGGAGGCTGATCTCATAGGCAATCCTTTCTCCATTAAAACGGACGTCAAAGACCTGAAGTCCGGCTGATGAACGCACCCTGTGGGCGAACGACCATCCAGCATATTCAACAAAGTTGCCATCAATACGATAGCGATGCCCTTGAGGCTCCACAAGTTTCGGGCCGTGGATGTTGGTGGGAGTGTCGCTTTCACCCCGAAGGATGTAGGTGGAGTATGGATCATTGTCATCATGATGGGGTAGACTTACCTTCTCCACAGCTCCTGATTCATATTTTTCTACCAAGTCCTCCACGCTATCAAAGTACATACTGTTGTACCACACTTTGTCAACAGTCCACTTATCCGGATCCAAGTCTTTATGGTTGATCAGTATTTCAAACCCAATTGGGTGAATATAATATCCTTCCACAAACTTCACCAACATTATCCAAGACCTCCTCTCACCGGAAGCCAGCCCTCGTGGGGCTATGTCGATGAAAAACAAACAGCGATCAGAGCAGTTTGTGAAGCTAAATCCTCCTGTGGTCTCAAACAGGAGATTGTGCGCTTTTGATATGAGTTTGCCAATGCTGTGATTGAGATGATCATACTCCACAGAGGTCAATGGCCTTGACTCAAATGGAATTTGCCCATGTCCTTTGAACTTCTTGACCTCATGAGACTTTGGAGATGGTAAAGGTCCGACAATAAACTCGGTGATATTCGGCTTGGTTTGGTTTGCAAACTGGATAATCACGCGGGCTTGGCGTGGAGGTTTGGCTTGACCGCGGTCCAAAGCTCTCAAGGCTTCATTCTTTTTTGGCACTTGGAGCTCCATCATCAAGATGCTGTTCTTTTTGAGAGACATGTTATGAGCATCGGTGAGTCCAAATTCTGCAATCCCATGGAGGTAAGCCCGGACGGCCTTCATCTCCCGAGGGGTCAGGTCAGCAAACATGGGTGCGCCGTGATGAGCCCAGTCTCGTGCTCTGGAAGCCTCACACGTGGCCAAGCAGAGCAGACACAGCAGACAGAGAAGCCTCATTGCTAAAAGTTAAAAAAAAAAAAAAAAAACAGAGATATCAACAGTGGTAAGAATTTCTCTCCCTATTGACCACCTTCTAATTAACAGAACTGAATTGGGCTGTATTATTTTGACAAATTATTTATTGACTTGGTTAGCATTTATTTAGATATAGTACTTGCGGCAGTTCTATCAGTACTTTAAAAACATTTGTATTTTTGGAATGGAGAAACTAATATGGCAGAAAGGTCAGAACCAAGAATTAAATCTAAAACATTTGACTATGAGGTCGACATGCTAACACCTTTGAAATGTAGCATGCTTGATATCTAACTTTTAAAAAAAATTTCTGCAAATTTTGTAAGTTAAACACAGAGAAATGCATTCATGCACACTGGTATGACATTCAAAAAACAGTATTGTGATAAATATAAAGTACATTTGAAAGGAAAACAGAAACCACCTTCATACGGTAAGATTAAAGGGGATAACGACGGAGCCCTGATGCAAATATCTAAAATTGAGGCCCATCCAAAATTTTTTCAAATTGCCTATTGATCCTAAAAGATGGCGGCAAAGCACCATTTTCTATTATACAATGATTAATGAAGCTACTTCCCTCACTTCAACACGATTTCTTGACACTACAATGCCACTAGATGGCGCCAAAACCATATTTTCATTGTCGACATGGCTAGGTGAGTTTTTAAGCAAATAAAAAGACGATAAATTACTAGAACAGTAAGTTCCTAAATTCATTAATGCCGAATCACAAATATGTGTGGGATGACTGTATTATCCATTGTAATTGAAGTAACGGCTGCTTTGCTAGCTCGACTCTCTTAGAGTAAGGTGTAGGGTGGTGACAGCTGTGTTTGAGCTCTCATTCTAAAGCCAGGAGGTCAGACAGAATAGATTGGAGACTCTTTCGCTCCCCAGTCCGGTGGACAAGCTTCATTCAATAAACCGCTCCATCACCCTTCCCTCTTTACAGGATTAGGCTTGGACAAACATGTCTTTATTCTGCGACCGAGGCTCCGCTACCCCTGACCGTCACCTCCCACGTTCTATAACGTTTGACGCTGTGAGGTCACGGGATATGTCCGTCAAAGAGCTGAAATCCAATTTCAGTGCTTCCAGCTGTGACCTTCGACTTTTACCCAATGACTGGAGGTTCAGATGCTACTGTACGTCCTTCGAGTCGACCCCCGCATTTAAAAACCATGGTTCGGTCCCTTCATTAGGTAAAATATCACTTCATTGGAGACTGAAGAAGGAAAACAAATAGTGTAAGAAAAGTAAAAAAAAAAATAAAGAAAGAAATTGGAGATTAATTGAGAAGATCTAAAAGACAAAGGACATTCTGTGGGACAAAAAAAAACATCTCAAAAGCAGTTTTAAGGTAAGAACTTTTTTTCGACTTAAGATATTTAAGTTGTTCCAGTGTCCCACATCAATTCCGATATTAGTTTTCAGAAGTTTCAAATGTATTTTTTCGCGTGTTCAATTTGGAATTTTTCTTTTTAAATACCTGAAACTTATTGTGCATGCTGTTTAGTTTTTTTCTCTCAGAGAAATTTAAGCATGTGTTGCTGGAATGTGGAGGTACTGCTACTGACCCTGGTTGGACTGCAGGCAGTGACGGGAAAAGGGTAAGCATATAAACTACAGCAATTAATGGCAACACGTTGCATGCATTATTTTTGAATGCAATGAAAAAAATAATATATAGTAAAAATACTAAAAACAAGTCTTAACTTTATATTTTGTTCTGAAATATTTTTGTTGTGTTTCAATGTTCTCATCAGAAATGCATCAGGCTAAAATGTTGATGCATTCATTGTCTTCCTTATGAGTTAACTTTACCAGCTACAGTATGGTCAGAAATTTTGCATTTCCCTTCAAAGCGTCAAAATCATTATTAAATAAATTAATCCCCGATTAGAAAAAAAAGATAAAAAGTAACTTTAAAGTAACTTAAACTTGAGTAACTAATTACTCGACAAAGTCGGCGATATTGTAAAGTAACATTACTTTCGCTGCAAGTAACATTTTGGAAGTAACTTGCCCAGCTCTGCAGATGGGTACCACATTTTCAGAACCTCTGCACGAGATTCTTTTTTATATGAGCTGCACAGAGAAAGGATGGACAGATGGTTTGAAGCTGCGCAAAGAATTAAATGACATGCATTTTGGCTCCAGACACTGGTGCGAACACACCGTACAGCAGAAAGTGGATCGGGTCCTGAGCCCACGTCTGCAGCTGGAAGTGACCTGCTCCGAGGTGTACCAATATAACACCCAAGGCTGGAGACTGGATGTGGAGTCGATGAGGGCTAAGCATGGTGGGGATGACGGCATCGCGCTCTACTACCAACAGCACGGCCTCAAGGCACTTTGCTCGTTGTACAAGTAAGTCACTCAGTTTCATATCTTAAAAGTTTGGTCTGTGGAAAGCTGTTGGAGCATATATTTGATATTCGATTGATAACCCTATGCTCACTTATAGAACTTTTGTAAAGTAGCATTTACTTCAGTTCATTCATGTGGGTCAAAATGCAGAAATCAATGTTAGAGTAGATTACTAGTGTGCATGAAATATTAAGACATGCACATGCCAGAATTTAACATTTTAATGGGTATGATTGTGACCTTTTCCTGCAGCATCCATGGAAAGTTCCAATTAATTATTGATACAATGCTCTTGTGTGGACGTTCAAGACCTAACATATTTCCCTTCTGCTTGGATGACTAAATAAGAGTAACTCTCAAGTCTGTCACCATCCAGAAGCTTGATGTGTGCTGATAAGACGATCCATCCATTTCGTAGAGAGCGGGGGCTTATCCTGTAGATTACTTTGGCAAAATTCTGATCTGGATGGGTTGCTTGTCAATCGCAGGGCAACCATACACATTCTTATTCACAAAGCGTAAGCAACATTTTAGTGTGCATCTAATTGAATTTTGGGTTTGGAGAGGTTAAAAATATTGACTACGCATGCAGCATGGTCCACAATTAATGTGTTTTTATTGTTTTGTTTTGAGCTGCACCAAGCACAGGGCATATCCGTGTCCAGACTGCAAATGAATGACGCTTGTGCCACCATTGGATAATTGTGACACAGAGACGTTGTCAATACTTTCCGCCCTCACATGACAACTTAATCGAACATTAACCAAATGCGCTGTCAGACTGCTAAGGATGATTAACTTCTTGAGCTAGTTTTCAAGGTCCAAATGCACCCAAAAGTGAGCTAAGAGTGCGTTATCAGTAATGCAGCTTTTCACACTAACAAGATCATTAGTGAATGGCAATATGTGTATTCTGAACTTTTGACTTTGTATCTCCATGTTTTCATTCACATTGTTTATTTATTTATTATGTTTTTTAAATAAAGTCTGATTATTCATTCTGACTCACTTTCCACCATGAACAAGCCACTAATTAGAATGATTGTGCACAGTTGCGTGTTCAAATTGCTGTGTGGATATCCGCATGTTCTCCCCCTTCTTGCTCGGGCTACTGGTTGACTTTCTTCCAGAAATTCCAAAACCGTGCAAATGAGTTTAATTGAGAAGTGTAAAATTACCCATAGGTGGAAATGTGAGCGTGAATGAATGTTAGGCGTGTCACAAGTCAGAAATGGATGTACCATGTACAGGGTCCCGCGACTTATTTACATAATTTTTCACAGCAAGTATTTGAATGCCCATGAATCAAATGAAAAAAAACCCCAGTAATTACTGCGGTAACCGCGCGTGCCATCATATGTCGCTTGTAAACTAGTTCATTGCGCGCCGTTCGAAAACCCGAAACGTCGTTTGTCAGACGCGTGCCATAGGAACGCTTGTGTTGCAATGTGTCTCATGATGAGGTTTGGAACTGCAGAAAAAGGTGTGTAGCGTCATGCAACACATGCCACTCTTTATTCTAATAGGCAATATCACGGAGTGGCAAACTGGTTTTCCCTTTCGCCTGCAAGGTATGATTCATATTCTGATAAAGTTCAATGCAAATGCTCGATCCACCCGCGCGTGCAAACAACATCGTTATACTTATTTCTCATGATGGGACCTACTTGCCCGTGCCGTCGACCCCGCTGCGTGTGTCGAGTAATCCCGCTCAGGAATTATTTAGTAGGTAAAGCGCGTATAGAGGCTTATATGATGTTGGAGAGGCGGCGTCATGATGACGTCAGATGTCTGGTTTCCGCCCGGTGTTGTGTTTCAGAATTAAAAATAAATAAGAACAAATAAATAAATAAGAATAATAATTATATATATATATATATATATATATATATATATATATATATATATATATATATATATATATATATATATATATAAGCTTATTTTGTCATTTGGATGTCTGAATTATTTGAAGCAGAGACAACAAAGGGGAAAAAGCTCAGTCTCGCTATGGTGTTTTGATTGTATTTTATTTTATTTTTTCTTCTTTTTTGTACGATCGAACCCTTGAAAAATGTGTTGTTTCCTCAAAACATTTTGCAGGAATGCTTGTGCTTCTTTTTTTTTTTCCTCAACCAGGAGCAATGTATTAACCAGGGTTCCAAAACATGTGACATTCAATTGAAAATGTATTCTAAAATTGCCACAATATTACATAAACTGCAATCACTAGTTGTAATACTGCAAACCGTATGTTATCTAAGCTGTAAACCAGACTTTACAACAATCAGTATTATGGCTGACGATGATGTACATGTCAACTAACTTTCGTCCCCACCTCAGACTGCCTGTGATGGAAAGCCAAATGTTGAACAAGACAGTGAGAGCATGCTGTGAAGGTTGGAGTGGACCACGGTGCTCTGATGGTAAGAGAAAAATAATACAGTAATGCAGTACACTGCAATTGTGGAATATTTTATTTGTATGCCAAAACTTTACTGGCTTGCCATTGCAATATAATGTTGACGAATGTGTGAAGTTTTATCATTTTGTTATTTTGTGTAAGCAGTTTTGTGATTTGATTCCTATCCCTTCCGAACTCCATCTGTTTGTCTACTCACGCTCAGGTGTAGGAATGCATGGCCAATGTTACTCCACCTGGAGTTGTGCAGATTTCCCTGGTGTCCATAATGCCTCCCTCATGGCGATGGAACAGTGCTGCAGCAGCCAATGGGGTTTAAGTTGGAGAAATGCCTCGGACCAGACCTGCTTGTCCTGCACCTACACTCTCCTGCCAGGTGCCAAAATATGAACACACATGCATATTTACACATGAGTGAATATCAACACCCTTGTCTGTTTAATTTATGACTTGTTTGTATTTGTCACACACCTCCAGACTCACAGTTCTCCCCACTAGTACGTGGGGGTCTTCTCGGTAGCGTCAGGGCGCCTCAAGGCTCAGCCACATGCATGTCCTGGGGTGGATCCCACTATCGCACTTTTGACAAGAAGCACTTCCACTTCCAGGGTGGTTGCACTTACCTTCTGGCCTCATCTACTGATGGGACTTGGGCAGTCTATATCAGTACCGTCTGCGTCAGCGCAGGAGACTGCAGTAAGGTATAAAAGGTTTCCACTCTATCAGGGATGATATGATGGGATTAATTCTATTTGAAATTTGCTGTGGTTTTTACATTGAGTACAATGTGGCCATGGCCCTTTCTTTTCAGGCTCTGAAGATGATGATGGGTCTTGATTTGGTTGCAATTCACAACAGGAATTTAACTCTCAACAACCTTCATGTTCCAAATGGGGAACCCCTCTTTCAAAATGGTATGCTGTCACTCATCCTCAAATTGTCAAAGAGAAAATTATTTCTCACAGTATCTTCAGCATGGGCATTTTATCGTCTTCACTTAATCTCAGCACACCAACCAATTTAAAACATACTTTAGCGATTTATTTCTCACTATTTGTGTAGGCGTGAGTGTCCACTGGCTTGGAGATTTTGTGTTTGTGGAGAGTGGCCTCGGAGTGAGGGTTAAGTTTGACCTGGTCAACAGCGTCTATGTGACAGTAACGTCCGAGCATCTGGCAGCCACTAGGGGGCTTTGTGGAATCTACAACAACGACCCAAATGGTGCGTTAACTCAACTTTCACAAAATCTTGACCAAAAGTGATGGTTGTGAATTTTCCAATGGCGGTGTAATTCATTTGCTTTTTTTGTTGTAGATGATTTCACCACAATGGGAGGAACTGTGTCCCAGTATGCTGCTAGCTTTGGCAACTCATGGAAGGTTCCTGACCAGCAGAATGAAGTACTGCACAATATACATAGGACTTGTATTGCAATAGTATGGATCTCCTTGTTGGTGACTTAAAGTTCTCCAGTGGCTCCCCATATTCTTTTAAGGGCTGCAGTGATGCCGCGGAGCTCGGACACAGCTGTGACGTAACGGGAGATACTGCCTCACGCAGGCAAGCAGAGTCCAAGTGTCATCGATTGCTAGAAAGCCCCTTCACGCAATGCCACCCTCGCGTGAGTGCCCTCACGTTATTAAGCACCAATGATAGTCTCGTGGCATTCTGCCAATGCTGCCATACAACTTCCATGCTACTTGAGCATCATATTTGAGGAGAAATTTTCAGTTGTTGGAATCAGTATCAAGCCGTTCTAATGTTTGCAGTGCAGTGTTTGAGTTTCTGTCATGTTTTTCAGATGGACCCAGCGGCGTATCTAGATACATGCTTGTATCTTTTCTGTAGCTTGCCACCCAGGGAGAGGGAAGCAGCAGTATGTGACACACTGGCGAGCTATGCTCGAGAGTGTGCCCAGCAACATGTAATCATCATTTGGAGGGGAGGAAACTTATGTGGTAATGATATCAACATGCTTATTAGGCTACTTCTACTACTACAGTTAATTAATTAAACTGAATCGTTTTAGCACAGAAGTGTCAAAGTCATGGGTTGCGGTCCAGCTCCAGCTTACTGTGTAGCTTTATGTGGTACACTAACGTAAATGCGGGTATAGATTAATTGAAGACCAAAGCAGTAGTAGTACAAAATGGATGGATGTGTAAATGATCTTAAAATTTTACTTTTGTTCTTGTTCACATTGCCCTATAACCCCCCCCCCCCCCCAAAAAAAAACGTGTCATTGTCTCCCTCCCATATGCATCTCCCCAGCTCGCATCTGTCCCAGAGGGCAAGTCTTTTCAGACTGTGTGTCCTCATGTCCCCCAAGCTGTGCATCCCCCCAGCCCCCAGGCCCAGCTGCATCAGTGGGTCAGTGCCGGGAGGAGTGCGTGGGGGGGTGCGAGTGTCTTCCAGGACTCTATCTTCACCAAGGACAGTGCCTAAAAAGAGACGATTGCCCTTGTTTCCACCGCAGGCATACGTACCAGCCGGGAGACAAGATACAGCAGAGATGTAACACCTGGTGAGGTGGATGTGTGCTTCTGTGTTTCTGTCACTCCATTTATTTGCCTTTTTTTCTTTTTGGTTGACACTTCCCATATTCCTAATATAGTGTTTGTAGAGAAGGTCAGTGGCAGTGTTCTGGGGAAAAATGTGCTGCTCAGTGCAATCTGATGGGAGCGCTCCATGTGACCACCTTTGACAAAAAGAGATACTCGTTACAAGGAGGGGACTGCCCCTTTACCGTTGTTGAGGTAGGAGAATGACGGTACATTCCCTTGATAAATGCTTCACAGGGGCCCCCAACATGCTTGGGGTACAGAGAAAGTCTTCTTATTTCTCCCCTAAGATAAATGACATTTTAAAGACATTTTAAACCCCACTTTGAAATTTGTATTCTTTTGAAACCCAATGTCACACATTCTTACATTAAAATGCTCAATGAATTTTATAACTACTTTTAAAAATCAGGACCCCGTATGTATTCCTTTGAATCAGTGACTGCCCTGGTCTCACTTCATAACAGTGGAGTTTTTCCTCTTGAATTTAGGGAGAGCTGTCAATAATAGTGCCTTCAAAACCTTCAACTCTCCTTTGAAACTCTGACTTAAAAATTAACACAAATTCTGAGATTATAATTTTTTTAAACTCAACTGTAAAAGAAAAGGAGTTGTGCAACTGCTCATGTGTTGCTTGTTGGAGCAAAAACACTACTATGAAGATCAAACTCGATTAAATATTGGTTTTAAATTATAATATCAAAGAATTACCTTAATGAAGAAACGTGCTAACCATTTTAACTTGCAAAATATCAGTATTCGACTAAAAACTATTGTCGTAGTCATTTTAGTTTTATTAGACTGCATGGGAGTACAGTACTTAATGCTGTGCCTACATTTTTACTTGAATTACCCACATTGTTTCTGTGCTCCAATGTTTTTTCAGGACTACGTCGACCGAAAGCTAGTCGTGACCGTGCGCTCTGGCGAATGCACGGCAGGCGGAGGAGGCAGCGCAAAAGGCCTAGGATGTCTCGTAGAGATGACAGTCACAGCACTTCGTACCACTGTCACCATCACAGACACTGGTGAGTTTGTTCATTAAAAACTGACCGGATTGACCAACTGTTACTATGCATGAGTACATTGAACCCTTATTTATCGCCCATACATAATAGGTGAAAATCAATGATATATGAAGGATATACATTTTGTTTGTTTGTGCTCCGTGGGAACAACGGATTTTAAAGGGGTGTCCTCTTGTTGCTGTTAATTTTGCATCTGTAGACCGCAGTTCTCCCTGATATGTTATGACTCAACGTAGCGCTGAGGCATTTGTCGCTATACTGTAAACCTAAAACAAACAAACACAAACAATACGGCCACTTAAAAATCTGTGTTGACTTTTTTGTATCATCATTTATTTAGCTTGAAATTGGAATCTCTCGAAAGTTTGCATTGCTTATTCTAGGTGTGGTGATGTTGAACGGCCAGAGGGAACTATTGCCTGTGGTGACCGGGGACCTGATAGTGCGGAGGGCTTCGTCTGCCTTTCTCCTAATCCAGACGTTTGGAGCTCAGCTTCTGTGGCACCTAGATGGACCCCTCATCATCATTACTTTGCAGCCTCATTTCACAAACAAGGTGGCTTTCAAATGTCAGTTTCATTGTCCTTAGTGGAATTAAACACTTCAGGATATAAAAGTACAGCTGCCGTTAGTTTTGGAATCCTGAAACCCTGAAACTTAAACATGCACTTTGAGCAAGTAGGATCAGATCTAGCAGAGAGTACTCGGTTGAGAAAATCTTCGTCCTCATAGGAGTAGTGTTTCCCTGTCTGACTGATGTCCCTTGCCATGCTGATAGAACCCTTTCCCACAAGACTAAGACGCATATGTCATGTGTATATTTGATCTTGTAGGTGCGCGGCCTTTGTGGAACATTGACCTGGAACCAGCATGATGATTTTATGACCCCAGAAGGAGATGTGGAGAGCAGCGTATCGTCCTTCGCTGGCAAATTCACCACAGAACATTGCACTCTACCTGGAGGACCCCCTCCAGACCCCTGCACTACTTACACACAAAAGAGACACTATGCTGACACTGTGTGCGCCATCATACACAGCAATGTATTCCAGGTTAGTTTCTAATGTATAGCTTGATTTCATGAAGGAGACAGAATTCTGGAATGACCCATGTTTGCAATTCCTTGCGCGGTCCATTAGATCTATTATGTGGAAAGTTTGTAGTGGGCATATGCAATAATATTTTTTTTCAATTAAATTAGTCATCGTACAAACAGTCCTAAAAATGTACTCATATCTACTTTTTCTATTGCGGTATTGCACAAATTTATACTGACTAACTAACATTTGTTTGCTGCTTATTAAATACCATATATTTTGGCGGTATTAAGAGAGAGTTTGTTGACAGCAAACCAGTTTTACGAGGTCTGTGTTGATTGTTCTGATTAGAGCCGAGTTGGTGCAAATAGTTGTTTCCTCAGCAAATAATATAGATTGTAACATTTGATTTAACGTTTGTTATATAATTAATATAGATTGTAATTAGTTTTGGTCCCAATATAGACTCATGCAGAACACTGCATTCCATTGGTAAGATATTGGATTGAGTATTGCTTTCAAATTGATTTCGGTTACATAAATTATTTTTAATTCAATCATTGTTCTTGAATTCCATAATACTCAATTTTTTTGGAGCAAAATATGGTCTACAGTATCAATAAATATTCCCAACGTAATCAATCATTTTTCAGTGTTGTTTGTTAGCTCCAAGCGTGCTGTGCAAAGTTTTTCAATTTTATATAATGGGAGTAACAATGAGCTGGGTTGATAATTATGACAACTCCACTTGTTTCCACGCTTAAAATTGATATTGCTTTCACAGAAAGGCCAATTCACTCTCATTCCCTCCTTTAGGCATGTCACGATGTTGTGGAGAGGGAGCCCTATTTTCGACTCTGTCAATCAGAAGTGTGCAGCTGTGTGCGCCAGAAGGCCTGTCACTGCACAGTGCTCACTGCCTATGCCAGACACTGTGCCCAGGAGGGTGTAGCTGTCCAATGGCATAACCAGACCTTCTGCTGTAAGTATGAAAGAACTGCAGCTAGAAATTCAATATAGATTTTCAACAACATACCCTGGCTTTTATTTTTATATTGAGGAGGAGAGAGGGCAGAAAAGATAATGGGTGCAGAATAATGTTCTCTGTGTTTCAACCTTTTATCTCTTTCATTGCCAATGATTAACACATTTATCTATGCAACCTAATTTCCCTCCCCAGCTGTCCAGTGTTCCGGAGGTCAGGTGCAACACGAGTGCGGTAGAGCATGCGGCCGCAAGTGTTCAGACCTGCAGCATGGTTGGAGTTGTGATGATGACGGTACTGGTGGTGGTGGTGCTGGTGATGAGCTGTGTGTTCCAGGTTGCCAGTGCCCTGCAGGACTAGTGCAGGACTACCAAGGCCAGTGTGTGCCCACCACTATGTGCCCGTGTGTTCAAGGAGACAAGACATATCTACCCGGGGACATTTTTCAGAACAGTTGTAACACTTGGTATGTTGAAAACATTTGTGGAAAGTTTTTTTTCTGAGCATTGCCAGGATAGTGAGTGTTTGGCACCACACCTAAAAAGATTTAAAATGGCCTATGCAGATGGCAGTAAAGATCACTTTTATATAAATGAAGCTCCTCAAGTCCCTTCAATATAGTGCCTTGGCGCCAAGATGACAGCAAAGCAATGTTTATTGCTTTGATCCAAGCTCAAAAACAGCAAATAGATGTGTTTCAGAAAATAACAGACGTTAGTTAAAAAAAAGGACAAAACCGTGACTTTGTCAGATTGAATTTAAACACACTTGCCTAAGTTAGATAAATAAAGATATACAGTGCAAATGTAAATTTTCGATTCCTCGATTCTCCCTTTGTGTACTGCCATGTCCTGGATGACTGACAATCTGCGTAGTATTTAAAAAAAAAACAAAAAAAAAAAACAAGTCTTAGCAAGCATATTGATATTTTGTATTGACAATTATGCAAACCAGCTAACGATATAATCTCCCTGTTATAATCTTTTCCTGCACGTCATAAAAGTAACTCTTATCTGTGCTCCACTTTAGTTGCAATAAATAACTGTTTATACCACTTGAAGGGCACGTATTTAGCACATTGGATTTGCCTTCGGCGCTGTCGAGCGGAATTTTTAGATCTCCAACTCTATTATTTTATCAGGAAAATCAGTAGAAAGAAGAAAGAACAGAACTCCACGCGTATGAGCGCAGACATTCTTCAAGGCATTGTGTGTGGTGGTGCAAGAGCTCTGATGAAATCACTCTATGTTCCTGCTTCTTTCAACAGGATAGGTTGATTTCATTGCTTCTCTTCACCACAAAGCGGCCGTGACGATCACTCTTGATAAACTTAGGAGCCATAGTAATGTGGACTGTGATAATTACAATTGTGAGATTCCAAACACTCAACTATACAATTTCTGGCCTCTCACCTCTCCGTAGTAAGTGTGAGGCGGGGCGCTTTAACTGCACGCAAGGTCTCTGTGAAGAGGTCAACAAGTGTCCCGGCTCGCTGATCTACGCTCCACGTTCCTGCCTCCTCACGTGCTCTAGTTTGGACCCTCCAAGTCAGCAGCAAGGGTCCGGCGTCTTGAGTTGCAGAGAGCCCCTATCTGGCTGTGTCTGCCCCCATGGAACTGTTCTGCTTGTAGGTGTAAACACAACGTTCGAACGTGAACGTGTGTGTCATCCTGAATTGTTACCCCTCATAGTTTACACTGGCATGTTGAGTCACATTGTTGGAAAACAAGTTTTTGTGTGATAAGCTACTGAATTCTGAGGCAAATTCATTGAGTTCCGTGTTTGTTTGACAAAATTTTGTCTTTCCTCCAGGGTGATCGGTGTGTTCTGCCTGCCGAGTGCCCATGCCACCATAATGGCCGCCTGTACTACAGCAACGACACCATCACCAAAGACTGCAACATGTGGTACTCACACTGATTTTCATTTAATATATAGTACAGGTTATTGTCAACCAGTTTGGGGCATTTTACTTCCAATTGCAAGTGTCCGCTTTTTGAATTCATGTTTAGCGATTGCCAGAAGATTATTTCTTCTGTTCTATTCAACCCTGAAAGACGTAAACGGGTGCAATGTAATTTTTTTTCTTCCGTGTATAGTGATTGATAAATAGTCGATCCAATGATTGCATGATCATTCACTGAACTTAACAGTCGGGCTCAAACAAGAAGACTTGAATTGCAGACTGGAAGAATAGACCCTTAATACAGACAAATGTGTTTTCCAAGTGTTACTGCTAACACTGATCTCATCCATTCTTGATTTACTCTTGCAGTGTGTGTAAGGAGCGCCACTGGGACTGCACCCAGTCGGCCTGCGCTGGCATGTGTGTGGCCACTGGAGATCCTCATTATGTGACGTTCGATGGTCGCTACTTCTCTTTCCTGGGTGACTGCCAGTATGTGCTGGCGAGGGAGACCAGTGGTTTGTTCAGTGTCACAGCGGAGAACGTGCCTTGCGGAAGCACCGGGGTTACCTGTACGAAGTCTGTTACACTCAGCCTGGGGAATACCATTATACACCTGCTGAGAGGTAAGATTGTTATACTGTAAGTTATGGGCCAATACTGTGTTGGAGTTGAGTAAAATTATTATGTAAGAGTTTCAAATGATCTAATCTTTTATTTAGGTAAAGCAGTGACCGTCAATGGGATGCCAGTTACTCTTCCCAAAACCTACAGTGGGAGTGGCCTGAGTTTGGAAAGAGTGGGCATGTTTGTGTCGCTTTCCTCCAGACTTGGGGTCACTCTGCTGTGGGATGGAGGTAGGACTCACGGACAAAAGTCTGAATTTTTTTCACTATGATCTTTCTCTTCAGTTTGCTTTCTCATGGTGCATATTGTGAGCCAATTCCGTCATTGAACGCTTGTTGCTTGCAGGTATGCGTGTGTACGTGCGTCTAGCCGCACACCTGAGGGGAAACGTTGGAGGCCTGTGCGGTAACTTTGATGGGGACACGGAGAACGATTTCACCACACGACAAGGCATAGTGGAGTCCACTGCCGAGCTATTTGGGAATTCTTGGAAGGTCAGCCCATCCTGCCCGGATGTTGCAGACCAAGATCTTCGGGACCCTTGCACGGTGAGTTCAGAGCTGCGAGTGTGAGTGCTCCAGCTCACCCATGACCCTGAGCAGGAGAAATGAGAGAACATGAATGGATGGGTAGTACAGGCAGTAGATCTGACATTGAAAGACAATTTACGCGCAGGTCAACTCACACAGAGTACCGTGGGCCCGGAAAAAATGTGGCATCTTGACTCAAGAACTCTTTTCTCTTTGCCACCTTGAGGTGCCCTTTCAGCAGTATTACGACTGGTGTGTCTTTGATGCATGTGGGTGAGTAACAATAATTTATACAGCTGTTCTCCATGTTTACTATATTGTTCTGATTTTCAAGAGATCAGATGTTTTATTTTGTCAACTGAAGAGAGACTATCTGAGTTTGCTTGTAAGCAGCAGCAGTTTCTTTTTTTTTTTTGTCTTTGAAACCATGATTGGTTAGGGATCATAATCTTTTAATTCCTTTGCTTCCTTCAACCCAATTTTACAGGCAGTAAAAGTGAATGGAATGAAGCCTTGGTGAAGGTCTGCACTCTCATTTTCCCCTCCTTTCACTTCCAGCTGTGACTCGGGCGGGGACTGTGAGTGCTTGTGCACAGCCATCGCCACCTATGCAGAGGAGTGTAACCGCCGGGGCATCTACATTCGTTGGAGGTCCCAGGAGCTTTGTCGTACGTAGACAAAAAAACAAAACGTGTCTATGATCCTGGAGACTGTTACTAAATTTCTCTCTGTGGTCCTCTTTCTTTGTCAAAGCCCTGCAATGTGAAAATGGACTTGTTTATGACCCGTGTGGGCCCGCTTGCTCCCCTTCATGTCCAAATGTGCAACAAAGTCCCCACTCCCAGTGTGACGTCCTATCCTGTGTGGAGGGCTGCTTCTGCCCTTCCGGTACTGTTCGATATGGTAAGATAGATCAAACAATGAGGGCCACAATCTCTAATGGTCTACTGAAAGATCGTATTCATAAAATGCATATTTCTATCTTTTTGTGAGTAGTGTGCAGTAACTAAAAATGGTGTTTTTTATTCCGTAGGTGACAGCTGTTCAGTTCCTACCCAGTGTCCATGTGAGTGGGAGGGGTCCATGTTTCCTCCTGGTACTACAATCGCTCAACACTGCCAGAACTGGTCAGTCCAAGTAAACGTATAAAAGAAATAAACATTCAAAATGTGTCTTGGGGTTATTTATATAGTTATTTTTATCATACTGGTGATTTTCCTCCAGTTCCTGCGAAGATGGTGTGTGGCAATGTGATGGAGTGGCTTGCCCCCGTCCTGCGCCAACCTGTCTGGATTCCGAGTTTTCCTGTGCAAGTGGTCGCTGTATCCCTTCTCAATGGGTATGTGACAATGAAGATGATTGCGGCGATGGCTCAGATGAGATTTGTCCATTCACCTGCTCACCGGACCATTTCCGATGTAGCAGCATGCCGAGGTATGTCCTCACGATGACACATTACAATTAAAAAAATTGTGCGTGTAAGTGAGTCGGGATTAAATCAATGACATTTCTCTACTTATAGTTCCAAGATATCAGAGAAGCTTTTGTTGCTGCTATCTTATCTGGAAACGATTTCCAGCAGACTATTCTCCTTGTGACCTATATTGTGATGAAGGGACACTTGCTCCTCTCACTTCCTGATTTGATATCATTGGCTTCCATGTGACTTTTACAGAGTCCTTTTATATCAGCAAATATAAGGGGCATATTTACAACCCTAGTATCTTTGACATCGAAGGCAGCTATGAGATTATCTGCATACGTATTACCGGGTCAGAGAGATTGTAGAAGGCACACCATTGAAAATTCACCAGCTTTCACCATATAAGAATGCATAGATTTTTTTGTTAAATATGCATAGTCACAAGCGTGACCTCAAAAGCTTTTTAGGTGAAGATCTGCTACACTTCAATTTGTCCTTGTAGTGGTCAAAGTTGTCTGGCCAGAAAATTCCACAACAGATTTTTAAACACAATATGGAGTCACCGTGCGGGATTATATACAGTAACAGTGAATGCGCAATAATTCAATTAAAATATAATAAATCATATAGTAACAATTCAATGTTATTTGAGCACATTTGTTCCTGAGAAAGAACTGCATGGACTGAAATGGTATCTTTTGTTGGGTTTCTCAGTGGACCATGCCTGAACCTGGCTTTGCGTTGTGATGGCCACCCAGACTGTGCTGACCAATCAGATGAGGAGTTCTGTGGACCTGCCACTATAATGCCGCTATGCCCACCAGGGGATTTTCAGTGCGCCAATGGGAAATGTCTCTCAGCCAGCCGTGTATGTGACGGACGGCTCGACTGTGGCTTTGCTGATGGCTCCGATGAGCAAGGTATATTGACAAACAGTTCATCATAAACAACGCAAAGTTAATAAAAGATAAAGATAAAGATAAAGATGTCCTTTATTAGTCCCACAATGGGGAAATTTGAAGTGTTACAGCAGCAAAGATATAGATCACACAGAGTCGGCGGCGTAATGTAGCCGTTAATGTATAACATTAGCAGCAGACATTCATAAAAAGCATGCAAATATACACAGTATAAACGTATCTAATGTAAGGAAACACTCCTAATGCCTGTCCATTATACAGAGGGGGAAACACTGTAATGATAAAAACTACTGAATGATTGAAAATACTGCAATGATAAAGATATTACAATGATAAAAGTACTGGAATGGTGAGAGTACTGAAATGACAGGAAAGTACTGCAATGATCGAAAAAACTGTAATGATAAAAGTACTGTAATAGTAAAAGTACTGCAACGATAGAAAAATACTGCAATGATAAAAGTACTGTAATAGTAAAAGTACCGCAATGATAGAAAAATACTGCAATGATAAAAGTACTGTAATAGTAAAAGTACCGCAATGATAGGAAATACAGCAATTATAAAAGTACTGCAATGATAAAATTACTGTAAATAGTGAACATCCTGCAGTGGTGGAAATACTACAGTGATAGAAGTATTGTAATAAGAATACTGTAATGGTAAACAAAATACATCATTGGTCGATGTTTAAGTACACCCTTGGCTGAAAGTACAGTAGTAGTTAATATTGCATCCAAGGACTGCACAATTGCACTAATGCCCTCCTGTTTGTAGGCCTGACCCAATGTTCTTGTTAAAAAGTCTGACAGCAGTCGGCAGGAAGGAGCAGCGAAATCTCTCTTTTACAGAGCAAATGTGGTCCTGCTCTTATTAACTGGCATAAGTTCTGTTTCCCGGCCCAGATTGTGGTGTCATGTGTGATGAAGGGGAGTTCCTATGTCCTGGAGGACGATGCATTCTTTACCTGCATCGATGTGACGGCCACGATGATTGCGGAGATCTCAGCGATGAAAGAGGGTATGTTTGCGGATCTGCTTTTAGTTCATTTAGTTGAATCTTATTATTTGTTCTAATAAAATTCCAAATATGATCCATATTTGTTCTAGCTTATTTCTAGTCCTTTTTTATGATCTCTTTATGACTTCCTGTTCAGGCCATCACTATATCTTATTTGTTCTGTTTCCTCGTAACAAACACTTGTCATCTCGTTTCAATGGTTTCCAGGTGTGTCTGTGCACAAACAGAATTTCAGTGCTCAGGGGATCAGTGTGTCCCTGCGGAGAAAGTATGTGATGGACATAGAGACTGCCCGTCTGGAACGGATGAGACCGTCTGTACAATCAGAGGTAAAATGTGCATTTGGAGCATTCCGGTAAACAAGCAAGGTTCATTATTGTAAGCAAGCAAAAAACTATTTCAGTCGAGCATGTCAGAGTGTTTCAGAAGTGTACGTAGGAGTTAATCCCGAATTATCTGCCCTTTGTTGATGTACAGTGACATGTGGACCTGACCAGTTTGCCTGTCGTGATGGCACATGTGTTGCCATCACTATGCTGTGCGATGGAACACGAGACTGCCTGGCTGGAGAGGATGAAAAAATAAGCAACTGCTATTCTTTCATAACTCCACTACCTTCACCTTTGATCCCGACTGTGCCTAGCTCAGGTTGTGATATGGTACACATTAAAAAATATATAATTTTCTAACCCAGCTGTAGGTTTTGAGCAGACTGGGTTAATTATTTTGACCCAGCAGATTGGATTTTTGGATCAAAATCTTCACCCAACCAATAAACCAGAATTGACTTGGCGCCTTATGTTGCGTTACCTATTTCACCCAATTTGGGATTCATTTGACCCAGAAGTTTTAAGAGTGGAGTAGAGCGATGTGTTCATGCATGCATTCTTGCAATCACTAGAATACTGTTAAACAAGTAGGGTAGTGGTGCTGTCCATAGATGGTTTGGGCCCTCATGAGACTGAACCGAGGCTCAGAGGTTGACACACAAAAACTATTTACAATTCTGACATTAAACACTTGGCTGCCACCATGCAGCCCTTTTATTTCCCCAGAGAATCCCTGCAGTTTTTTTCCCGTTCAACTTTTGCATTCATTCCAGAGCGTAAAGAAAATCTTAAACTGACTCGTATCCCCAGAGTCTCCTATCAAGAAGCCGTGCTGACAAGATTTCAGCAATGTCACCTTTTGCACCACAATGTTCAGTTCCAGACGCATAAATAATGTTTTTGCTGACCGCCACACCGTCCTGCAAAAATAACAGAAAAATACAGGAAGTAGTGCTCCAAAGACAGCTTTGCGAGTCTGGTTGCTTCAAATCCAGCCTTTTAATGTAATAACAACAAATGTTTTCTGACTCGACAGCTTGCTGGTCGTATGAGTTTGCCTGTGCCACCGGTGGCCAGTGTGTGCCTCAAACTTGGCACTGTGATGGCGAGTCCGACTGCTTGGACGGTAGTGATGAGCATCAGTGTCCTTCACGCTGTGGTCCTGGCCAAGTGCCCTGCCTCACTGGTGTCCAGTGTGTGCGTTACCAGCAACTTTGTGACGGCAACCCTGACTGCAATGATGCATCAGATGAGAGCATAGACAACTGTGGTAAGTCAAACATGAGGCAAATGTCATCTGATTGCAAAGGTTGACTGAGGACAAGGTGTCGTTAATCATCAATCGTCTTCTAGGCTCTGCTCGGATCCCTCCATGTCCTGGCAGCTTCTCTTGTGACAATCGCACCTGCGTGAACATGTCAAAAGTGTGCAACGGTATCACTGACTGTCCACGTGGTGATGACGAGCTCGTGTGTGGTGAGCTGTCCCCAAAAAATGTTGATACAGTCAGAGGCGTGTGAAAACAGAACTCTGTCAAATGTCTTGTTTAGGTAAAAATGTGTCACCAGCGCCCCCTGGTGATAGGAATACTACAGTCACCTGTCCAGAATTCACCTGTCTAGATGGTTCCTGTATCAATTTCAACATGGTAGGTTTACAAACACTTTACGAAACAATAATTACCTAACTTCTCATGAACTTCCTATCCAGATTTGCAACGGCGTGGCAGACTGCCCAGACTCCTCACTAGCGCCGCTCAGGGGTCCCACTGATGAGCAGGGTTGTCGAAGTTGGAGCTCCTGGGGTTCTTGGAGCCCCTGCAGCACCACCTGCGGTACAGGATCCGTGAGCCGGAGCAGATCTTGCCCTGCGGGAGACATTTTGCATCACTGTCGGGGTCAGGAGGTCCAGAAGCAAGAGTGCTTCAACACCACTTGCCCTGGTATGATGGTGGAGTTACTTTTTCAGAATATGCTTAAAAGGTTGTGAATGCGTAATGATTCTGAAAATGAAAATGTTCTGTTTTAACCAGTGGATGGTAAGTGGCTTCCGTGGGTGAGCTGGTCAAACTGTTCGAGCGAGTGCGGGGGAGTGCAGATCCGACACAGAGACTGCATCCTGCCTCAGAATGGAGGTCGAGACTGCTTTCAGCTCCCGGGACCATCCAATCTAAGCCTGGAAATTAGTAAGAGATCCGTGCATTTCAACTTCTTCTATGCTAAAAGAATGGAAACACTGAAAAGTTGGACTTTCAGTTGTTATCAAGAATATGTTCTGTGCAGCCCCACTAGTTGAAACATGGTATAATTAATATTGCATTTGTGGAATATGAGTTAAGACAGAAATTTTACCCCGAAAAGCGAACTTATTGTGAGTACCTTCAAGATATAGCAACTACCAACTTTGGCATCAACTACGCGTTTCTGTTTCAGGACCTTGTTCTGAGGATGGCTGTTCCAACAGCAGCTGTCCGACAGGCCTGGTGAGACACAACTGCTCCCCCTGCCCCGTATCCTGTGCCCACATCAGCGGCGCGACGACCTGCAATCCCACAACACCTTGCTTCTCAGGTCAACCAAAAGAAGCACCCTGGATCTACTTTGGAATAAAAATGCAATGTTATATATTTTTAAGTCTTACAAATTGTCTGTATTTTCCCAGGCTGCTGGTGTCCAGAGGGGCAAGTAATGAGCCACACACAGACGTGTGTGTTGCCAGAGCAGTGTGTGTGTGAGCTGGCAGGTGTGCGCTACAGGCCAGGCCAACAGATGAAGGTGGAATGTGAGATTTGTGTTTGTGAGCGAGGAAGACCTCAGCGATGCCAACCCAACCCGGACTGTTCTGGTCAGTCTTAAAATGATTTCTTTTGTTTTGTATCATATTTAACATAAACATCCTAAGTCATCAATATGACCCCCGACCCTCTTTTTTTCACTCATTCACTCCATAGTGCATTGTGCCTGGTCGTCATGGTCTGAGTGGGGAGAGTGTTTGGGGCCGTGTGGTGTGCAGAGTGTCCAGTGGTCATTCCGGAGCCCAAACAACCCCACCAACCATGGAGATGGGAGAACCTGCAGAGGAATCTATCGGAAAGCACGTCGGTGTGTAACCTCTTCCTGCTTACTTTGAAAACAATTAAAAAAAGGGTGCCGTGATGATTATGGCCATTTCGCTGCTATCACACGCTTTTTTAGTACTAATGACTTTTCATTGTCGATCAACATCAATGTGAGTCCTAAATTATTTTACTTGACATTCTCACATGCACTTTTTGTCTCTGCTTGTCCACAGATGTCAGACTGACCCCTGTGATGAGTGTGAGTACCAAGGTCAGTCTCACGCTGTTGGAGACAGATGGAGGTCCCACCATTGCCACTTGTGCCATTGTTTGCCCAACCTCTCGGTGCAATGCTCCCCCTACTGTCCGTACGCTGTTACCGGATGTCCTCAGGTAGTAGAAAAATCTGTGCAGCCAATTTAACTCATAATAATAATAGCTTTAAAATATAGTTAGGACCGTTTTGTTTAAATTTCACCATATTCATTCATGTACTTTTTTTCCTGCCAATTACAGTAATTGCGTGATTTGTGTACTTCTCCATTCATGCAGGGCCAGAGTCTAGTTCCTGGAGAAGGTGACACGTGTTGTTACTGTCAAGGTAAATTTGAGTCACAGTCTTTTCTGCGCTGTTTTACTTTAAAATTTCATTGAAATTTCCAACTTTTTGTGAGTGGCGTCTAATTCAGTGTTGCTGTGTTTTCTACATTGATTTTGAGTTGTATTGAATGTTCTACACAGCAAGAAATGAAAGTTCGTTAGTGACGGTCAGCCCCTCCCCTGTGACTTCCGAGCCAGGAAAGGGCATCACTCCCTTGGTGCCCACCTACCCACTCCCACCTGGTGGTCAGTGACTTGATTACATCATCATACAGTTTCATGAGAATGTTTTTGGCATTTGTCCCATTGAAGTATGTGTACTGTAATTATCTTTTTCTTTCTTCTTCTTCAGAGGAGTGTTGGTTTCCTTTGGGCGTTCAGTTTCTGCCGGCCTCCAGTTTCCATGCTTCATCTCAGCAAACCGGTCACCCCCCTGAGGTAGCTCGCCTTCATGGCTGGGACCCCCACACAGACCTTCAGGTGTAGTATATCAGGAATACTGTTTGTATGCTTTTTGTATTGTAAAGATTTTGTTCTGGTTATGTTTTCTTGGTTATTCTTACAACCGAACCAGTTGTCACTATTGTGTGATGAGAGCAACACAATTATTACGATGTGTTTGTATGAACACAAGATAGATGATGATAATCCTACAGTAAGTAAGAGGATACATTTCTGTTCATTCTTAATAATGGCGCTCTTTGTGACATGTGCATGTGCAGGGCTGGAGTCCAGAACCAGAAGAGTATAAGGATCTACCGCAGCGGAGCCCTGAGGGGCACAGTAGCAGCACACAAAGCCCTTACATACAGATTGACCTGCTGAAAGAATACAACATCACTGGTACACCTTTATACTTGGCCATGCTACATCACATGTTACACCGAATTTTTTAAGTGATACATTATGTTCCTTTCTCCAGGTGTACTTACCCAAGGAGGTGGTGTGTTTGACACATATGTTTCCAGCTTATATCTACAGTTTAGCCGAGATGGAAAACTGTGGTACATTTACAAAGAGCTCGTGACTGACGCACAACCCAGAGCTAAGGTCTGTTAATCATGTTTTTTTTTTTGTTTTTTTTTGTATATAATGATTTCTTCTTGTTCGGTACCATTTTTGCTACAGGTTTTTCACGGTAATCACAATGAGGGAGGGGTTGCTGAAATCAAATTGGACAGGATGGTATCAGCTCAGTTTGTCCGCCTGCTACCACATGATTTCCATAATGGCATCTATGTTCGTCTTGAGATTATGGGATGTGAACATGGTTAGTAGATGGATGATACACACACACACACACATTTATATATATATATATATATATATATATATATATATATATATATATATATATATATATATATTATGTGTTAAAAGTAAAACTATTTTTGTTCCTGTCTGATTCAGGTTACCACTGGTCAACCATACCCACACCGACTTCGACAGTCTCACCAATAGGTGGCTGCAGAGAAAAGGAACTCCAATGTAAAAATGGACGCTGTGTGCCAGCTGGCCCGTCAGGAGTTATCTGCGATGGGGTCGATGATTGTGGTGACGGATCAGATGAGATGTACTGTGGTGAGATTTGGATTTCATTTCTCTAGTCTACCATCTATCATTACCTTATAGATTACATTGACCAAGTATTGGCACTGACATCATTATTTCAGGCGCACAGACCAACACGACACTCACAAGTCCCCACAGCTGCCCTGGTGGTCAGTACTTATGCCTCCCACCAGGAGGGTGTATCGACACAGGAAAACGTTGCGATGGGATTCCCCACTGTCCAAGAGGAGATGATGAAACTGAATGCCACCTGCATGAGAATATCACCACTCAGTCTGACAGGTAAGGTCAATAAATTTCAACACCTGTTGTGATTAATATTTCATTTTGTTCAAACCCTTCCGATATACGATTACCTTGCATGAATATTCTCAGACCATACACACCCACCGCCGCCCCTATCAGGACGCCTTCAAGGATCCCTGTGACTCGCCCTGCATTATCACCAACAGTAAGTAGCGTTATCAAAGTTCCTGTTCCTGAAAACATAGATTCGCTATATTTGGAAAACAAATAGATGCAGACTGAATGTGTCAATCTGAACAATTTCTGAAACTTTTAAAACATTTTCAGGATGGTGGCCCTGGATATCGTGGTAAGTTCGTGTGCAACTTACACGAGTAGTCAGGTGGTGAATAGTTATCACACCATGTCCCATGCGCGCTTTCATTTTAGTGCATGGTCTCTTCAATATATATTGCATGCTGTATTTGCATATCCTTGTAGGCATATGCTCATCGGCACTTGGACTGGAGGACGGAATCATTCGATATGGCCAGCTGACCTCATCCTCTAATCGTGAAGACAACCCCGCTGATGCTGGTCGGCTGAATATCGTTCCTAATGTGTGAGTGATAATTAGAGTGGTTATTTTCATGGTGCATGTTCTGCAAATATAAAACTGTGCTTTTTTTTTCTAAAACATGTTTGCAGTCAGGTTATGGAGCCTGGATGGAGCCCCTTTCCTACAGACCTCCAACCATACTTCCAGGTTGATTTCCTGGAGCCCACGTGGATTTCAGGGGTTGTGACACAGGGCAGTGAACGCATGTGGGGATACCTCACTAAATACAGATTAGCCTTTGCCCTGCATGACAGCCTCTTCACCAACTATACACAAGACGGCAAGCTTGGTAGTCCTGCTAAGGTATTGAACATTTTTCTTTATCCTTAAAATAATTGGAATATGTTTACAATAGAAGTAAAATTCAAAATCTGCTATTAAAACGTATGATATGTATAGTCCTTCTATTATTATGGCGTAGGTGTTTGAGGTACGGATGTTGGGTCGGACCCCTGTGACCCGCTGGCTCAGTCGACTTGTCCGGGCTCGCTACCTGCGCATCATTCCTGTGGAGTTCAGACATACGTTCAACCTGCGTGTTGAAATCCTTGGCTGCAGAGGAGGTGATGGGTTCTAGCTGCTCACTCATTTTTCTTCTTCTGCAGGGGAAAATTGGTGGTTCAACAAAGCTGTTGCAAGGGGTGACGTTTTTCTCCGCGTTTATTGCAGATGAGCTGGTGACCCCCAGCGGTGTTACGTTTCCCTCTAGTGGTGGGAAAATGACACCGCAACGCTGCCAACCAGGCCAGTTTGCCTGCCAGCAGAGTGAACAATGTGTTCCCATTGCTGTAGTTTGTGATGGTCAACTAGACTGCAAGGATCATACAGACGAGATGAATTGCGGTGCGAACTCATAAACATAAAGAAACATAATGACATGATTCCATTAGTTTCTTTAGCCTGATCTTTTATCGACACAGGCTTTCCAGGTTTACAGAACCAGACTAGTACCACAGGGGGTCCGGGCTTCTATCGTGACAGGACAACATACGCACCAGGCCTCCAGACCACCAAGCCACGAGGCGGCCTGCCCGGTGTGGCTACAGCTGGAGTCACAGGACAACCTGGACTTTGGAAAGTCACCACTGCCCACACCGGTCAGTAAATTTTCACCGTAAATGTACACTTTACACCGCAGAACAATGCTGAATTCTGAACGGCCAAAACCAATGTGTTTGTATGAACATGACTCTGAGTATACAGTAGAGCTGGTTGTTGTGAATTATTAATGCACCAGGATGCTCTTTGAAAACATTCCTCGCAGAATCTTTCATGGCTAGATAAAGATTTATGAAAAGTTAAATAAAACAGTATAGATTTTTCCCATTAGAAGTGACTACTGGCCAGCCTGGACTGCACTTCACTCCATCGTACCAGCCCGGAGTTCCTGGCTTACAAACCACCAAGCGTGAGAGACGCCAAGCAATGTTGCTCGTTCTGGATCCATCCTTCGACGAGTGTTTTACTGAACAGTGTCTATTTTACAGCTCAGTGGATCGCCACAACCCCTCGCAATGGGGGCTTGCCCACAGTGCTTTGCGGGGAAGGCCAGTTTGCATGCCGCTCATTTGGCTGTGTCGACTCGGCTCAGGTGTGTGACGGCAGGCGGGACTGTTTGGACGGGTCGGATGAAGAACGCTGTGGTAAGCGTGAATAATCAGCTACCAAATCCATATTTCATATAAAAAGTTAATAAATTGCATTTTTTTTACCCCAATGACTAATTAGGTTCCTTAGTAAGTCCGGTGACTACGCAGCGCACTTCAGTACCGAGCCCCTGCTCTCCCAAGCAGTTCTCGTGTAATAGCGGCGAATGTGTTCACCTGGACCGCAAATGCGATCTGCAGAAGGACTGTGTGGATGGTTCCGATGAGAAAGACTGCGGTATGAAAAATACAATGTGTTCAAATCAAATTCCTGAATACGAACTGAAATGGATGAGACACGCTATATGTTGTCGTCGTCCAGTTGACTGCATCATGTCCCAGTGGACCTCATGGAGTTTGTGCAGTGTGACCTGCGGTCTGGGCTCATTGTTTCGACAGAGAGACATTGTTAGGGACGCGCTACCTGGAGGATCCTGCAATGGTGGTCAATTTGACAGCCGTGCCTGCTTCCCACAACCTTGCCCAGGTTCCTCTCAGTGTTTGCATCCTGATCAGAATCTAAGACCTCACATAAAATCAATGGTCTATTTTCACCTTTCTAGTTGATGGTCATTGGTCGGAGTGGACAGAGTGGTCTGAGTGTGATGTTCAGTGTGGAGGTGGCGTCAGGCAGAGGAGGAGAACCTGTTCTGCACCTGCCCCTAAAAATGATGGGAGGGATTGCGAGGGCATGAGCCTGCAGAGTCAGAGCTGCAACAGTCAACCCTGTACGAAAGACACGGGTACACAGACAGGTAAATTCTCGAATAAACAATGTTTTCTGTGCTCGGTGCTTGAGCTATAAGCAAATTCTAGTATGGCCGTGCTGTATTATTATTGTAACAGTTCGTGATAGTTTAAAATGTTTCTCCAGGTTGTGTCAATGGTATGGTGCTGGTGTCCGAGGCAGACTGCATGACAGGGAGAGTTGAGCCTTGCCCTCCTCTATGCTCACATCTCAGCTTGACAAACAACTGCACCGAAGAATGTATACCAGGTTGGTCTATATATAGAACGTAGATTTACTTGAGTGGTGTTCAAGTTTGCGAGTTATATTCAATCACTAGATGTGTTGTCGTTGACATGGGAATTACATTGTCCACGTTGAGGTATGGGTACTGCCTCGGCATTGACTCAATGCCAGTATTTATATCCTCATCAAATTCTGACTGAAATACAGCTTTAGGTATAAATTCATTCCCCCCCAGGATGCCGCTGTCCCAATGGAATGTACCTACAGGGAGGACAGTGTGTGAGAGCAAGCCAATGTGTCTGTCACTGGAACGGCCAAAAACTGCAGCCAGGACAAACGATCAGCAGGGACCATTGTACTACATGGTTAGATTTATTTATTTCATCTTCCACTTTGGTTGATCTATTTATAGTCTTCATAGCTGACAGCTATATTTAAAAAAAAAAAAAACAGGAATCACCTTACTAATAAATGATTCAGTTCATTTGATGCACAAAGATAATGTGAAGATGTGAAAGTATAAGAATGTTTAATATTGTATTTTGAATTAGTTGAATATGGGCATAATATTTAATTTAAAACACTTCTCTACCCCACTGCCACTGACAATTATGAAGATTTTTTTTTCAATCTCAGCCCTTTATCACACTCATTAGATTTTGAATTCTTTACCAGGCGAATGTAGTTGTCCCGTTTTGATGTTAAAGTAAATTTTCCTTTGTCTATCACAAATTTGTTGATTTTTAACCACCCTCCACTATTCTCTGAAAACCTCCTCTACAGTATTTGCTGGTTTGGGATCTAATGTAAAAATACTGCATTGGTACCATCTTGGTGCCAAGGTATTATGCTGAAGTGACAGAAGAAGTTTCATTTGCTCAGGCCATAGTCATGTCTAATCGAAAAAAAAAAAGTGCTTTGCTGCCATCCTGTGGTTTCAAATGGCAACTTTTGGAGTTGGCCTCAATCAGGAGGACTTTCCGATGAATGATGCTATTTCACAGTTCCTTCATCCTTTGATGCTAGGGAATTTTACATGTGTTGTGACGCATTTTGGATACAACTGAAGTACACTAATGTATATTTTTCTCCTCAAGCATATGCCAGGATGGACAAGTTATCTGTAACTCCTCCCGTTGTGCTGCAACCTGTCAGTGGTCAGCCTGGTCGTCATGGTCACCCTGTGATGTCACTTGTGGACTTGGGCTCCAGCAACGCTTCAGGTAAAGTCAGACACTACTGCCTGTCGACTTGGATGTATTAATATGTCTTCAGGTTGCGTATTTGAACATACTTGTGTTAGGTCTCCAGTGAATCAAACCGGATCCCTCAGAGGGCATCTCTGCCCAGGAGACTCCTCTGAAGTCCAACGGTGCTCCATCTCCTGCCAGACTGGTATACATTCTCATATGCCAGCGGTCTTCAGTCCTTCACCCACACTGACACCACACGAATCATTTTAAACCCTACTGCAGTCATATAAGGACAGTTTTAGAAAATTTGACATATGTTTGATGTTTGTAGTGATCTTATTTGAAGACATCTATTTATATATTTTGAGCTATGTCTATAATTCTATTCTTTTTACTGTCAATCTGAGTTATTATTGTTAGGATGACTTTGTCTCCCTTTTTTTGTTGCAGGGGAACCAGATGGAATTTGGAGTAAATGGACCAGCTGGTCAGACTGTAGTAAGACATGTTTTCACCATGCAGATGATGTGGGAATCAGGCAGCGTTTCCGAAGCTGCAACCACACGAACACTTCGTCGACCTGTGATGGAGATGGCGCCGAGCAAGAGCCATGCAACATCGTCCACTGTGCACGTATGAGTGGCGTCCTCATTTCTCATGAAGGTAAAAATATTAAGTAACTGTGTTTTAATTCTAGTGGATGGTGGCTGGTCTGCGTGGTCTGGATGGTCTCTCTGCTCATCTGAGTGTAATTCTGGTGTCCAAACACGAGAGCGATTCTGCACGTCACCCCCACCACAACATGGAGGCAGAAGCTGTCCCGGCCCGCACATTCAGACAGCAGACTGTAATGCCCATCCCTGCTCAGGTATTATGTTACCTTGTTCCTGATCCTCAGTAGGACCATGATGTGGAGTCTGGTAGTGTCATAGTTAATATATATTTTTTTTCAATGTAAATACAGTGAGCCTTCGTTTATCAAGGGGGATTCATTTCAGACCCATCAACGATAAGGGAAAATATGATTAAGAGCCTATATGAAAGCACTTTTAATAGTTTACTGTATCATCAGTACGTTACTCCTTTTTGCCCAGTAGAAGTTATCTATGACAATATCCTGCAAAAGCAATATGTCCCATTTTTTTCCTTTTTTTTTTTGCTTCCAGGTCTCTGCCCTGAAGGTATGACGTACATGACAACAGCCGAATGTGAGTCTCATGGCGGCGCATGCCCACGAGTCTGTATGGACATGACCTCCACTGAGGTGCAGTGTGCCACTGCTTGTTACGATGGCTGCTACTGCGCACTGGGCTTGTACTTGCGCAACGGCAGCTGCGTGCCTTTGTCCCAATGCCCGTGTTATCATCAGGGGGAGCAATACCCGGCTGGGGCAACCCTTCCTGTAGATGCATGCAACAACTGGTATGCTTCAAACTCTGTCGTGGCTAAATCTGATATTGTTTCTGTTGAATAATTGCTCTGGATTGTGTGTCTTTAACAGCACATGCGCAAATGGGGAAATGTCATGTGGAACGACTTCATGCCCTGGTGAGTGGGTTTATTGTTGAATGTACAATGAATTGCCAGACAGCTGTGTGCTACTTGTGACACCAGTTAACATCTAGCACTTTAGCAGGACTATAGGTAATGCACAGATGTCAACCAGTGCACATTTTTGGCACCGTAGTAATATGTAGTTGTCCTACTGGTGAGTCAAACTACTCCTCGAATGTCACACAGTCATGTAAATCAGTAGTGGAGAATGAATTGTTGCTCAATCCACATACTAGTGAAGCACATACTAGTACATGGAATGCGCTACTCCATTTCTGTACTCTATACTACTCTGTAATGAAATTGGTTACCATCCTGAGTGACTCTGTGCCTCTTAGTGGACTGCGGTTGGAGCAGCTGGACTCAGTGGAGCACCTGTAGTCGAACATGTGATGTCGGCGTGAGAAGGCGTTACCGCTCAGGAACCAACCCCCCACCAGAGTTCGGAGGTCGCCCGTGCGTAGGCTCCAGAGTTGGGGTGGACACATGCAGCATTGAGCCATGTTTTGGTGAGGAAATATTTGCCGGTGTTTCTCCTTTTCGCAGTTTTTTTTTTCCAAGTGTGTTTGTAAAGTGGAAATTCAACCTTTACCAAACTAGGTGTGAGAGAACCATGGAGTGAGTGGTCGGAGTGCTCTGTGACATGTGGAGGAGGATACAGGACCAGAACTAGTGGGCCTATCAGAGTCCATGGCACCGCACAACAGTTCAGCGCCTGTAATCTGCAGCCATGTGGTACGGCACTCACATAGACTTTATGAGAATGGTGCAATTATTGCGAGACAAATGAGACTATCAACATATGGTTCAATGATTCACATTTTTGCAGATTTTTTTTTGATTGTACAGTATTTTCCATGTGTGTTTGGGAGATTTTGAGTGTGTTCAGCAAAAATAATGAAAGGTTGAAGCTTGAAATTTTTTTCCATAGTTTGGTGCAAACAACACTTCTCATCACTAAAAAGAACACCCTTCCTACTGTGAAGCATGGTGGTGGCAAAATCATGCTTTAGGATTGTTTTCATTTTTTGGGAACTTAGTGTAAGTGGAGGGAATTATGTTCCAAATTGTAGTCAGTGTTGGTAAAAACCCTTCAGACTTCTGCTGGAAAAAATACAGGAAAAGCCCACTAGAACATCTGAACTTTATTTATTTTATTATGATATCACAAAAACAGGGCGTGTAGACTTTTCAGATCCACTGTATATGACGTTTTGTCAGAATTCACTCACAAATTTGATGGACAATTACTGAAATGTGTTTTAATCATTTTTTTCTAACACTATCTGCACTTTATTACATTTACGCACAGCAATTATTCATTTATTACTTATTCCAATTTCAGGGGACAGCAGAGGATGCCCACTAGGGCAAGAATGGAAGCAGTGTGTGAGAGGAGCAGTGTCATGTTCAGACCTTACAATGAACCTCAGTCGCAACTGCACGCCAGGCTGCCAGTGTCCAACTGGAACCTTCCAACAGGTCTGTGGCTCTTCGAAAGTAAAAATAAATAAGTGCATAAACCTGATATATGCGTTTGATTGTCGGTACCCACCAGGACGGCGAATGCATCCAGGAGTCTGATTGTCGCTGTGACGTTGATGGAGAGCAGTACAAACCAGGAGACGTTATTTATTCTGACTGCAAAAACTGGCAAGTAAATGCAATGTGTTATTATATACCTGCATTTTTTCTGCGTTCATTTCTGACTTTTTCTTGTGTATCCATATTTCAGTACATGTGAAGCAGGGAGACTTGTAAACTGTTCTCAAGCCAGGTGCACTGGTAAAAAATATTGGATTTATTGAAAGTAATATTTGTGTCACAGTTTGAATACGATCTCATTGTTATTGTTATTAATATTTAATATTTTTATTATTATTTGTATTTTTTCCCCGTCATGTACACTCTCTAGCTGATGGCCATTGGTCACCGTGGACTCCTTGGGGTCAATGTTCAGTGTCGTGTGGGGCAGGACTCCAGTCCCGATATCGGTTCTGCTCTAATCCTCAGCTGTGTCTGGGGCCACATCGCGAGGACAAAGTCTGTGTCACCACCCCGTGTGATCGTGAGTTAGTGCTACCAAGTTTGATGGCTTACTATCAATGACTTTGCGAGTTGTGCATCGTTACGTTTAAATCTGGTTATTTCACTGTATTTTATTCATCTTGAAAATAACTGAAAGTACAGTTGCTGTGTATTGATGCTGACTAGCCAATGAATTTAAACTTATTCACAGTCCACACTAATGGATAAGTTTATTAATTAACTGCTGTTTTGCATCATATAATACGCATGACACCTTAGTGGTCAGAGTTATTACCAGCGGCGCAAAAAATATTGTGAGTTTGTTGGCTCCTTTAAGGTGACGGTGGTTGGAGTCCTTGGAGTAATTGGACGCAGTGTACGAAGTCATGCGGCGGGGGTGTTCAGAGCCGCAGGCGAGACTGTGACAGTCCGACTCCTGAAGGAGAAGGAAATTACTGTGAGGGGCTTGGATCTGAGGTCAAAACCTGTAACACTGCACACTGCCCAGGTAGCCTTTGTGAGTTTTGTTGTCATGCGTTTTAGAATAACACTTGTATGATGAACAAACATGGTGTGATTTCAGTGGCGCCATGCTCCAAGGTCCCAGGCACAGCGTTCAGTAGTTGTGGACCCTCCTGCCCTCGCTCCTGTGATGATCTGGCAGTACGTAACACACGGCCGCAACCCAACCCAACTTATTGTCAACCTCACTAATAAAACATTTTGGTAATTATACTTTTTTTCTTGTTCAACAGCATTGTGAGTGGCTGTGTGAGCCAGGGTGCTATTGTACAGAGGGAAAGGTTTTGTCAGCTAATGGAACGGTCTGTTTGGAACACGAAGAATGCCCCTGCCTTGATCTTACAAGTGGACGCCGGCTCGAGCCCGGAGAAACGATTCTGGCTCCCGATGGCTGTAACAACTGGTTGGCAGGATTCGCACTCATGCGTTGATGAAGAAAATGAAGTGCTTCATAATGAATGTGGGGATCACCATTTTTTTCAGCACCTGTGAGGGAGGGAAGCTTAACTGCACACAAAACCCCTGTCCAGGTGAGTCTGAAGAATATTGGCAAGTGTCACAGTACTTTTGTAGCTATGAATGTGTGTCAGGTAACTTTAGATGGATCTAGATTCAACCCTCTTCTCTGTGTTTCCAGTATCAGGTGGCTGGTGTGAGTGGTCCATGTGGACTCCATGCTCCAGGACCTGTGGGGCAGAGTCGGTATCCCGTTACAGAAGCTGTGGCTGTCCCGAACCCAAAGCTGGCGGGGAGCCTTGTTCTGGAGAACAGGAAATACACAATGGCGTTGGTGCTCAAATCCAGAGACAACCCTGCCCCATCATCACCTTCTGTCCAGGTAGGATTTGTGCTTTTCTTTGTTTCCGTTTGTTGCTAAATCATTTGAAACACTTTGTGCTTCTTTCTTGTTCTCAATGTAATTCCTCATCATGATATAGTGCATGGTTCTTGGAGTTCCTGGTCAGGATGGTCAGCGTGCGACGGGTGTGCCGGGTCATCCAATCGCACCAGAGACTGTAACAACCCCCCTGCCAGATTTGGCGGTCTGCCCTGCATCGGAGAGAGGACGCAGAGCCGTGGTTGCCATGACAACATGACTGTGTGCTCAGGTCAGGTTTTGTTTAACGGCCATTCAAGACTGTCAAACTCAAACACTTTTTTTTTTTAACTTGGTCCAGTATGCACTTATTAAATGAGTTTCATAGTTAAAGATGAAGTTTATACTCTTCCGAATTTGCTTTTGCAGAATGTGGTGGTGGCCAGGAAGAATGGCCCTGTGGCAAACCCTGCCCTCGCTCCTGTTCTGATCTCCATGGTGACACACAGTGCCTGGACTCACCAGGATGCAGCAAGACCTGCGGTTGCCCGGGTGACATGGTCTTGCAGGATGGCGTGTGTGTAACAAGGGAGGAGTGTCTCTGCAAATACGAAAACAGCTCCGCTGCCGGTTAGAGGTCCTCTTTTTTTAAAATTCTGAAAACTGATGTGTCTAAGAGTTACTTTTGCAACATTCTCCAATTCCTTTTTGTTTTTTTTCTTCCACTGAGGTCGTTTAGATTCCAGATCGGGTGAGGCTGAATGGCAGTTTGCAAGTCAGGGAGAAGAAATCATCACTGACTGCAAAAATTGGTTTGAGGAATTTTACATAAATTGATGTTTTTCTTGTGGAGTGGTGAGCATGCCTGCCAAGCAGTTCTAAGATCCGTTCGATTCGATTTGTTAGGTTAATGGTAGACTTCAATTTAAATGGTCTTTATAGGAATGAATGTGAGTTTCAAGCATTGTGCCCTATGATTGCTTCCAGCTAATCTGCGTCACTAATGAGGAAACGTGTTTCAGACAATGAATGGATAGATGTTTTTGTCATTTTTCTCCTCAGTTCTTGCCAAGCTGGGGTTTGGCACTGTCACTCACTCCCAGGCTGCTATGTCGACGGCGGCTGGGGACAGTGGGGAGCTTGGTCTTCGTGCTCGCTTTCCTGTGGTGGAGGAGTTCTCTTGAGGAGACGCCAGTGTGATAATCCATCTCCTCAGAAAGGAGGGAGAGGTTGCCTGGGAATTGGTGAACAGCAGAGAGACTGCAACACACATCTGTGCACAGGTATACATGTCTGCACCATGTGATTTTCACTTTTCAGCCCTTTGGGAATGAAAACCGCTGTCATCTTGTTAGTATATTTGAACATTGACAGACAAATTATTTGTTAAGTTACTTGATTTGGAGTATATTGACTGCAATTTGATTATCTGATAAACATGTTTTCAAACAAAGTTACTGATTTTATTTAATTTACAAAGTTTGTCTCTACTATTTTTGCTTCACTCAACTCAAATATATCGTTTGCTGTGTATAATATTCTTGCCTCTAGAATCTGAAGGCCCTTGGCTACCCTGGTCTCAGTGGTCAGTGTGCTCAGTTAGCTGTGGTGGTGGCCAGCAGTCCCGATTTCGGACGTGCGGCTCATCGGCCTGCAGTGGCATCAGCCGCCAGAGCAAAACTTGTAATACAGAGGTCTGCCTTGGTAAGTCCATGCAACATCGAAACACTGGACACTTAATTAGGCACAGCTAACTAACATTCGTGTTCGGTTCTAGAACAAAAAAAAAAAGAAGAACGTTTCAAAATAAAAGTAGCAAATCATGGATTTATTTAAAGAGATGTGCAGTTTTTGGAAATTACAAAATCCGATAAAAATCCATAACCTCAGGACATTTTACTTTAAAATGGTTGAAAAATTACACAAAAGGCCAACATTGAGCCCAGAGGGTTAAAAATTATCCCTGGTGAAGTCTACATTGTTGTTTATCTCGAACTCTAATATGACCCCAAATTGGATGAGTGGTGTCACATTAATGTAATAATCATTTTGGAAAGTTTCCCGGACCTATAATCTGATTTTACATTGATGTGCACATGTTTTTGTCGAGCAGAAGTGGGCTGCCCACCAGGAAGACTTTACAGGGAGTGTGAGCGAGGGGAGGGCTGCCCTTTCAGCTGCGACCAGATAAGCGGCAGGGAGGGCTGCTACACCGACGGCTGTGAGGAAGGCTGCCACTGCCCCTTGCACACTTTCCAACATAACGCTGTCTGCCTGCATGTGGGTTCCTTTCATAACCCCAAGCATGTGTCTGAATATTTTGCTTAGAGTATGCTTAAATGCTTGTCGTGATCTTTGTGTCAGGAGTGTCCCTGTTTAGTCGATGAGGACTTTCTAGCTTCTCTGCAGAGTGTCTCGATCACGCCACTCTCATCTCTGCTCCTTCGCAACATCTCTGAAGGAGTCGAGCTCCAGCCTGGAGACGCACTGATTCATGACTGCAGCTCATGGTGAGTGGACAAATTGGGTTATCGATAGTTGCACCTTGACATCGCGCACACTTGCGGGTGGCAGAATCAACAAGGTGCAATGATCGAGTAACGGGCTAAATGGCTTGAATGATGATTTTAGCCTTCCTCTCTCCGACATAGTTCAAATGCGTGAAATTTCATGGTGTTACGGAAGGTAAATTGGTTTTAAATGAGACGGAAGCCTACATTTTAATAGGTAAGCTAGCTGGAAATACCTGTGAGATTTGCCCAACAATCGCCCTTCCCCTCTTCTAGTGTCTGTGAACACGGCAAATGGAACTGTTCTTTCGAGCACTGTCCAGTTGACGGCGGTCTGTCACCCTGGGGCTCCTGGAGCTCTTGCTCACTGTCCTGTGGCGGTCTTGGGATGAAGTCCCGCACCAGAGGTTGCACCCAACCTGCTCCAGCTCATGGAGGGAAAGGTTGCATTGGGCCATACCTTGAAAGCACCTACTGTCAAGCCCCTGACTGCCCAGGTAAGAGCTTATTGAGACAGACGTTTCTTATAAACACAATAATTTGGTAATGAAATCTTTTTTGTAATTTGTTGATGGCTGGATTCATTTTGTTGACAGTTGTTGGTCCCACAGAAGAACCCACCCTGCCAGGTAAACGGAAATATGATTCACATATTTCCCATTTACATTTGTGATTTATAATAGAGATAAGATTACATTCAAGACTCACACCCCTACTTCTTTATTCCATAGATGAGGATGTTGGCTTCACTGGCTGGTCAACATGGAGTCCGTGCACTAAAACATGCAGTGATGCTCGCTCCCCAGCTATGAAGTTCCGTCATCGTCAGTGCATTAAACCCCCGTGCGTTGGGGACTCCCATCAAGACAAAGCCTGCAACCTCCCCCAGTGCCCAGGTATGTACTTATTCATTTCAGAAAACACAACCTCCTGTTGTTTTGTAGTTGGCTAATCAACATGTTTTGATGGCACAACAATTATATTTGGTGAGCATTTTCCTTTTCCCTCTATGCCAGACTCAGACGTTGATGAATTCTGCATTGGGGACGATTGCGAGGAGCGTAATTGTACCTGGACGGATTGGGGGCAGTGGGGTTCCTGTTCACGTTCCTGCGGCGTGGGCCAGCAGCAGAGGATCCGAACCTTCCTCGGCCCTGGCCCCGATGGCTTCTGGTGTGATGACATCCTTGGGGGAAATATTGAGAAACGCTTCTGTAACATAAGGCCCTGCCGAGGTGCGACAATCAACAATCAGGGATAGTCTTTCACTGCTGTACAGGGTGCATTGCTCTTTTGATGCAACCACGGCACCGACAATTAATTTATATGTGCATCTTTATCCAGATCCTCACAAGAATTTTAACACATAAAACTGCCCAAAAAAAATATTTTTTTTTTATTTTTTTTATTTTTTAAGTCATGAGGAAAGATTGACCAAAGATTGACCATTCACAGCGTGTCTGTGTGTTTCGTTAATGTCTGCAGTGGATGCAAGCTGGTCTCGATGGAGTCCATGGTCCCGCTGTGATAAACTCTGTGGCGGTGGCCGGTCCATACGCACCCGCTCGTGCTCCAGCCCTCCACCCAAGAATGGAGGAAAGAAGTGCCAAGGAGAGAAAAACCAGGTCAAACCATGTAACACCAAACCCTGCGGTGAGATGAACAAAATATTCATACATACACACAAACCTTGCATATGTCACTGGTCATTATCTGAGAACGAGCTCATTATTGTTGAAAATGGTGTGCATTCCTCCAGAACATTCTTTTTTTGGGATTGTCTGTGGGGCACATTATGTGAACTAAAAATGCTTGGAGCAGCTTGGCAAAATTCTTGACCTTCTGTTTTTGTCTTGTCAGATGAACAAGGATGCCCGCCGGGACAGGAGGTCGTGTCTTGTGCCAACGAGTGTCCGCAGCGCTGTGCTGACCTCCAGCAAGGCATAGAGTGCCAGAGCAACATTGAATGTCAACCTGGATGTCGCTGCCCTGAAGGTAGTGAAATAATTTTTTAACAGATAAACTTGTGATTGTTCAGAAGGTCTGTTCACATAATGTCATACTTGTACAATCCATTGAGAGAACCAAAATTCCTAAATGTATATAACTCACTGTGCATCCAGGGCAGTTGCTCCAGGATGGAGCGTGTGTGCATCTGTGGCAGTGCGACTGCGTGGACTCGCAGGGCCAAATTTGGGCTGCAGGCAGCGGGCATCAGGTCGACTGCAACAACTGCAGCTGCACCAATGGACAGTTGGTCTGCACCAAACACAGCTGCCGGTCCACATGCTCTTGGAGCTCCTGGTCCAATTGGGCATCATGTAGCGTCACCTGTGGGCGGGGTCAGAGAACCAGATACAGGTACACTACAGTAAGATTTTAAAAATATTGACACATTTTCACTTCGGGGTGGACTCACTTTTGTTTCCGTCAGTTTAGATATTAATGACTGTTTGTCGAGTTATTTTGAGGTGGCAGTAAATTTTACACTGTTAGCTTTTTCTATTTCTATTTCTTTTGCTTGTTTTTTCTATTTTCAAATCACTTAAGCATTGACAATACTGTGAAAATACTGCGTCTCAGATCTCTAATCTCGGAAACCGAGGGAACAGATTGTCAATTTGAGGAAGTCAATCATAAGCCTTGTGAGCCAGGGCCCTGCCCTCCTCTTTGTCTCCATGACGACCAGGAGCAACATGTGGGAGACAGCTGGCTTTTGGGAGAGTGTAAACAATGGTGAGATATATATGTGTGCAATTAAGGGAAAAAGTAATGATGAATGCATTGAATATGAGCAAGAAAGTTGAACATCAGCTATTTACCTTCCAGCACTTGCACTCCAGAGGGAGATTACTGCCAAGATATCGATTGTAGAGGTCGGTCACATTTACTTTAATAATAGTAACTACAAACAGTTGGGCGATCTCGTCCCCATTTGGTTCAATTAAAAAAAAAAAAAAACATAACTTGCAATCAGTAGATATTTTTTCTTCTCAACAAAGCAATGTGCCAGTCAATGCCATTTCTTTGTTAATTCCAGTGGATGGTGGCTGGACTCCGTGGTCCGTGTGGTCTGACTGCTCAGTGACCTGCGGACAAGGAACACAAGTTCAAACCCGCGCCTGCATCAACCCGCCACCTCGTAACAATGGCTCTGACTGTGATGGTCCAGAGAGACAGAACCAAGAATGCCACTCTGCTCCCTGTCTGGGTCTGTAGTTTGCTCACAGATTATGTTTGAGTGTAAATACAGTTCTTTATCACTTGCTTACCATATTCAGATGACCTTTGCCCCTGGTCGCCGTGGTCACCATGTTCCCGCAGTTGTGGGGCGGGGACTGTGGTGCGGCGTAGGGTGTGCGTCTGTGGGAATAGAGGAACTGCAGCGTGTCCTGCTGAGATTGAAGCTGAGATGAACCAGGAGGAGAACCAACTATGTTTCAAACAACCATGTCCAGGTGCATAAACGGGGGAATTGTTGAAATTTAGCATCCTTCTCGGAAATCCAGCATCACTTGAAACAAATATTTGTTGTAAAACATACATTTCAAGTTTAATTTGAGGTGACCTTGTTAAAATCTGATTGGTTTGTTGTCAAAATGTATTCACAACCCTCAGAACAACATTTAATGGTAGTCTGGACAGTAGTTCTGGTTAACACATCATTTTCAACATAAAAGCTTTTTAAAGATGCTTAATTGATCAAAGGTGTGGACAATTCAGTTTTAAACTAGCATGCTTATTTTTTTAGAAAATGTGGGTGGAATCAAGACTACTGGGGGGCAGGAGCACAAAGCTGTGCAGTATTCCATTATAGTAGAACTGAAGCACAACTTGTTGTTGTATATTAGTGAAGTGTCAACATTTTTGCTTGCCTTTGCAGAATGCCCCATGTCAGCATGGAGCGTTTGGTCTCAGTGCTCATGTGAGTCTCAGAGGCAGCAGCGCTACCGGGTAGCTCTCACCCCAGCCACCAGGGGGCAGCAATGCACTCCTGTTGAAACACAGAGCAAGCCGTGCAGCCTCAGCCACTGTGATGGTGAGGGTTCAATGGACTCAAAACATTACTATATATATATATATATATATATATATATTTATTATATACCTTAAATGCAATTTGCCTCTAGAGTGTAATATAGGTGTGCCATTTTTATTGCTTTCTCAGAATGTGAAGCACCATTTGTGTATTCCCCATGCGGCACGCCCTGTGAGAAGCATTGTGAGCTTCATGGACGTACAGACCTGTGTCCGGGAGTCAGAGAGTGTACACCCGGCTGCTATTGCCCAATGGTAATTTCTATGCTGTGGTTTATTCTTAATATAAACGGCAGTGCTAAATGTCCGACCTGAAATGGATTTCAAGCTGAATCTTTTGAACTGCATCTTGTAAAGCTATGCACAGGACCACTGATGAATACTGATTATATGCGGTGCCATTCCTGTTTCGCAGATATTTAATTATGTATACTGTTTGATGGATACAGTATTTCCCCACGTATGCAGTTCTGTATTTTCACATTTTTTGGTACCTGTCGTCTGTGAATTGCTGAAAAACATATTCCTTGTTTATGTCCTCAGGCCAAAGCCCTGCCTAATACAAATGTAGTGATTTTTTTTTTGCTTCTAATGGTATCCACCAATCCAATCATTCATCCATCCATCCAGTAGGAGTGGTACACCCTGGAGTGGTTGCCAGCCAATCGCAGGGCACACAAAAGTCCACTCACGCTCACAATCACACCTAGGGACAATCTAGGGTGTCCAATCAACCTACCGTGCACATTTTTAGAATGTGGGAGGATACCGTAACGGAAAAAACCCACACCGGTAGGTCATCGCCCTGAATTGAACCCTGCACCTCTGTACTATTCTAATGGCATCTATATTTAATTGTAACCATATTTTTAGGGGCGTCTATTATTTGTGGATTTCTACTTTTTACTACAAGGCTCTGCCCCCCAAATATCTGTAAAACACGCTAGAAATTAATACATACATGTTACCTATATTGCATCCAAATAACAAAAATGTTGGAGTCACTCCTAACATAAGACCTTTTTGAAATGTAGTAATTGCTTAAAAATCATGTAATTTGCACCTCGAATGTCCGTGGTATTTACGGTGAATATTTTAGGGGACCACACCAAACAAGTGAAATCTGCCATGCTGTATAATGTTGGTAATATATCACTTTGATATGTGGTGCCATGACAATTTCATATTGTTATTTAGCTATGTTTGTGAGCTTTCAGGTTTGATTTATTGCAAAATGCTCTGTGGTGGACTGACAATATGCGCATACAGCAGTAAGGAGGGCAGGTAATGAAATATGGAACATAAAGCTGCTCCTTGCAGTTATAAAACATGACAGCACTTGTTACTACGATAACTTTAACAGTCGTGGCCTACCTTTTATGTAAGATATAAATCATTGAATGTCACTTACAAAATGCATGAATCAATTTCCAGACAGCTTTGTTCAGTTTTTATCAAATTTGCTGTCTTCATGAGCATCATTGTAAAGATACACTCTCCAGTGCTGCAAAGGATCAACACAAATACAAAAATGAACATGGTCCCTAATCTAATTTTGCAAATGGTGTTTATTGTCCTTGCAGGGGTTGCTACAGCAGAATGGTAGCTGTGTTCCATCAGAGCATTGTGGCTGCATCTACTTGCAGGACCAACCTTCAGGACAATCGCCTACACCAGTCACTGTTCCTCAGGGGTCGACAGTCGCCATCGGCTGCAGTACCTGGTCAGCGATGGCTATTAAGAGCCCACTGTTTTGTAAATAAGTCAGTTGTTGCTTGCGTGGGATAGTTGGCTTATCATATTGCCATAGCCATTTTAATGATAAATGACGATTGTCTTCTTTTAACTTTTTGTTCCTAATAATTATATCTGTCTGCATCTCTTCAGTCTCTGCCATAACGGGATGTTGGAGTGTGACATGAGAGAGTGTGAAGGTAAAATAAGGATATTTTTTATTATTATTATTTTTATTTTTTTTTGCTTGAATGACTTTGATGTTTTTCTCATTATATAATACTTTGTAATTCTTTTATTTTTTTTATTTATTTATTTCTTTTTTTTTAGTCATTCTCAGTGAATGGTCAGAGTGGACCTTGTGTTCTCCCTGCATGCCGTACTCCTCTCTGGATCCCAGCAGCAGCCTCCTGGAAGGGGCTCTCAACGGAAGTAAAATGATTTCGGTTCAGAGGCGTTTCCGGGCCTGTTTAGACTTTGACTCTGGGTTTCTAGTGTCTGAAGAGCAAGACAAAAGTCAATGTCCACACCCACAAGTTGAGGAAAGGCTTTGTCCGGATGATAGCATCTGCCAAGGTACATTAACCAGCAGTTTCATTCGGTTATTTACTCAGATTGTCCTTGTCTGGGCTCTAACTTGAAATCAGTTATTCATGAAGTGCTGTGTATGACTTTAGTTTGTGTAAGAATGAAAAATCTTTTTAGATTGAGCTGGTAAAATCACAAATATAATGAAATGGGGAGATCTGAAAAAAATATGCTCATTGTTTGAAATTAAGATTCATGATTAGCATATATGTAAATACATTTGTAGTCATCCACCTAATTTCTGAGCGGAAATTAAAGTCAACATTTGACAAAAATGCGTGAAACAAGAGTTCTGGAAAGTGATTCATGTAAATGCCAATCAACTATAATTTGGGAGCGCAAAATCACATCTTAATTGCTCCAGTATGCCTGCACACAAACAACAGATGTCGGTTGACTACAAAACCAGCAGTCATGATTCTGCTTCTGTCATAATGATAATAACATTTGGAATTGTTGCATCGATGATATGCAGTCTAGTCATGTTCTCGATATTTCAGATCTATGTCAGTGGAGTGCGTGGAGTGCGTGGACAGTTTGTGCTGAGCCGTGCAGCGGTGGAGTCAGGCAACGCCACAGGCATCCTCTGGCCACGCCCCCAGGACCTCTCTGCTCCGGCCAGCAGACTCAAAGCCAGAGCTGCAACACGGGACTTTGCCCAGGTATACCAATGCCACTATTTTGCAGCAGATTCTCGAAACAAAAGGTCAATCAAGCGTATTTTTATTCGCTATCCAAGGTGAACGTTGTGAAGACAGGGGGCGGATCTACCAAGAGGCCTGTGCCAATCAGTGTCCTCGCAGCTGCACTGACTTATGGGAGCATGTGCAGTGTCTCCAAGGACGCTGTCATTCAGGTACGTGATGACTTCCATAAGTTCTTCATGAGATCTTTCTGTTCATATCTCACAGACTTCACACTATGAAACACGCATTATACTGTAAGTGAAAAAACAGCAACGGTCGTCGATCGATTTCCATCTTGCATTGAATGGTACAAACACAGTCAAATCAATGAAATTAAATTTCCCATACTAATAGCAGCACATTTTCCGTACATGAATATCCTATCGTCATCGTATCGAATCAACTTTCTCACCTTGCTCCTTCCTACATTCCATTCCCAGGTTGTCGTTGCCCAGACGGACAGCTACTGCAGGACAGCCATTGTGTGCCCATGACAGAATGTCGCTGTGGTCTCCCATCAGGCAATGGGACATTGGAGTTCATGCCTAATGAAAAGCTCATCATGGACTGCAACACCTGGTGAGTAGAACACAATCGGGACACAAATGCTCATTTCTGCTCATGACAACAACTCTCAACCCGCTTTTTGTTCACAGTGTGTGTGAGAATGGCACTCTAGTGTGCACCGATCTTCCCTGTCCTGGGTATGAGCCTTGGACCTCATGGACGACCTGCTCAGCTTCATGTGGGCGTGGCCAGCGGACACGAACGCGCTTGTGCCAAGACATCGAAGGCAGCCCTCCCTGTTCTGAAACCATCCAGACAGAAAACTGTGACTTGCGCCCGTGCCCAGGTCTTAAACATACTTGCACGTCAATTAATGATCCAATGTATTGATTTTTGATTTTTTTTTTTTTCCTTCCAGCAGGATGTTTGTTGAGCGAATGGTCAAGCTGGAGTCAGTGCAGTGTCACGTGCGGCGGCGGGTTGTCGACGCGTAACAAGACAATCCTCCAGGAATCAGTGCTGGGTGGGCCTTGTGCTGGGCCACTTGAGCAACACATTGTCTGTAACAGCAACAGCTGCAGAACTGGTAAAAAAAAAAGAAATATCAAAAATTAAAGTTGAGAATTTGAGCTAAATATATTTTAAATGGCTTTCTGGTATTTCATAACGAAGAAATCAGTTACCAGAAAAAATTGTCTCTTGTTTTGTCCCCCAACTAAAAGACTTGTCAATAAATTATATTTTAAAGTTGTCCCAATTTAAAGGACCATTTTAAGCCCCCAAAAATATTAGTTGTGTTTTTTGCAACGTAGCTCATATCTATATCTTACTTTGACTTCACATTTCATGAACTTGACTTGGTATCAGTATGTTAGAAATGACTCGAGGAATTATCCTAGTAGACTACCAGTTTCATGTTTTACTTCCCATATGTACATAAATGACAAAGAAAAATATTGGAAAACACTCCTAAGTGTGACGCGCCGTGTTGGAAAAACATTTTTGCTGTTTTCTGCTTGGGCTAAAGCCCTGTCTAATATAAAAGTATTACTTTGGCGCTATCTTTGGTATCTTCTCATCAGGTTCTAGCCATGTTTAATAGGAAAGTAGTGCTTTTCCACCATTTTCTGGCATCTGTCATGAGTAAAAGAATACCCCATATGTTGTCCATTGCAGGGTGTCCGGATGGCCAGGTGATCAGTGATTGTTCAGGTTCCTGTCCATTTACCTGCGAAGATCTCTGGCCCCACACTCAGTGTTTAGCCGGGCCCTGTAATGCCGGGTGCTCGTGCCCACCTGGACAGGTCTGGATACTTCATAATGAGTCTTTATCTGAAAGTGTAGGAATGTTATTGGATGGAATAAGTGAATTATATACCTGTATTGGGATACAATGTAATTTAACAGAGTTCATGAAACTGTCATTTATTTTGTCACTATGGCGTCAAATACAAATTCTGCTTGCCCAGTCCAATGTCTTTTTTTCTTTGTCTTCACCAGGTATTGCATGGAGGCTTGTGTGTGTCACATTCAGAATGCCCCTGTTCATTGCTCTCTCTGCCATATTCCTACCAAACCTTGAATATGAGCACGGAGGAGAGGACACAAGTCCTGTTACCCGGAACGTCCTTCCAACACCTCTGCAACACATGGTACGCACATTATTTCGGGGAGCTCATTTTACTCAGTTATTAAAGCCGGCAAGGATGTGCTGTTCTGTATTTTATCACCATGTCTCAACGTAGCTTTTGTCCTTTTTATATCGTGTAGATTAGCACTACAGTCTTGTAGCAGACATGATGTACTGTCGTGTCAATCTTCTCTCCTCCATGTCCTGTTATTTTTTTAATACACCCGTCGTACTGTACGTCTCCACCGTGCTCTGTGATGACGACTTAGTCGCAAACGTGTGAAGTATCGTACGCTAACATGGCTCTAAATGATCTTAACTGTCCTCAGTGTGTGTCGAGGAGGAGTGTTTAACTGCACCTCCGAGCTCTGTGACGGTGAGTGATGCTCTGCCTCAACGTCTAACGCTGAAAGCGGTTAAGACACTTTGTAGGATTTCACACTCAAAGCAGTGAAAGCACCCGGGCAATAAAAATGTGTCATTTCTTTCAAGTGGCAAGTGTCAACAGTTCGCAATGCACTAGTTGAGTAATGGCACAAGTGAGTCGCAGTCATTTTAATTCCGGCTAAGGACAGATGAGCTAGGTAGAAAGTAAAATGAATATTATTCATTCATATATGTAAAATAAATATCTACATACAGCATGCATATTAATATTTACATGTTTTTTCCATTGTATTTAAAGTGAAAATGAAAACATTTTTTAAATTAAAAATGATGTTGGAAATAAATTGGCCATGGTAGTATTATATGATTATTGATTATGTGAATGCTGAGTGGGTCAATTAACTCACGGATTTGACCTAGTATGTGGACTTGTATTTTATTTTTACGATATTGCCGTCCCCTTTTCTCATCGTCTAGTGGACTGTGAATGGTCCAACTGGTCCCCGTGGGGTCCATGCTCAGCGAGCTGTGGTACAGGACAACAGAGCTCCATCAGAACTGTGTTACAGCCAAGCCAGTATGGGGGAGTCCCATGTGATGGTCTTGAGCGCCGCACTGCTCCTTGCATGGCCTCTGATTGTGGTGAGTATGAGGAGAGATTATCAAGTTACGTTTAGAGAATGACATTTCATTTTATTTTATTTTTTTTGCATGAGGGATAATTTTAGGGTTAGGACCTAAGGGTTCAAAGTCACGTGAGAAAAAAATTGTGGTGCTTTTTAGGGGCTGAAATCGATTCAATAGACTCGATTGGTCATGGAATGAACTAGACTCTACTTGGACTCGGTACTGTATTGTATAAAATCACATAAATTATGCCGCTTACGTTCATCAAACGCTTCAATAAATCTTGAACGCAATTCCACATTTTAGATATCCTTACTTGCCTTCCTTAAGCGAGCTATCAATTCCCATTTCCCTTTTCCTCTATCCATGCTGTCATCTTCTGGTTTTATCTTCCCTCTCTAATTTCCTTTTCCCTGGCACCCTGTTCATCACTAACTCACTCTTCCCACTCTGCAGCGTGTCCTGACGGGGAACGATGGAAGAGGAGGAGGAGTTTGTCAGAAGACTTTCCGCTGTGCGAAAGGAGCTGCGAGGACATTTACTCCCCGACTCCCGTTAACTGCAGTCACTCATCAGAAGGCTGCGTGTGTCAGGAGGGGCTTTACCGAAACACCGACGCCGCGTGTGTCATCCCTGCTCTCTGTCCCTGCCATGACCATGGCGTCGTGCAGGAGGTAAACACACACGCGCGAACGCCGCCTCACACCTAAAGCAGACGATCGCCCCTTGTAATGATTGTGCCTGCCTCATTGTGGCATATCTTTGAACCTCATCATACTTTGTCGTTCTCACTCTCTCTCTTATTCACTCCCATTGTGTTATTTACTCATAAATGGTTGATTAGAAGATGAGTGACATGCCCTGGCGGCCGTATTACACCACAATGCCTCTCCTGCCCATAGCGCCATCAATTATGCATGCTGCGCTGTAGTGGCAGCAGTCTGACCGCAACTGGGCAAGCCTGCCAGGAATTATTTATGAAGAAAGGGATATTATAGGATTATGAGAATTAATCATACTCTGACAAGAGGTCAGATCCCCTTTTCTTGATATCTCTCTCAACGACTCTTTCTTTTTTATTCTTTCGTTCTTCCACTCTTTCTCGCTCACTTGTCTTGTCAGCATGGGATGACAAATGTCCCTTGAAAGACCCTCAACGGCTGTTCTCACCAACCGCCTCATGGCCGTTATGCCAAGTAGCCGCCGAGTGTGAGCTACGAAATCTTCACCACGTGGCGGGTGCTTTTCGTCCGCTGAATCGAAAAAGTCTCAGCGATCGCTTTCGCTAACATATATAAATGCGCTGGCCCTTGTTGTCTACATAACAACATGTGCTGTTATAATTACAATTTTTATATTGGTGCTCTCAGCTTGCCTTATTTTTACAACAGTGAGGACGGTGCACTCTACTTCGCAATGTCATTCATTGATCCTGAGCTATCTGAGCCAGCCGCACTTCATAAAAAATTCAGTGACTGGGGACAGAAATTTGAGCAAAAATGTAAATGGCGCATATTTGTTTCCGTGTGTGTGCGTGTGCGAGCCAGGCAGGATCAGAGTGGGAGGAGGACTGCCTGTCATGTCGTTGCGTGAACGGGAAGAAATTGTGCCAGCCGAGGTGCCCCGAACTCCACTGTGATGAGGTGAAACACACTCACTGGCATTTAATCAAGTTCTTAACATGACCGTCTGCTCTGTTTCTCTATTATTTTCAAATTCGATCAGAGTTCGATTGACTGCTGTTGTCAATTCTGGCCACAACTGAATTACTGTGCCGAACTGACGTACGCTACAAGAAAATAAATGGGTTGGGTTATAGCATACAAGTACTTACACAATGTTCCCTCGTCACTTCGCGCTTCATTTTTTGCGGCTTCAGTGCTTTGCTGCTTTTTCCCAAATATTCATCAAAAAAAGAAAATTTTGGGTGAACTTTACCCCACGTTTTTCTTTTTTTCACGGGGGGTTCCGGTCCTCATGAACCGCAAAAGACAAGGGATTACAATGAATCCATTCCAGCCCTCAAATAACCCCCACAAATTTTGGGCTATACATTGTATAAGGGAATCTACAATTTTGTGTAATCAACGCAGACATCTCACTTCTCTTCACTCAAACGGTGACATATTTGAGTCAAATTTTCAAATGTTGGGCAACAGAAAAAAAAATATACAAAAATTATATAATAAGATAACACCCCCCCGCAAAAAAATCACAAGAATCCCCAAACATTTTTGCACATTATTAACACCATATTCACTACGAACAGTTTAATGTGATTGTGCAAATAATTGTGCCTGTTCCTTAAAAAAAAAAAAAAAACACATTGAAATTGCCTCCCCTTGTGGTTGGTCTTCAACCAGTCGTATTTTTAACAAATATCAATTTCAGTGCGTCTTTGCAAAATGGGTTATATATTTTTTTTTCCTGATAATTTTCAGCTTTCTTCTCCTAGCTTCACAAAACATATTGCGGGTCTGACACAGGGCAGCAGTTCCATATATTGGTGTATGAATGATTTATTTATCTAGCGTTTGGTGGACAAGCTACTCTGGCATAAAAATTCTCACTCTCACTCGCTTTTTCAAATGTACCATTCAGTGCATTTATCTGCATTGGAGAGGACAGCTATACTGCTTTATGCAAGATTATTTACTGTGGTGTACCTGGAGGACAACTCATAATGGTAGTTGTTTGATGACCCACCCAGACCTTCATCTTTCACTGCGTTAGCTGGCCCGCAGGCTGCAGACGCACACAATAGGCTGCTCGCGTCCCATACAGCCATAACACAAAATACACCATGACTCAGCATCTTACTTTCACCCCCCTTCTAAGTAATTTGATTTCTCGTTTTGTACATTTCCATTTAGAATATAAAGACTCGGAAAATCTGCTTGTCCTTGCTTCTTTTGGGATAAACAGTAATGTGAAAAATACGTTTGGCTCGCCTTCACCCATTTATGAAAATCACGGTTGGCTACTAACAGGCGAGGGGCTGTTACTTTAAACGGGCTGGTAGTGGATTTCACAAACACTGCAGGATGTCCGATTAGAGGGAAAGTTATGTGCGGATAGCAAGAAGTTTACTTTTCGACTCCAACAACTTCAAAGTGCTGGCCCCTTGATTGCATGGATTCCAATCGAAGTCAGTCAGCCTGCTTTCTTCATTTTGTAGCGTTTCTCTTAGCTGCACTGCTTCCACTTGATGTTTGATGTTCATTGTCCAGTCAGATTTCAACCTATTTGTGCCGCCAAGTCAATCGAATCTACACATTCGTTCTATAATTGCAATGCGGCAGTTACCAGGTGCCAAATGCACGACCCGCGTATGTTAATCATATACACTGAACAGTAGTGGCTGAACAAATTTGTTCATTACCGAGACCTCCCTGTATGTCATTTTCTGAGATATTGATCCAATAATAGTCAAACAAAATACTCTTGTGAAGCTGAATCTTATTTAGATTACTACATTTTTCTTCTTAGAAATAATTACGCCTGCTTTTCTTTCAAACACCCCATGAATCATTGATCTCAATTCTAGTCTTTATTACAGAGTTGAGTGATTGTTTGCACTGGGGATGTGCTCGAAAACAATTTTTTTTTAGCTTGGTTATTATCTAAAACAAATGCATGAAGAAACAGCGGTACGAGTGGAGTATTCACATACCTGGTGAAATGCCAATGAAAAGATAAATTTTTTAATAGTTTCTGGGCCTGTTCTTGATCCAAAATACACTTTTTCCCACTTGCTGTTTGCAAACACAAGTAGACAAGTAGATTTTCCCAGAGCAGTATGCCAGGCCTGTTTATCTGCTGAACGCTACCCTAGGGGGGTCCAGTTCACGCAATGTCTCAGGTGGTCACAAATGTGTCATTTAGTTTAAAGCGCACATTGTGGGGGATGTTCTCGAAAAGTCACTGGCTGAAGCGGATCAATATGGGATTGCCGGATCCACCCACAAGCCTGCACTACCGGCTTTGGTTTACCCTCTGCCTCTGGTAAATATTTGACTTCTATTCAGGTTTATAATAGTTATGATTTTTTCATTATAGTTTTATAGATGTTTTTTTTTTTTTCATTTTAGTATTAGTTTTAGTTTTTTTTAATAAATATATGGCGTGACTTGTCAAGTGCAAGATGAAAAAGGGTCACTAAATATTGAGTAATAAACAAACTTAACATTTTTGGGCAAATATGATAACCTTATTTCTTTTATGAAAATGAAAAACAACGCACTGCAACAGGACCAAAATGTGTTTTTTTAATCATAGCTCAGTGCACATCTAACCAAACATAATTAAGGGAATTAATTATTTTCAAATTGCGCAGTTATCAAATAATTAATCAAGTCACATATTTTTTCCTGAAAATTTGGATCCATGAGAAATTATTGGTAGTCTCTTACCATTTGCGAAGCATTTTCCCGCTTCTGTTTGGACTAGATCTGTCGGAGAACTCATGGGCGCTTATATGGTCATCTTGCCGTCTGAGTGGACAATCATGTATGCGCAGTGTACAGGCAGAAGAAAACAAAATCTCCTTATAAAATATGTATCCATTTTTCGGAGTCCATTTGACAGGTACAATGTTTGGTTTCTCTAACCAGTCCTGCACATCATTATGAGCCAACAAGCCTTAAAATAGTAGTCAGGGACGAAGTGAAAATCAATTGTAAGCGTGTCATAACATCTACGGCAATTATCTTCTTGCTTAATGTATGTCTTTAGCTCACCGGTGCTTTATGAAGGCTGGGGTAAAAATAAAATCTGCTGACAGGTTAAACTTTCAAGGTGAGTTGATCACAAGGTGAGCTTCAAAGGTATGGTGCACACAGGTCTGCGGCTGCTATTTTTTTAACAGTATTCTAAAGCCCCTAATCTCCCTTTGACGCAAAAAGTTATCCCGTTTGTTATATTAAAGGTCATTTCTTGAAGTGCTTTCAGTGTCGTTGTTATTTATATCGCCGCTTAACTCTCAGCGCCACATTGAATTTTGTTGGCTCGGTGGAACCAACATGTAGCAGCATGTACGTTTAACGCAACCTGTTCAGGAATAATTACTGACGGATTTGCACTTTTCATGGCAAGGCTCGGTCGCTATCCCTCAAATTCCCTTCTCCGATGACTTTTGTAAACAAGCAAGAAACATTTCACATGCGCTTAAAACTCTTCAAGTGGTTCTGCTTATGCACTCCCACCCTCTTAGTGAGTCGGTTCCTGCCATCCCTGAGGGAAGACTGGCGGCGGTGCCGAGTGGGCGGGAACGTCCTTGAGGTGAACAGTTAGGTGTGTTGATGTTTGATGGAATAATGATGCAGATGGCTGAAGATTCTGGGTTGAGCTCAAGCAGGTGTCGGTAGCCCGCTGTCAGACTTTGAGTTGCCGTGCATTCTCAAAGCAGCTATTTTCAGACCAAAGCATCATGGGACAGCCAGCCTTTCTTTAGACTAAATCTCTCAGTAGATTCAACACCTCCATTTTAGCACGTAGGCAAAATTGTTAATATCCTTTTATTGAAGCAGGAAACCTCAGCAAAAGTGATACATACATACATATTTTCTGAAACTTAAAAATCACTGGTCCGAGAGACTTTTTTTTTCACATTTTCACAGAAAAGTTCTCTACTCGTGATGATAGACAGAAATGTGATTGATCATTGTTAATACAGTAAGTTTGATTCTAAACAGACGGCATCCTCTTCTCAGGGGGAAGTCAAAGTAGAGGAACCAGGCAGCTGTTGTCCAGTCTGCAGGAAACCTTTTCCAGGTAAATGAGAAAGATACAGAAAATGCAACCCAGACAATGTTTGAAGCAGCCAAATTTTGGAGAATCCTTTGTGTTTCGTAAAATGGCAGAGAACATAGCGCAGGCTGCTGCAGCGGCGGCCAATTAGCAGGAGATTGGATTATATAACCTACACTTGGCCTTAAATCTCGTTTCTTCGCATGTTAAGGGCAGCCGTGTCACTTTGTTCCTCAGGAAAGATTCTGGCCCTACCCTCTCGCGGCTTTGTCCTCTTCCCTTTTTTATGCAAATTGAGGCAGATCTACATTATTTCTTTTAACTTGCTTATATTTTATTTCCACCCCTCGTCTGCCTCCTCTCCTGTGTCAGACGAGACTGCGCCTGAGTGCCTTCGCTACGTGCAGGTCAAGAACATCACAAAGGGAAACTGTCGACTTGACAACGTCGAGGTCAGCTTCTGCAAGGGGCGTTGTCTGTCCAGGACTGATGTCATCTTGGAGGTATGGATAAGATCAGGACACACACACACACGCACACGCACACACACACGCACACACTCGGTGTTCGCAACTGACTCGTAAGCATCATCTCCTGGGGGCGGCTTGGTTCAAGTGGCACGGTTATTATCTCATAATGTTGCTGGTTCCATCTTACTTTGTATCCTTGGTCTGTTTATTTTCCCTCCAATGGTCAGCATACGGCTCCATTTTTGTGTGAGCAATATTGTAAAAGTGCTTCAAGTGCCTTGAAAGTTGGAAGATGCTATTAAAGCTGTTTTACGACTGCGCTCAAATTTGGAGGTCATATATTTTTGAAGTACAGTGGTACATCGACTTTTGAGTGCTGCAGCTTACACATTTTTCAAACAAGGAGCCTTCATTTAATCAATTTCTCTACATTGTTGCAACTCTCAGCGATGGTTAACTCTTTCTTACTAAAACTGACTGTCAAGAAAGTTGCTGTGATCAGCAAATAGGCTCCAACTCCAAACGATGTTCCATGCGAAGAGACATTCTCTGTTTGGGCACGTGCACCATTTAGCTGTCGAGTCCTCATTGAGCTAAATATAGACGTGTTGATTAGCGCACGTGAAGGAGAATGTTGCTGGTCACGTGTTGAGCTTGTTAAAGTTTCTGTCTGCCTCTTTTGAACCTCCTTTCTTTTTTTTCCCATCTTCACTCTCCACGCAAGACAGCAGAGACCGCACCGCATCACCATGGCGACTTTGTTCTCTGTTGGCATCCATACATCTCCACTTTAAAAATAGAGCCAGTCATGCTGAGAGATTAGTAAAAATAAACATCAGCTGAGCCAAATGTGTCATTACCTACTGTTACTGTGGCAACAGGGCATGGTAACCGGTGAAGAAATAGTATGCTCATCTATGCAGTTATCAGAATCGGCATACATCGTCAACAAATGCTTGACTGCCAACACAAAAGTTGTATAAAATGTTTGCCATGACATGACAGGGATAATATTGCTCAGATATGTTCATCATTGAGGTTGTTTGCAGGTGTGTAGAATTGCAGGTGTACAACAACCTAATCCTTCACCAAGCCACTTGTGAATAGATTTGATCTGTTCATTAAGCTTTAATAAGCATCCTCTCGAATCTCGACACAGGAGCCCTACCTCAGGTCGGTGTGTGAGTGCTGCAGTTACCGTTTGGACCCGAACAACCCAGTACGCTTTCTCAACTTGCGGTGTGACAGTGGCGAGAGCGAGCCGGTCGTCCTGCCTGTCATACACAGCTGTGAGTGCACCAGCTGCCAAGGTGAGGGAAAGCGAATGCAACCAAAGTGATTTGAATGTCTGCCGCGTATTGTAATGCGGCGCAAGCATTTTGGTCGATCGGGTTGATGGTAAATGCAATCAAACGCCTCAACTGATTTTAAGATAGTTTCTTGACTCTAAAGTAATACTTTGAGATGGCACAAGATGGCAGTGAAGCAAGTCTTTTGAAATGGACGAGAGGTTAAAAACAACAAATGGCCGAAAGCTGTGCACAGGTTCACTGTTGTTCACTTTTAAGGGCTATCCAGAGTAAGCTGTCCAAATTATCAGATGTGATTAAGGTCAGGATTCAGGGGGAAAATACTCGGGCCCAAGCCCTGATTACGGTAATTGAATCCATCAATTAATGGAGTTTGTCCGTATTGATTTGAGTAGTTGAACTTCATGACACCTTTCGCTCGCATTTCATCCATGCTTTTGCCCATTTACAATTACGCTTATCCAACGCTTTCACACAGCCTTCGTGGAACGTATGTTAGCCTGAGGCCCCCCCCCCATCAATAATTCAATCACAGATCCCACCTCCGATTGCGTAAGCTAATTGGATGTAGCCGCCGCACAACACGGAGCATCCCCGGCTCAAATTCCCTTCTCAGTGCTACAATCCCATGGACACCACGTCTGGCGGATTTGGTCACTATGGCAATCAATCTGTGACACACGCACAAAAAAAAAAAAAAAAACAAGCTGCCATCAGTTGATATGTGTAAGTTCTCTCTTCTCATGATCGCAACCGCCAAGCCTGTTGATGACACACATTGCCCCCCCCCACACACTTTTAGTGTTTTTACATACAGTGCTTGTGTTACATGCAAATATATCTTACGCGCCTGCAGAAAATTTCCATATTATTAGTTTGGTGTTTTAAACAATAAACCTAGAATGCAAGCAAAGCTGAAAAATGCTTCACACTCAACATTTGACTTACTTTGAGTATTTTGTAACTATTTAAAAACTCTCCGTTCAGGCTGTACAAATGCAGCCGTCTTTCATCACAAAGGAACATCAACGTCCACTTCATGCGTCTCACTGTTCCGCTATGGTTTCACTTGATTCACAGGAGGTGACCTGTCCAGGCGATGAACACGTGCTGATGATGTCAGAAACATGTACATTCATGTGTACATTTCATGTGTGTTATTATGTCCACCATCAGTATGTCGTCCTTAGTCATTATATGACTGAAAACTATACTTTTCATTCCAAACATCCCTGTGTTTCATATTTGTAATGTGCAAACTTTTATCTACTTTATTTTTATATATATGATGAAAAGGCCTATGGTTTAATCGAAATATGACCTTTCTACTTTCAATGATGATTAAAGTACAGTTTTGTTCACGACAAATCTTTGTAAAGCAGATTTTTAATGACATATATAGGGTTCAATAAACCTTTGTACACAAGCAACATGTGGGCTGTTATTATTTTTCAACTGTGCATTTTATTTTTTCAAACCAAAGCAAGATAAATCCACATTATGGATCTGTACTGCATGAAAGGTTACCGGATTTGGTAAAGAAGGAAAAATGGGATGACACCTATCGTACCAGAAATATGAAAAGCAGTACATATCTCTGTCCTTGCACTTTTGTGTTTGCTCCCATTTTTTTTTTAGTTGAACTCAAACGCAAAATGCCCATTCCTCCCAAGTGTTGTTCAATATCTCAAAACGTTTGGTCGATCTCACAGGTGTGGCATGGCAAAACGTTGATTAGACATCATGATTGTTGCGCAGGTGTGAGTGTGGTGGGAGGCCCCTAATGTTTTCGGCGAAATTATTCCTATTAAATTTTGTGCACAATAAATATTTCCAGGGCCTAAATATGCATCAAAACTCACCAAACTTTGTTCACTCATCCGGCCTGGTGGAAATTTGAATATTTCACAGTTGTCACACACAATTACAAAAAAAAACTCTGTAGTGCCTCTTACAGTGGAAAAACAAAATCCAATCCGTTTGATCGAAGCCTAGGCAAATTGGCAGACATGGGTAGCATCCCAATATGTCCAAAAAAAAAGTTGATTGCAGGCATATTATAAAATGAACAGTAAGTGAGTTATGATTTTTTTAATGAATAATTTTGGCCCATTTTGCACATTTACACGAGTCATACTTTTTCCCCTTGTACTTTTCTTTGCCAAAAAAAGAAGAAATTCTTAATAATATTTATTTTAATTTTTTTTTTTTTTGGGGGGGGGGTAAAATCCAAACAAAGCGACAGAGCAGACTGCGTTTCACCTTCAAGGTTCCACTGTACTATACCGCCAACGTCAAAATATAACCTTTGCACACATCCACTAGTGGGCAGCTGCAGCTGAAAATGCGCTGGGACCAATTCCAGTTCTCTCTACCTTTGATTTGGTCTGGAGTGCTGACAGGAATATTCGTTCTTAACATACTGTACATGTCTTTTGACCAAGGGGAGGAAACTGAAAAGCACCTGGCAAGAACCCACGCACACATTATTTCACCATCCAGTGAGAGGCAGCGAGTTGTTTTTATGGTTATCTGACCACAGTTACTATGAGAACTGTTTTCCCCAGTTCATATTTTCATTTGAATAGATAATGGTTTAGAAATCTAACAAATGACTTCAGGGCTCTAGTAAATACTTAAAATGCTTCACACTTTGCTGAGTATTTCAGTCGAACGTAATAATAACTCATAGAAAACTGCTCACAAAGTATACATTTTTGTTAAATGCTCTCGATCTAAGATACACTTAAGATAAACGCATGACATTTTTACACATATGAAATCGTATTTTCATTTGTTTTCGTAGGTGGCTTCAGGTTTAACAGGAAATGGCTGCTTGACTGTGATAAGGTACTTCCAGTTAGCTCACAGAGCATTACATTGTTTAATCCCTGAACAACTATTCTCATGCTCTGCTTCAATGTAAATAAACAATGATAAACTCAGTAAAGGTTTGTGCGATATTCACAAAAACTGCACGCTCGGGTTTTTGTCTTTAGTGGAATAATATATAGCAAAAATGAGATTTAGCTGATCCACAACAAGAGTCATCTTTTTTTTCCATCCTCTTTCACCTCTTACCCCTCTATCCTTTCCTCCTCCTCCTCCCTGCTCTCATGTCCTGACTAAATAAGGGTGCTGAAGATGGAAGGCTGGTCAACCCGCCTCCTCTGACTTTTGGCTAATGTAGTGAATACTCTAGAATGTAATAGGAGTGGGAACTGATGCATTTTTAATTCATACTAAAATGTCACATTTTGACAAATGACTCCTCGGGCCTCATCCAACCGCAGGGCTGCAATCCATCACCTCTTTCCAATCATTAAAACAGTGATTTGTGAAAAAAATGAGTTCCTTCGTGATTGCAGGTCATTTTGATCAATGCAGTGCACTGAGTAGCAATGTTGCTTAAGGGAGCTGTAGCTGACGGAACTGAAAACAAAGCAGTTTTATACTCAGCCGGGGCGTGACATACCCTACTCTAATGGATTTAAGGAGAAAGCCTCAGAATGAACCTGGAAGCCTCCTCAGCTGCTGCGACCTGAAAAAATGAATTCTACTCTGGCACACATCACTGTCAAAAAACAATCCAATCCATGTGAGCATAATGTAATCAAGAATCAGTCAAAATGGTATATGATCATCTCCAATCTACCATAAAAAAATCATTGTGTTTGGTATTAGTGATTTTATCCTATAGGGTATTTAAAAAAAACCTGTATACTTTACTGCCAGAAGTTTATTTTTCAGCGTCCTTTTTACTTTTATAAAAGCCTTCGTCGTCAAAAACAAAACAAAAACACATGTCCAGATAAATCACGCGGGTGAGTGTGATTTAGAAACCGACACGCTAATGGTTTGTTCGCCATCCACCGCACCTGCACATTCCGCAAATCAATGACAAAATCAAAGACAATTCGTCACACTTGGGACAATGCAAACGTATCGTCTTAGCCTTAAAATATCCGGGAACAAGAACGCAAACCAATAGTCCCAAAAGAACACCAGCAGCGAGGACGTTCCAAAAACTTGCCGAACACGCAAATTCAGGTAAAATGAACGTTTCTTAAATAAGGGGCTGGAGACTTCATATCGACTTTAGCCAAATGTTTTTTGCGTTTATATCATTGCTATGCTTGGATGTTAACCTCAACATTTTTGTTCGTGTTTTTGAAAGTATTATTTTTTAGCTTTTACTTAAATAAACGCATTTATACTTTTAACACTTAAACCCGAATGTATTGTCTGGATTTCTGCGAGACTGAACATGAATATTTGACACCTACGTGTTTTGCTACCGTATTTCAGTCACTTACGTGCCATACTCCGTTTCATATTATCCGACAGTCATTGAAGGCAGCATCCCCTGCCTGACGTGTGGGGAACCCCGCGTTGTGACGTAGATGAAGGGGAGGTGAATCCCCAACCCCAGCGTAATTCACGCCAATTAAAATAAGTAGGTCATGCGGTATCTGCAGCATCGCCTTTCTTTTCTTTTATTTGCATGTTTGTATCCTTCCACATGTCACGTTTGAGTGTTAATTGAACCTAAATTCGAATGCACTGGTCACGCCAGACGTTTTACGCGTGCGGTCTATAGGTTTAACCTGCAATGGAACACAAAGGAAGCGCCTCCATTTGACACCAACTGCCTCATAAATGCTTAAAATCGGTCTGGCCTTTGGGTGCCATTTCATGTGATGGAGAATTTTCGCCACAGCAAGAGTGAGGTATATTTCCTTTGCGGGCCATTCCAGAAGATAGATGACAATTTAGAAACTAGCATTTTTCGAAACGCATCGTGTATTTTATATTTTATGTTGCCAAAGAAAACAGGGTTCAAGTAATTTGTAATTTTATCCATCAAGCTCAACAAACACCTGTTCATTTTTTGGGAATATTTTTTTCATATATATAATTTGTTTGGGGCAATCTTGTTACAATACTCGGCACCCGTAAACATGTTTTGAAAAGAAAAACTGAATAAACCCCTGGTAATTAACGTAACATTTTACATGAAGTCTGATTGAATTTTAGTGCTGCTCAAAAGCAAATCAACGTTATTGCTCAATGTGTTAGCACTGTATTAAACTTGCAAAGAACAAAAATAGAACATTTTATATTAATGCCAGGTGTGTTGTATTGCTATTGACTGATTTAATCCCGGCTAAAAACGGTAAAAAAAAATATGAAGAACAAAAGCGAGGTCAGTGCCAATAGCTCGATGACGTCATCTCCGCTAGAAGGTAGCTCACTTTTTTTCTCTTCCTATATAGATGGATAGTTTGAGTAACAGGGCTTATTAAAAATTAATTACTGTTTAAATTAATTATGTGATAACACAATGTTTTTTTTCTGATTTTAAAAAAGTTAGGCTCGCTATTTGATATGTAAATTGTTCATCATGCGAGAAGAAAAAGACATTCTGATGGGGTGTCCACCAGCTGTTTTGTATTATAAATAATCACCAGGTGTCAGTTTTCCTAAATCTGCAATTACATCTTGTCCAAAGACAATTTACACAAGTGCATATTTCTCGGGCGTTTGTGCTTGGATTATTTGAGAATTCATGCGGGTTGGGAGAGAAAATGTCCTCCAAATCGGATATATATGAGCCATAAATTATGTTTGTTTTTTTGTTTTTTTTTAGAATGGGGACACTTGGGACTTCTCTAAACACTAAACTGTACGGAGAATGGTGGAGCCATAAAGGGTTAAAGAGGCGCAGCTAGAGCCGGTGGAGCTGAAGTCATCCAGCAAAAAGCGCACAACGAAGGAGGAAGAGCAAGAGGAGGAGGAGAATTAGAACAACACAAAGCACATCAGAAATACTCATCAAGGTGGATATTCTTTCTTTTTTCGAACTATTTGCCTGTACTGAGAAGAAGTGGAATGAGAAGAGAAACAAAGGCAGCAGCCCTCCATGGCTCCACGCACCACGACGCTCGCAGCCAAGCTCCCCCAGTCCGCCTCACAGGAGCGTGCTCTCGTGCGCCATGAGAGGAGTATTGTGGCTGAGCTCCACTGAGAGGAGGATATATCACCTGACAAACGCCCTCCTCCCTCTCCATCACTACCAACACCACCAAAGGGGGGACAGAACCAGACACCGTCGCTCCCTCTATCTCGCTAACGTGAGGCAGTGAACGCCTCACATCAGCTGCGCGTTATAGGAAGGACACAACTTTCATTACCTGGAGGGAAAAACTCAAGCCAACTCGCATCCCTGACCGGACCGAGCTGTCAGGATCTCCTTGTGAGTAGTTTATTTTAAAGTCCAGCAAAGTCCCGATAAAGTCCTGGGGCCACTGCATCGAAGATGCCGGTCCGGAGAGGCCATGTGGCTCCGCAGAACACCTTCCTGGACACCATCATCAGGAAATTCGACAGTCAAAGTAAGTGCCAAATGGTTGTCCAATAATAGTGTTGCTAAATACACTCTGTCCTTACTGTGTGCAATCACAGATGTTCATTTGATGACCAAAAAGATGATTGAGCGTTGATTTGATATTCTTCATTTCCAGTTGAAGGTCCTTGTACTGTAGTATATTCTTTGGACTCAATTTGGCACACTAATTGAGTGACTGCTTAGTTGTAATATTATTCCTATAAGTGCCACGTTTGGATTACTCACGTAACATTGAGCAAGCTGTCAAATAAACGCTCAACATGGCTTTAGTATACTTGATATTCATTTTAAGGTCCATGTATACTTAAAAAAAAAAAGTAGAGTCAACTCAAAATTTCAAGGTGATGAACTTTGATAAAATATAAAATTACGTAATTCACCAACATATTTAAAGTTTTTTTAGCTTTCACACATAACTAATAAGAATTTACAGAATTTAAGTTGGCATAATGTTAAATCTAAAATAACAAAAATAAAAATTTATATTTTAAAATGGTTCCAACTTAAATTAAAATATATATATTTTTGTTTTTTTTATGTTTGGACCTCACAAATAGGACAACTTTGCCATTTAGCTAATAGTGAAACACTTGATGTTAACGAGTAGAATTTTAGCTCACTATGTCATAAAACGTATGAGTACAAGTAATTGTGCATTTTTTTTCTTTTGTTGATATAGTGCAAAAATAAGTGTCATGGTAAATCATTTTCATCATCATTTAATCAATAGGGGGGATTTTTTTAAGGTCCATGTTTTGTATGTTCATTATCCTCACTAATATATTTAGGATAACTTTGGCAAACAAGTATACCTGAATTAGTGAATTGTCACCCAAGTGAAGACAGAGTGTACTAGTACATGGACCGTATGCTGGCTATATTGTTCAAAATGCTGAAACAGCTTTTCCATAATCAATCCTCAGCGTCCTTCTGCATCAGCTGGGCAATACATCCACAATCAGGACAGACGATGCACAATATCAAGTGAGCCGCAGGAAAACTGAACTTAGAAACCAGCAAAGTGGATGATCAGATAATAGTGCAGTATAAAACAAAACAGAGTGACGCATTTTGTGCCAAATTGATTTTCATTTTCCTTTTGTATTTATGGTTATTTACTGCAATTGAGATTAATTAGTAGCACCCACGACAGTTATTAGATGAGATGAGTCAGTTTGGGTAAGGAAGCTACATTATTGTGAGGAGGCAAAAAAATATAATCATCTTGTTCGTTTATTTGGGCACTTGAAAATCAATTTGGTTTCGTTGTGCCCATGGGCATGGAGCTAGAAAGGTGTCCAGATTACAAATTGTGTAACCAGGCTGTAGTCTACCCAAGTCTCCTGTCCCTCACCCTCTTCCTGGAACTTTGATGTGTATCATTCACGTTTTTTTTTTTTTTCCCCTCGTGAATATGTGAGCAGACTTCAAACAAGCCTCTGTGCTTCACAATGGCACCGTTTCTCTGGAAATTCACCCCAGGGCATGATGAAGAGGAGGGTGCTGGTGCTACTGGGTTGTTGTATCAGCTCAGGTTGCCAGGTTGATTGCATTACCTCCCGCCAGCAGCTCCAAATAGGACCGAAATGGCACGAGTTAGTAGAGATTTGATGCAAATGCACAATCTAAAAAGAGCTGGATCAGTATTGCCTTTACGAATGCTCCGTTTTGATTGAACCCGTTATACAGTGCAGCTATACACCACAACTGAAATTGTCTAGAATATTTTAGTTTACCAATATTTATTTTACAAAGCAAAGCGGTTCAAAACGCGCAAGGTGCTTAGCAGACCTTGAACGTGAGTACTTGACATTAATCCGCAGAATCCTCCCTGACTCTATAAAGGTGAACATTTTCCACTCGCTTTCTGGTCCACGTCATTACGCTGGGTGCATTTCTCCAACACGTCTTCATCACAGATTTACATCTGTTCAAGCGAGTGGCAGGTTGCACCTTCATTACCCGGCGGGATGATTATTTATGGGGAGCAAAATGTGCATCTGAAAGGTCCATAACCACACATCAGCGCTTTCCAAATGTCTCGGTGACTCATTGCTTCCCAAAGATTTCTCACGAGGTAGGAGGTGGTCTTTTAGTTTGCCTAACAAAGCATGTTAATGGCGATGTAGGGCCCCGTCTAATGGTTGTGGTGTAATGAGGAGGCATTTCATTCGGCACCTATTAGCTTCTTCTGTGCCAAAAAAAAGTCTCTAAATCGATGTATTGCATCTTGTTTAATGTTCAATAAAACTAGTGGGTGTGGCTTTCATATGCCGTTATCCCCTATACCAGGGGTCTGCAAACTTTTTGATTGGCGGGCCTCAATGGGTTCTAAAATTTGACTGAGGGGCTGGATGGATGGAGTGTTTTGGTAACCTCACCTCATCGGAGAAAAAAAAATACATTCAACAAAAGCATTACAACAAATATGTCTTTGAAAAAACACATAATTTAGAAAATAAAACAAATTTTTGTCAAGTTCGGCGGGCTTGATATATTTAATGGGCCACATGTGGCACCCGGGCCGTGGTTTTCCCACGCCTGCCCTATACACTGTAAAAAAAAAAATAGAACTTGAGATTTGTTGGGGGCTAAAACAGTTTTAGGTTAACAACTTTTCAAATATAAATTTGACATTTATGGCAACAATGCTAGTTGGCACAACAAAGCGGTTTCCTCCAAAATAATTTGCTGAGTTTAAGTTTGGAAACAATACATGGGTCAACTATTTCTGTCAACTCTTATTTTATGTGACAGAGCCAACATTCGCAACAACAAAATTTAAATATTTTGTCGTATTGCCTAACTTGAAATTTTAAGTTTGTTGCCTTGGAATTTTTTGTTCACTCAACTGCTTTTTCAAAAAAGGGGCTATGCCTTATGATTATGCAAGAGTGCAACATAACTAGGAAAAACAATCCAATCAATTATATTGGCTCCCAAGTAAAACATTAATAAATAAATCAAGTATCTAACTTGTGGCATTTCTGAAACTTACCATTTGTGTTGTTCAGGCGAACTCTGTTGAACATCTTTTTTGTATGTTTTCTCAACGCCTGTGCGGCTTTTCACTGCTTGCTCTGGCTTTCTGCCAATTTTGCAAAAATACACATTTAAGGCTAATTGAATACTCAAAATTTTCCGTAGATTTGCATGGTTGTCTAAATGTACCCTGTGACCCATTGGCAATCAGTCCAAGTTGTACGCCGCCTCTCACCTGAAGTCAGCTGGGATCGGCTCCAGTTACCCGCGACCCTACTAAAGTCAACCGATACAGAAATGGCTTCTTTGATGGCTCTTTATCAACATGATATCTGGCTAAACCTTTTTTTTTTTTTATCCGGGCGACAATCAGAAGCCGGGCGATTGTGTTTGTCGCGTTGTTCGTGATGGAAACCATCGCAGGTGGGAATGAGTCAGGAGAGAAAAGCAATCTCCACGCTCCAACGGACATGGCAGACTAATTTACTTTGGCTGTGGCGTCGTGCTTTTGAAATAATGTGCTCGGATCGCTCACTGTGGATGTTTAATAGTCAACCTTGGAGAAAGATGATTAAGGAGAGAAAACTACAGCAGATTTAGAGCACTGTGTCGTGCGCTGGTCATAGCATTGAGGAATTCGGCTCCAGGCTCTTGGCCATTCCACTCACAGGACTGAAAAACGTGCAATTGATTTGCCGTCACTGGACTGGGAGAACTTTATACCTGTAAGTCGTTTTTTCTGAAATATGAATTAAACTATCTAAAATGTTGCTTCTCACCCAATGTGCTTCAGGCCTCTGTGATGGCTCATATTGTCAGAGCGATAATCTGCTGTCAACCATGCGTTCCGAATGACATCATCAACAGTTTGAAGTATGCTGAGCCAAGCGCATATACTGTTTAGGAATCAAAGAGGTCAAGGGTGCAGTGGCTGCTAAACCTACGCTGTCAGGATGTAGCTGCTCATTGGGTTATTCAACAGACATGAGCAAGAGGTCAGAGCTATTTGGCATGCATTTATTGACATGTGCACTGGAGGGAAATCGATGGGCAGAGCGATGTTTGCTTCCATGAAAAGTTCCACATAGAGCAGGATGGCCTTTGTACAAATACATGGAAATATAGACGCAAGCCCTACTTTTATGTGAAATGAAAGGGCACAGCCGTATGTACTTCGAATAGAGTCACACTTTGATGTTTGCCTATCATGGTCGTCATTCGGCTTGGTCCCAATGCAAGTTGACGGTAATGACGGAAAGTGGAAATAAATTATCGTATCTAAACCATTATTTGGATTAAAACCAAAATGTAATGGGTTATTGCTGCGCCCCATCCGCAATGTTCCATGTGCAGTTTATGGAGTTCAGCCAGCAAGGAATACTAAATAACAAATAATCCAATCAAGGCAATCGAATCACATTGGCGTGCCCAGATTTGGCTATGCAACTCCTCAACACTCGTGTGAGCACTTGGGACTTTGTAATCGTTTTCATTCCCTTAGCTGCTTATTTATTCATATGTGAAAAACTATTGGAGGTCTTGCAATACTTCTGCCTCAGCTTGTCGTTTTAGTTTGAATCACTTTTGTTGGATCAATTGTCAGAGTTGAACTGAAGGTTGTTTATTCCCGCATTTTGGCATAATTAAAAGGAGAAAGTGAGGAAATGCTCTACTACTCAAACTTTTATTTATAATTTTGTAAACATACAAAGTGGTGGTGAGCCATTTCAGATCACATAGGTCCGGTGTGTTGCTTTCATTTCCTAATCAAAGTTTTTGGTTGGCACAAAAAGTTGATTCCAAAATGTCTATTTTGTTATAGTTAAAAAAAAATAAATCTCAAACGTGTCTTCGTCTCATGTGGGTTTATTGTGAAATGTCCGCGTTAGGCCTCAGGGTACGCTGTTTATTTATTTCCAGCCATTGACTGACTATGCATAATTCATGTCTGAGAGCTTTACGGCTGATTTGTTTTCTTTAAGCTTTGATTGAAACTAATATTATATTACAATATTGTGTGGCGAGCTCACTGTGTGCTTCGACATTATGTGGTACGAGGAGCATTTCTTAAGTAAAATATCGTCACTGTCACATAAAATACAAGTATGTCCTATTTTGTATTTATTTTTTTAATGATCACGTTAATGTGATGTCTGGACAAAAAAAACAAACATTCACTTAGAAAAAAAAAAAAGAACAAAATGGTCACGTTGGCATTTCATGCTAAACACACACACACCCCCACCCACACATATTGGCATAGAGGACTAGACTGCATGCTGTACCACAACAACAAACAACATTTATGACCTCAAAGTGAGGCCACAGCAACCTTTTGGGGCTTTATGTTATTTGTTATGCTCCTTAGAGAAGGACGTTGGCCAATTACAATGCTTGAATCCACCGTCCTCCCTGGAGGATGTTTCCATTCGGCAGCTTAAAGTGCGCGCGCACACACACACGCGCACCCCCCCCCACACACGCACACGCTCTTCCATCGCCATGGCAACTGAACCCCCTCGACACACCCACCCACACAACCTCCCACTGTCTCTCTCTCACTCCCTTATCTTTCTCAGTACGACACACATACACACTAACAACATAGATATACGTATAGTCTATTGTAACCTCATACTATCACAAAACTTTTAGCCTGCAGACAAATGATTACCTTGATATTCAAATGAAGGGGAGATGCTCAAAATATTTCAAATATTACCAAAAGAGTCATTGCAAAGCATTTATAAATTCAAAAGTACCCGAGCACACACTCCAAAATCTTGTAGAAGGATAGATTGAAAACTTTTGGAGAACCATAATTTGGGCATCATTTTACCTTTTATGTCGCTGTGAAGACCTCAAATGCATGTCCACATGCTGTATTAATGCGGGCTTTCCTTTTGACAAGACTTCTTTGTAGGGTGTCTCCATGGTCAAGGCAGAGGTTGAGAAATTTTAGATGAATAACATGATTTTGATTGAAGAAACCATGGAATTTTAATTTTAGTGGAAGCTCCCTCTACTGGCTGTAGAAAGATTGCACTAATTTGAGAAATTTAGGAAAAGTTACTACCCTCTACTACTCACAACAAATGAATAATTTTCTGAAAATAATCCTGCATCGAAATTTCCAACATCTTCAAATATAATTGTGTAATATTATGGCATCACTGTCATATTCACAAACGTTGTTTACCAACAACAGCAGGTCGTCCACCAGAGTGTTTGGAGCTTGACGCATGACTGCTTCATTGTAGTTTGATGAGCTTGGCTATGCGTTGCATAATGTGGGAGGCCTTCGTGTTCCCAGGAGGGGCAGAGATGCCGTCTGTGGCCCTGTAAAAAGACGTGGACGTACGGCTTGCTGAACGCATGCAACATACTGTAGGGAGTGCTTGCACACGTTTTGGCTGGAATATTCGCCGCATGTCTTTTTTTTCCCAATACGACGACTCATTGTGCAGTATGCCACTCACCCTGAACAGCTGTATTTTATGATCATGCGCTCAGGTCACCTTTGCAGCTTGACTAGCTAAATCACAGGTGTCAAACGGAAGGGCCCGGGGGCCATATTTGGCTTGCTGCATCATTTTATGTGGCCCACAAAACCTTTTTTTTCATCTCTCACTCAATGCGTTTGAATAGAATTGGGAAAAACAAAACAATTTTATTCCCATATAACATAACTTAAAATAATTTTAATGCCGAAGCATTAGCCATATTTGTTTCCCAAATAAAAAAAAAAATTGTATCATATCCATCATACTTGCCACAAATAACATCTGCAGTTGCATTCATAAGACTCCTCCGAGTGCAAACTAAACTGTGATGAAAACATAGTTGACCCTCCTGCTCGAGGTGAAGAAATAATGAGGGAAATGTTACTTTATGGCGGTAATACACGGAGAAACAAGAGGCTTCCCTGGTGGTTCGGTTAATTTCTCTGCCCCATCTGTTTAACTTGACCTAGTGAGTGGAGCAGCAATGGAGCTCGGTTTAGGATGCAGTTTGTCCTCTCTTGTCCCCGTTCAACCCCGCTCGTAATCTTGTGGATCATGTCAACTCTCACTGCTGACCTCACGTTCCAAATGCGGGGTTCTTTCTGATCTTCTTGAAAGGTTTATTAAATGCAACGAAAGGTTTTAAGTCACATTTTAATATTATGGCTTGTTGCATTTTTTCTTTTCCCAACCTCCTCAAAAAAAAAAATAAAAATAAATAAATGGCGTGGTCAGAATATACCAAGTCGACTGAAACTGTCAGAGAAAGAATATCGAGGCGTCTCATTCATGAAGTAAAATATTGAGGAAAGCTACCTCGAGCAGCATCTGTTAGGAGCCGGCCCCGCTGCCTGAATTTCACTATTTTTCAGTTTCCACTCATCGCTACGCTCGCTCGTTGTCATGGCTACGAGGAGCTCAGGAACACTCCATTTGAACATTTTGAATGTAATTCGGCTCATCATGTATCTTCTGGTGAATGGGTCAATTCACATTTCATTTCAAATAATCCAGGCACGAAACTACAGAAACATGCGTGTGTAAATTGTAGCTGAATTGATAGTGATTTATACACATCAATTAATAATATATAGATAGATATTTATTTATTTATTCCAGTCATCTAGAGGAAGCGGGGAAAAATGCAAGCAACATGACTCAGCAAAAAATACTTTATTACGTTGACCATGGCTGGAAATATAATTCCTGTCTTCTACAGGAACCATTTTCCATGTTTCTAGCTGTCATGTAGTGTTCTTGACCTGTTGGCTTTGCAGCTAGCATATACCCTAGAGCAAAAAGTCGGCTAAATTATTCTCCAATTCTGGCATGAGCCGCAGAGTCTTCTTCTTCTTCCCTTTCTATACTGGTTCATTTTTTTTTTTTTTAAAGAATAAGTGTTGGCATAAAATAGCACAAAAAAGCCACGGACGAAGCATGCGGATTTAAATTCTTGTTCAATACCAAATTGCACCAAAAAAGGTTGATCAGCATTCTATGGATCAGTTTTTCTGTGATTGCGTCGTTATTTCATCATTATGAACTTGCTCTTTTTGTTTTTGCAATTTAATTAAGTTGAGAGCATTTTGGCCCCTTTAGAGACAGTTGAACTTGATGAGATGATGCCGAAGTCCCCCAAACCAGCTCCTACCAAAAAAACAAAACAAATCCATTTCTTTTTAGTCAGCCGTCTGATCGTTTTTCTCAGATCTTTAAATACATCGCCTCGCGATGCGTCTCCCTCCCGACTCTCGCCTTATAAAATTGTGTGCCTATTATGAGCATGTGTCCAAGTCATAAAACATCAAACACAAGCGTCTCTGCCTGGTTTTCTTTATCTGCGCCGTTAAAATAACTGAGCAGGGATGCCTCAATTGCACCTTGTTTAAAAAAAGGTTCATAGACAACCAGCAATGAAAAAAAATGTAAAATATAAATTTTAACCATTTTTCAGAATGCAAAATATGAAACTTAATGGGCTGCTGTGTTTATCATACAGTTGAGACTAGTTTACACAAGTGAGTGTAACATGGCAAACATTTTTTTTTCCTAACCTACCGTTATGATTATACATGCACATGATGATAATGTTTTCTGGTCATTGCTACCATCTCCTAAACATGTCTTGAAATCTTCATCGCACTCCTCATTAGTCTGAACAGTTGATCCCAAGTGCTTGAAGTGCTGCACCTTCTCCACCTCTCCTCCTTCTAAGTTTACCTCCCTTTCATTCACACACATACGTTCCTGTGCACACCTCCACCTCCTCCCTCCTGACACCGAGGATCAAAATGTCACCTGCAAACATCATGGTCTACCGAGACTTTGGTCTGACCTCATCCGTCAATCTGTCCATCGGCAGAGCAAACAAAAAGGGTCTCAGAGCTGATCCTTGATGCTTGATGCTCTGAAGCACGAATGACTCTGCTGATCAACAATTGTCCAGACACTTGACGTGACCATGAGAAATTCCTAATCATCCTCCAAATGTTTCAAGATGCACTTCTTTGGAAACCAAGCCAAAATGACCTAAGTGGCATAATTTCCCGTCCTGTTCTCTCATCATTTCGCTTTAACTTGTTTATCACGGCTTCATCACCCTTCTGCTGCCCTTTCTTTCAGGTCATTCACAAATCCAGTCATTAATCTCTTATGTCGCTCACCTGTTCAAAATTCCTTTTCATGCTCCTTGGGCTGCTACGCCACCTTGAAAGGGGCACTGAAAAGGTCAGTGAACTGAATGAAAGACTCAGATGTCCACAGAGTCTTTAGGATTAGTGTTCATTTGCATAAATCTGGAAAACCTCATTAAGACAGAGGGAGATGCTGAACGCACTGTAGACTGCGACACTTTTGAGCGAACAAGCCCATTAAGGGTTGCTGTGATTATGGGATTATCGCTGTTAATGACAGCGGGGGAATTGGGCCTATGTGCTGTGTTGCGTGGAAGAAACCAGCATTTGAGCAAAGTCAAATATTGATTGCTCATGTTCTTTCCTCTTGAAGTGTATGGACAGTATTTTTTTTAAATAACTTTGAGCTTGATTCTGAATGCAATTGTTTTGGGCTAAAAATCTGATCCAGTTGAAGGTGGACTCAAAGTACCTGAAAGATTGCACACAATCCATTCCTGTGACCTCTGATCTGACTTGGAGGACGTTGTTGTTGTTGTTGTTGTTGTTATTGTTGGAACTTGAATAGCATCTTAATTCCCAGGGTGGATATCATCCCTGTGTCTAAATCAAACAAGAAAGCATTTCTGATGGATCTGACAATCCCGTGGGAAGACCTCCAAATTACTTTTGAAAAAAGTGGCTAAGCAATGTGAACGCAAGATTTGTTTTGATCACCTCGAGGTCGTGTCGCAAATGACAACTTGAGTGAGACCCCCCCTCTCACCAAGACCCCCCGGTGTTACCAATGCAAATCAGAAATCTAGCAATATTTTATGGGGGAGCGGGACATTTAGCACATGCCGGAAACCGCGACTGCCTGGGGTAAGGGTGTAAGATGTTGAATGACCCGAAACAATGATTCCGGAAACATCACTGATGGTGTTTGATGGAGCCTAAAAATTGGTGGGCTTGATCCCCATTTCCAATGATTCACATTGTACAAAAACACTGGTCACGGTCGTATTGTTCGATGGATTGGAGCAAAAAGTCTACAGACGCATACCTGAAAGAAAATGAGTTCTTTTACTGCATATAGTAACACCTTCCCTAATTCATTTACTGCCAATGATGGCTAAAGACGTCAAAGATCTTTTTTTTGTTTTTGTTTTGTTTTTTTTACTCTGCTGGTAGTGAATGAGTTAAATTCTGTATTTCACTTACTATTACTATACTAAAACTTGTTTGCAACCGCTACCGCATAAAATATTCTCGCAGCCCATTGTGTTTGGAAATTTAGCAATGTCAAATCATCAGTTTCCATGGCAATAGCCCAGTTGAAAGTGGGAGCTGAAACAAACATTTCTCATCCTGTTGTGGAGTTCGACATATAAACGAAACATGCTAATTATTTTTGTGCCGCTCGTGTAATATTCTGAATATTCATCTTCTAGCCGGCGTCTCGCTCTCCTTTTGTCTTTCTATCTCGCCATCTGTGCACTGAGCATGCTCGGCAGAGCTGCTGTGTGGACTTGTGCCTCTAGCACATGGGCTTCCCTCCTCCTCCGCCCACGCGGTGTACTCGGGGAGATTCCAAGCAAACACAACAACACTCACGGATACACGCTCACCCACGCACGCAGACGCACAGCTTGCACATGCGCTAACTGGCAGACTGCAGAGGAGCCCTCAAAGTCTTGGTGAATTATTCAGTCTGCGTTGGCGAGTCCGCTTTGTACCCATACGTGCCTTGACACGCGGATACATTTGTTCATGTGTGTGTCTGTGTGTGAGTATTAAAAGGTGTTTTCCTCCCTAGCAGCGCCGAGTCTTTAATCAGCCTTTCTATCGGCCCTGTTTGGGCTTCAATAGCTCATTAAAAAGAAATTGCAGAGAAAGCTGCCAGTGGAACTGCCAGTGATGTCACTAATAGCAACGATGGCTCGACAACAAATGCTGATTGTTGTGTATTGAGAATGTTAAACATCCCACTGTCATATTCTAAGCATTATCAGCAAATGTGTGTTTGGAAGAATAGCAGTGAATTTAAATAACATTTTGTAATCTTTAAAATCGCTTTTACTTCCATATATGCAAATTTATTGAGTGAAATGCACATATTCTCAAAATCCATCCAGCCATCCGTTTACTTGTCGTCTGTTGCGGGTGAGCTTGATCCTCTCACTGCTGGCTTTTGAGGAAGAGGCATCTGGTACAAATCAGAACATGGAAAAACATTTTTTTAAAATAAAACCATTGTCTGAATCTTTACATTCAACTAGATACTTGGTAAAACCGTTGCAATTATGATGAGAATGTGCTTAATTTTAGCCAAATATTGTTGAAACATACAACAACAAGCTTTTCTTGATTATGGCATCAGTTTTACTAAAATATTGTCCATCACCTTTTATAGCAAAACCTCCTCGACGATATGGCGGTGTGAGAACGACTCGCGGGTCGCAGTCAAAACATGGCGGAGCTAGCAGGGTTGCAAATGAGTAATATGAGATGCAGCACACGTGGAGACAAAGATAGACAAAGGAACACAAAACCGATTTCAAGACCAAAACGCACTCTTACAAGAGACTAATGAGCTGTCCCTGAGTCAAATTCAAAGCCAAAAGATGAACCAAAATGGAGCTCGGGACACAACTATTTGGCACGTCTGACTTGTATCCCGCTGTTTGAAGCTGTCTATCAACATGCATTCCACTGATTTATCCAATCTCTTCATGTAGCATCTTTTTCCACTAGGTCATCACACACATACTGCGTAGGAAAACGCATCAAGCTCTCTAAACGAGCTAAACAGCATGAAACAACCCATCTTGCACGGAGGTCATTATCAATGACTAAAGACCACATAGTCAAAAGGCAGAAAAGTGAAATGTACGATATGCTCTCACATCCACACGCTCGCATTTCTGCCGTTGGATTACCAAGTGCTCATTGCAGCAAGACAAACCTATCAAGTTTTATGAGCCTCTGAAGACCACTGCTGGCGCTAATTCATGGAGGCGAGCTATCAAGCGCAACCACACAACGGATCTTCATGGTTTCCATGAATATGTGAACAGGCTTTCCATCACTTATGTCTCCTGTGAGAATGGCCTGTTGAATTCACAATGTGCGGCACTGATAAACTATGTTCATGGTCTTAAAGAGGAGCTGTGATCATTGCCATAATTGCATACTTAAAGTTTGAAAATGGCAAAAAAAAATTTTTTTATGTTAATGGAAATGTGCAAATAAATGTAGAGTTTATGTGGATATTTATTTAGAAGAGAGGGTTGAGATAGTTTTTTTTCGGTTGTTACTAGTTTTTTACAAAAATGCTTTTAGTATTAGCTTTTTTTATTTTATTTTATTTAATTTATGGAGTATTTGTCCAGTATCCAAGTAAACTTTTTGGCCTTGCCGCATTACATAAATTGAACCCTGACAATAAAAAAATAATAATTGGCCATAATTTGAGTTGTCTTTTGTTAGTTTTATAACAATGTAGTTTTTTTTTTAAGCATTTTTATTTATTTATTTTTTTAATGAATAAAAATGTCCACAGATCACATTCAAAAACAGTTAAAATTTACGAAAATAATTAACTTTTTTATGGCCCAGGTGATTTCACATTTGACCTTGGAAAGCTTTCTTGCTTGGCCAAAGTGATAAGAATGCTTTAATGTTTAAGACATGGATGGAAAATATTTAACATTAATTGCACAAAGTCAAAAATCCTTTTAATGATAATACTGGACTGTAATTTTGGCATGTGCCCAAGCTCAAAGTTTGAAGTCTTGCATACGCAGTGCAAACCTGAATTTCTTGAAGCCAGTTTTACAAGAGGTTTGCCTTTTGTGAAGCTCACCTAAAATAGAAAGCAAATATTTTTTTTTGTTTTCTTTTTTGGACAACCGTTGTGTTTTTAATGACCTGCCGGACTCATATTCCCTGCCACAATCATCCGCTCGCTGAATTATAGTTAATTATGATCCCCAATGAATTGTGCTAGTTGCAATCGTCTACTGACAAATCTTTTTTATTCTTGTCTTCAAGAATTTGCCGTCATTATAGTAGACATGTTTCACTTGAAATAACGCCTTGTTAGTGGTAGCAAAATATGTTTGCAGACTGCCCGAGGAGTGGCTATCCTGCAAAAAATGTCCCTGGATGCCTCCTTTCTTGGAACCTCGCCATTTATCAGCAAAGTCTCGAGGAAATGTATCTCATTAGGGAGTTTTATGGTGGAGTTTGTCTCCAGAAAGAAGGCCAGGATGTACTCCTCAACGCTTGATTGCGATGGTTGGTTGACATAGCGATGCATCGTAAAGCATATTGGGCCAAATTCTCTCTTTCACTTTCCTTCTTATTTGCCTGCGATTTTTGTTCTGATAAATGAGCTTGAGCCTCAGTAGACGTTTACACCACAGACCTTGAAAAAAATTTATTCTTTTAAAACGCCTTGCATCCTTTAACAAATAATCACTTCCAGCTCGAGACTCTTTATTTTCCCTTCCGGCAACCTCCTCGCCAAACACTTCATCTCCATTAATTTCTGAAGCCCCATCCAACGCGTCATCCATATTTTTCATTCTGCAATAGTTTGACTGGTGTTTCTCAGAGGTCAAATCAACGGGGTCAGTGATAGCTATTAAAAAGTTGCAAGTATCTGTTGCTGTAGTACAAGCACTCAAATGTTCACAAAATAATAATAATAATAATAATATTCCCTTTATTAGTCCCACAATGGGGAAATTCGAGATTCAAACCCAGGCCTCCTGGGGAGATTGGGTCCTGAACGCGGCGCCTTATACCACTCGGCTATCCTGGTAGTGGGGTGAAACCTCAAAAATGAAGCACATCGTTCAATCCGTCCATTTTTTTTTTCTTTTTCCTCAGGTCGAAAGTTCGTCATTGCCAATGCAAGAGTGGAGAACTGCGCCATTATCTTCTGCAACGATGGCTTCTGTCTCATGTGCGGTTACTCGCGAGCTGAGATCATGCAGAAGCCGTGCACGTGTAATTTTCTCTATGGACCCGACACCAAACGTCTGGCCATCGCTCAGATGGCGCAGGCCCTGCTGGGGTCCGAAGAGAGGAAAGTGGAGATCAACCTTTACCGCAAAGATGGTAGGAAAAAAGATGCATTTTCTTTGGAGTATTTACTCAACAGGCTGTTTGTGACAGTGATTGAATCAGGATGTGTGAACGGGCAAATTCGTCTACACTGAAATGTTCATCCGAGCATAAGGGTATTTCTTCTGTCAAAGGAGCATTAGCCAAACACTAAAACAAATTGACAAAACACTAGCATGAGAAAAAATTGATAACAACTCATACTTTCATGAAAATGATCAGTTTGTTTTAGAACAGCCTTGTAAAATTTGGAATCATAAAGGAGTCTTTTGAAGTAAATATTAATTGTCCATCCGAGTGTAAATATGACATTGTGAGCCATTAATTATCTCATTCAGGTGCTTGATTTCGGAAATATTAATAAAATGGGCCCTTGCTATATCTACAGTATACACCTAGAGTGACTCTGAGGTCAGCAGACTTTAGTGAATTAGTCGAGCCCAAATTTCAACGCAAATATGGTGAGTCAGGATTCAGCGGTTATTCTGCATATATGGAATAGGCAAATGCTTTTAAATCCATCCCCCCATACCTATGTTTAAGATTTTTTAAAGCAGTTATATAATCATTTTTTTCCAAAATCGAGTTCTTAATGTTATAATGGTAATTAATATTAGGATTGGAGAGCAGATTCTTATTTTTTAATGGAGATATCAGCATATATTTAAGATGGTGAAAGAATGAAAGCAACCAAATAGGATTTGTGTGTTGTTTTTTTTTTCCATCAATGAACACATGAGTTGCTCTCAGCATTTGTTTTTCTCCGTGTAATACTTGTTATCTGCATGCTCATTTTGTATGCAAGCTGTTGTGCATCAACGACTTGACTACTTGGTTTTGATATGCAAATTTTGCCTCTCCGTGCCAGTGATTGGATTGAATCAGCCTTTTCTCATATTTATAATTCCACTCAAAGCCGTGGAGCTCCAAAAGTAATTGTGTTTTTCCACAATTTCCATTCATTTGGCTTCAATTTGTCTTTCTATAAATATTCTTAAACGAAGGCAGTGGAAGGGTAACCCTCACAGAACAGTTTCCAAGGGTGACAGTGTAATTATGTTTGCACTCCTGACTGCTGGACCAGTACCAGATAGCCGGACGCCGGTGTTGGTATCAATAGGCAGCTTCCATGGCAATAAACTGCTGCCATTGTACTCACGCTGGCAAGTCCCTGAGCCAGTCCAAGCATCTGCTAGACATTTTGCACCTGTGAACAGACATGAGCGAGGCAGAAGGAAGAAGAGGAGAGACAGATGGAGGGAAGTCGTGGGGAAGATGAAAGGCCTTGAAAGAAACGGAGGGCAAGAGGATATAAGCGGCAGGAAAACAACATAACAGGCAAAGTGAGGAATCGCCAAGGAAGTGCAAACGAGGGAAAACGGTTTGAAAGTGTGAGCTCACTGGTGGTGGTCCGAGGAAGAGGCGCAGGGAGGAGTCACCAGCTGTTTCTTCTCGAAATGTTGTACTGTTTATAATAGTCGTTTGGAACCTACAACGCAAACACACCGCAAATGAAAATTCTCAGTCCGGTTTTGAATGAGAGGTCTCGTCTGCCTGACGGCTTATTCTTCGGGAATTGTTTTCTAATTACTCCTCCTACCGAACCACTGCATGTAAAAATGACAAGTGTTGCAAGTTGTTGTGTAGTTGGAATCTTTTCATCTTTTGCTCAGTTCTACCGCTTCCGGATAAAAAAACAAACAAAAAAAAGACCTTGGCTGCTATACGTAGATTAACATAGCCGCTGTTGAGAGGAGCACTTTTTTGTTTTTCATGAAGTAAAATGCTGAGTATTCACTGTTATCAGCATTTCACAGCTTTGTTTTGTCTAGTGGTTTAGATTCTCAGCCCATGTTTAGTCTTCTCTCCTCTTTTCGTTTCCTCGACTGGTCAATTTTCATCTAGGACTCCTGCCTGTCTACTTTTATGACAGGGTGACGTGCGGATGAAGTCCGCTAGGTTAAGGATTATGCGCTGTGGGATAGCTTTAATGCTGACTAAGATTTTGGACAACACAATGAAGTTAAACCCAACTTTGTAATCAAGAGACATTTTTTTTTCTCTCATATTAAATGTGTTTATACAATGAAAAGCCACAGTGCACTTGAGTACCTTCAAGACATCTGATGCTTGATGTAGCAAAGCAGCCCCAAAACACAATTGAGCCCCCATCATGTTTCATTGTCGATGTGTGTTAATTTCACGCTTTATTTATTCAGCAGTATGGCAAATTCTAGTCTTGTCAGTTCCAAGTTATTGCAGTCATCATTGTTGATTTTTATTTTTTTTTATGAGACGGTAACAAAAAGTCTGCCTATTTGTTTAAACAAATGGTGACATTGCGAGTATGTCAAAATTGTTTGTTTTTAAACAAAGATGTTGATATTATTTCCACATTAAATCAGTAATAGTATCTAATTGCCCGACAATACATAACAGTTTGTATTGGAATGGTAACATGTTATAATGGTTCTCATAGTAATTAATGTTACGCAATGTCATTTAAAAAAAAAAAAACAAAAAAAAAACTTGGCATCACATTTTTGGTCTCATCCCTCTTCCAAATTGTTTAGTCAAAACCTTTTAGATTTCTGCTCAATTAAATGCAATCGAGAGGAACACCGTTGACTTCCTCACTGAAAGTCTGAGTCACAAATCCCAGCGAAGGACTGCTTATTGACCGTCGCAGTCATAACTCATTCATAATACAAGGATGAGACACAATGTCACCTCTTCGTCTACACTCCCCTCCTGGCTCACCTTGTACTCCCTCACTCCATAAAGATCATTCATTCAATAGAAAAGTCTTTGAATTAGCGTACTTTTAATTGTCATTCTTTGATAAGAAGTGTTGTTGTTTGTTTTTTACCTACAAAGGGAATATATCCATGACTCACCGAGATGCACTCATGGATGCCCACAATTGCAACACATACATGCACACACTCGTTTGGGCCCATTTATCTAGTGCCAGGCTTAGGCATGAGCCGTCACCATGATAGATCTTCCTTCTCGCTCTCACGCTCAATTGTCCGACGCCGATGGCTCACTAGCTTAATCAATCATGCTCTCCAGGAAACCTGCACACACATTACACACAAAGTGCATGTGGGGGGGCTTAGTCGGTAAAAGGATACTAACCTAGTTGGGCGTTACTCCACCGGCAAGGTTCCGCATCCCTTGCGCTTCTATTTATTGATTTTTGCATTGGATTTTTAAGGATTAAGACTAGAGACATTGATTGCAATAGAAAGTTAACAATGATGGAGGATATTTAAAGGCAGTACATACTACAATGTCGGATGAAGAATCTTAAAGATAGAAAGAACTGATTGTTTTGATTTTAAAAAGAACTTTACCTATAAAGACATACTAAGTAACGGTAAAATCTTTATTAAAGGAACACGTAGTGTTTAGTCTCTTCCGCCTTCACATTGTAACAGGCGCGCACTCGCAACCGACAACAAGGCGCTTTAAAGTTACTCATAAGCTACATGCTGGCTGTCAAGTCTGATTTTTATTTATTTTTTTTCCTCCACCTCTGCTTTTATTCTTTTCTCTGGCTGCCGTGTGTATACTAACGGCAGATGATGAGGCGCTCTAAAGTGGCCACGCCCGCATACTATCAGAAGGCATGATGCGTTTTAGGGGTGTAGGCATTGCGAGCTTGCTAATTGGACATCATAATTGCCCTGAGTTCTTAGTCTCTGACTCAAAGATGCATCACTAGGCAACGTTTAAGCCACACAAAAGTAGTTCTCATTCTGTGCTCATGATTTCAGCGATTATTTTTAAATATGTGAAATGTATTGAAACAGATCTCAGAATTTTGGGATTCATTCATTTGCTGAAAAGTCAGGGAAATCTTTTCCTTCACATAATGATTGTGTCAGAACAATTGCCTTGAATTGCCTCGCTCCAGCTTGAGTGTGCCTGAGCTTTATTTCCTGTATATTAGCAGTCCATTCAAGTGGAATGGAAAAGGAAATTGCTTTCCTAAGTTTGAGCAATCAGGTGACTTTTATGAGTCCAGACAGGAAATCAGCTATATATGTGTATATATATATATGTATGTATATATATCTATATATATATCTATATATATCTCTATCTATCTCACATCTCACTTTTGTCCTGTGTACTGATGAACAGCATTGTATTAACTCAGAGATCCCACTGGAACATGTCAGGAGGGACTTTTGATTGCCTAGCAGCAGTAGTTAAGCAAAGTACTAGGCATGCAGCCTCTCGGGATGGTTGGCACTCTCTGTCACCTGTCATGGATCATCCCACCTACAGCTATAAGTGTTCCTAACACACAATCGCCATTAATGCTGCCAGCCTTTGCCCACGCATGAAGTTTCATTAGGTTGTGTTTGGTCAGAAGAAGAGGCGTTCCTTTCAAATCGCATAATGGAGACTTTTGTTTGTTTTGTTTTGTAGCACAAGCAAAAGAGATGTGAAATACAGACACAGGGGTATATACATTTTTTTGTTGTGGTTCTCAGAATCGTGGCTTTTGTAGGTCTGCATTTATAGCTTAATTTATTTTACAACATTAACAGAAGAGTAATGCATGAAAAACTTTCCACAAATTGTACTACTCTAAAAGAAATTCACATGAAGAAAAACAAGTTTTATTTGGACTGTTCAACTCTGGACTGCCGGGTTTTATTCCGGCTCTGCCGTTTTATGCATGGTAGGTTTATTGGATGCTAAATGGTCTTTGTGTGCCCTGTGATTGACTGGAGACCGGTTCAGGGTGGATCCCGCCTACTGCCTGAGAATGGCTGGGATAGGCTGCAGCATGCCCGCGACCCTCGTGAGGAGAAGCGGCTTAGATTAAGAATGCATATATCATGAAAATCCAACTTGAACAGCTGAACTTTATTTGGGGTTGATCCGCGGCATTTTAAATAGTAGCAGTGATTGGTTCATTTTCAACACTGCCACATGTGCTGTTATAAAAGGGTGTGTACACTTGTGCAAACATGTTATTGCAGTTGTTCTTTTTCTACCCACCGTCTCTAAAAGATTTTTTTTTTGTCAATTGAGTGCATAAAAGGCTAGAGTAAAGTTATGTAACGGTATAAAATATTTTGAAATGTGTTATGTCACACCACTAAGAAGTTCTAGAAGAAATAAAATAACTGAGGCTAATATCTGGGAATTAGCAGTTTTTGCCTTGTCATTTTTGCTGACGCGAATGATTTGGTGTTATAATAACAATGGAAAAAAATATACAGAAATGCTCCTCCTATTAATGTCCAAACTTGCAAGGAGATAAAAAAAAAAAAAAATCTCATATTTAGTGGAGTTATGTACCCTGCTTTTGCCTGTAGCGCGATGCGACACTTCCTGTACGCGGAATCATGGCCATCAATGAGCTATTCATCCGTCTACTGACAAAGCGCCTTGTTTCTGGATTAGCATGCACATTCCTCGTTATTAATGACACCCAAATAATTAATCATGACACATACGATTGCGATAGCGCTGTATTGTGTGTCTGCCTCATTAGTCACCTAATGGGGTATGCCAGGCTGCTTGGCATGCTCACACATTCACGCGCGGTGACACATACCCGGCGAAGACGCAACATGGCGTTGTCCTTCCAAAACAGCATGGGCAATGTTACATTGGTGTGTGCGCTTATTGGAGACTAACAGCAATATCAATATTGATGTTAAGTACACAGCAGCGACCTTTCCATCTGTTCTTTTGCTGATAAGGAACTGAATGTAATTGCGTTAAAGGGTCAGTTTAATTACCTTCTGTTGTATACTGGTAATCTTGTTGAAAAAGAGATAATCGTATTTGTGACGGCGCAGTTCAGAAATGACAAAGTAAACGGTCAAAAAATGTTTTTTTTTTTTTACCTGCGGGCCTCGTGGAGGTTTTTTGCCAAAAATGTTTTGAACTGAATTGGGCTTCCATGACGAGACTCAAGTCTTGTACCATTTTAAAATATGGGAAATAGTATTTTCATTTGGGTGAAACTTGATTGTGTCTTTTTTGTTTTTTTTCCATCGATTGATAGATAGATAGAGCCTTTATGTCCCGAGGGAAATTCCAATTTCAGAATTCAGCTGCAATAAAACAAGTCATGAATAGAGAGTGGAACTAAAATCCAAGGAGTAAAAAAAAGTAACAGAGGTGAGAATATAAACGACAACTCGTTGGCAAGCTCACGACGCAACCTTTTGAGGAGAAGAGGAACGCAGTGAGCTCAGCATGGCTTCTCTGAAGCTAACTACCGCATTTGCTTGCCGTGGCGAGTCTGGGAATGACCATTTCACCATGGAGAGCAATGCTTTCTTGCTTTGATTTAGACACAAACCAATTCCAAGCACTTAAGCAATCCTAATATTTGCTTCTCCACGTTATAGCCATCCCTGGGCTGATGCACTGTCCCCCACATGCTCATAAAAGTGCCGTCGAAACATAAAAATATCCAGACACACCTTGGAGAGAGTCTGTGGCAAAAAATAGCTGTATACAAAAGGAAAAGTGAATAGATTGCCATCTGCATCGCAACACAAATTATCCCTTGACGATTTAAAATGTTAATTTAAAATACAATAAATTAGTTTTCATTTCTAAATAATATGAAGTTGCTTTTTGAAGTCCTAGGAGAAGTTGTGAGATGGAGAGGAGCATGATGCGATTGAGTGAGCGTTTTTTATTTCTGGACTCACCAAACTGAACGATCACCGTAACAAGTGATCCCCGCTCGTAATAGGGTTCGAAGATGAGAACAGGGGTGAAAATAAACAACATCCAAAGGGGTAATGGCTTCACTCTTATGGATTGAGCACTTCATTTGTCTTCTTGGCAGCGGGCCATCAGTGGCTGTCAGTCAAATTCTGCACTCGCGTGGAGACCCAAATATCAATCACTCCGCCATGCTGCAAATATCTTTAATTCTTCGCTGCCGCTGAAACTAAAGCGGATATTGAATTGGAGACGGTCCATAATAAATCCAAAATTAAAATAAGGTCTTTTTTTTTTTTTTTTTTAATGCGGTCTGTAAATTCATAATGGCTCTGTTCTTACCGGCATTGATTAAACTGTACTGTTTAGTCCCATTTTCGGCTTTGTTTATGCTTGCGGTGAAAGTAGTCTGTTATTTTGTGTTCTCACACTGACAAGATTCAATTTGAAAGTTGCATAGTGTAGTAACACAAACATATGATTCATGCTAATACTGGAGAATTACAGATTTATTTTCAACATGTTTTTTACTAAACTAAATTTACTGTAGTGTCCCCGTGATATCATGGCAAATATCTTTTGTATTCTTAAACTGATGTTATTGTCCTTCATTTCATGACAGTAAGAGTAAGAACGGGCCAAAAAAAAAAATAATGATGCCGTTGCAAAAGTACACTAATGTAACTTTGTTCAGTGCATGTCTATATTATCCAAGACATTAATTAACATTTCGACTTAAAGTTAAAGTTAGCTGCAGTCTCCCATTCCCTCCCCAATGATGCAACTGTGAGAAATTTAAGAAACTCTCTTAAGACTACTACACACGGAGATTAATGACGGGCACAACAGACATCGTGAGCGTCGGTGACCTCTGCTCTTTTCAATGAATAGACAAATGGAGACCCACTCCGGAGTCGTGTTCAAAGTATTCTCAGAAGAGTGGGAGCTGCTCAAGCTGCAAATGGAAGTAGATTTTTTTTTTTTATTCCCATATGGTACATAGAGGGAAGGTTTCTTTCTGACACAATTTAGTTTATCTACATTGCTGTACCTTATCAGACATTTACTGACCCAAGATTTTGGAGTAACAAGTTGCAGAAAAATACAAATAAGTTATTGACTCAATGATCATGGATTCAAAAAGTGACAGATAATTGTATGTAATTTTTATTTTAATTATTTTTTTTCACGATACAACAATTGGTGTATATTGGTTTAAGTATTGCGATAACTGCCCGCCGTTAACCTATCAACAGGATTGTGGAATCTGTACTGACAATAATGTTGCAATTATGTCATATCATAATTGGAAGATTACGACACTTACTTAGTATCTAATTATAAGGGTCAGTCATTCATCCAAAGCGTACGGAATATCTCAGAGCACTCAGTGGCTTAATTTTATGTCGTCTTGGAATTACTCTGAGATGTAATGTTTAGTTTCAAATTTGGGGTTCTATCTCAAGGGCGTCTAAATTAAATTTGAAAGCAAAAGGTTCTTTTTGTGTTTGTAGTTAAAACTAGCTTTTGACACTAGTAGGTCCCAATTTCACTTTTAATTGCAACGTTTTGTTTATACTTTAAATGGATGGATGGTCACGCCCGATTAAGATGTGACATTTATTGACACATTTTAATTCAAGTGAAAATCAAAACTAGCTGGAGCCAGCACCCAAAAAAAAAAATCTGACGTTTGCTTATTGATAGTGATGACATTATATTGTGAAGGTCTTTTAAGGAGATGTTTAATAACCCGGTGCAGCTAATGATGTTTAGCGCATAGGGTATTAGTATGCTTCTGATCTCGGTGTGTGTGTGTGTGTGCGTGTGTATACTCTTTATCTGCTGAAATTGCCTTTCTTTGATCCGTGGCATTTTTCATTCTTGTTTCTCCATGTTGCCGCCGCACCACAAAGTCAAATACATTATTGGCAACAATAACAAAAGCATGTCATCGGTGTCACGGAATGCGAGTGGCATTTTCCACCCGTGCTTAAGCTTTACATACCAATGCCGACGCTTTCTCGTTGTTTACTGGAGCGCTCGAGAGGGAAGCAAGGTTAAAAATAGCACGTGGTTAAATTCAACTTATCGGATAGTATGTCTTTTCCGATGCTTTTAGGACTGAATGTAGCCCAGTTTAGAGGGAGGGAATGGAACAAGATGGACATAAGATAAACGGATGCAAAAAAAAAGTGCATTTTTACTCGCTTTAAAAAAAATAAGTGCAAACATACAGCAGTCTTCATATTTCAACTACTTAGTCTTAAATATACTTTTGAGGCGAAAGCCAAACAAGCCAATGTGGATGGCATTGGGGGGATAATCAGTGATTCATCTTAAGCAATGTCGAGACAAAAAAGAATTCCGAAAAAAATCCAAGTAATTGAAACTTCAATACATTTTCAAGTCTTAACCTTTAAGATATTGTAGTCGTACCATTAAAGCGATATATATATTTTTTTGAACCCATCACTAGTGCGGCTACCAGTGCGTACAGGCGGCTTAACTGAATGTTTCCAATTGACAGACTTATCGATTTTAAGTGCAGACGGACCCACCGTGCTCTGTAGAGAAAATCTTTGTTTTCTATATTTGCCATTTGCTCAGCCTCCGCTTTCTTTTTTTTTTTTTTTTTTTTTTTAATAATATGCTCACGCCAGACTGTCCAATTGATTTCCAGCGGGGATTCCAGCTACTTTAGAGGCGCTCATCCTAAAGCCGCAAAGACTCCACACGGTCATGCCTGAACGGCGCCAGGCGATATCCCCGCGCAGGTCAGCTGACCTGCCGACTTCAGATCGACAGATAGCGCTTGATACCAGGTGAAACCCAAGCGCCTCATCATGCTAATCCTCCGGCCTCGACGCAGTGACCACACACGTGATCCGTGGCTCGCCCTTGGCCCCCCCCCCCCCCCCCCCCCCGTCCGCATGCAATATTCACCGCTCACAGTTTGGTGAAGCTAATCCACGGCTTCTGGAATTTATGCTTCATCTAACACGGAAGCGAGCGTGCAGCTTCCAGCCCGTGTTTGCACTCGAGTCACAAAACTGTCGTCTCGTCCCAATCAAAGGCAGTTTCAAGGGCTTTGCAAAGTTTATAAAACAAGACCAACACAAATGGAATCTAAACGGAATCGCATTTGCAAAATCAATAAAACTTAATTGTGTGTTTACCCTGAATATGAGCGTTTGTATCGCTTTCATTCAGGTCACGTATTAGCTTTGTGCTGGGGATTTGAGCTCCTTGAAAAGCCTTTTATACAAAGAGTGTCTTTTATTTTCTAAAAGTCAGGTTGAAAGTCCAAAGCATTTCAGATTTTTAAATTACTGACATGCAACAGGTCGCCACTAATGAGCGGGGTTACAGCTTGAGCTTTTTGAGCCTTGCGTTAACCCCCAACTGGATTGTTCAGCCATCTTGGCCTATAATAAATGAGCTATGGATGCGTTATTTTTTTTTGTTTGTTTTTTTTAAAGCTGAATTTGTCCCCATATCCTAGCAATACATGTGAATATACTGTCATATTTTTTTACATTTCTTTATCAGGCCGCCTGGAGGTTAGCTTGTATGCGTTACGTCCTGTGTTGAGATTGCATCTTCTCCCTGCTTTCGTGTTTTCCGACTACTTCACCCCCCTTCTAAAAACATTTAGTCTAATGAAGACTAAATCATGGGTGGGAAAAGTTCAAATCCATTTTCATTACAGGCCACATCAGAGTCAGAGGGCTGGTTATAAATGTGAATAAACGCTTTCAATGTGTCAACCTGGTTTTGATTAGGACAGTATAAACCTTTACGAAGGTCAAGTAGATATTCAAGTTGTGAAAGTTAAGTCAAAATTTGGGTGAAAATATGCCCTGAAATTCTTGAGTGATTTTTAGAGCCTGGTTTACCAAGATCCCGAGACTAGGTCGTATGATGGTAGAAATTTTATGGGAAATTATGGAGAGGACCTCAACTGCAGGCGGATGTTTTGAAGTGATGGGATAGGAGGAATTGGTGAAAGGGAAACTAACCCTCGATATTGTGACAGAACATTTCATATGACCTCTTTTGAGTCATACGCAGCTTGCACGTTCCAAAAATGGGGTGCTTATTATGATTGTGGTATTCTGTGTGAATTTGCAGTCTGGGGCGGGCAAATTGGATATGAGTGTGCCAGGTATGATGATCCTCCATCATCTCTTGGCATGACATCAAACCATATTTACTTTTATTAAAAAAACACCATCAAAATGACTTTGACATTTAGCGGGCCTTTAATGCCCACTCTTTTTGCAGTCCCAAAATGTCACTGAGTATTTTATTGAGATGGGTAGAATAACAAGCGTGGAGTGGGAAGTGTGCTTGCCACCACTTAATTACTATTAAATTACTTTTTAATTTCAATCAACTCAATCTTTTACAGGTTGAAGATATTTGTGAAAATCAAAAAGCCGTACATACAGCAAGGGGTCGCTATTGGCCGCACTTTTGTGTACTACTTATTTGCAAGAAAGTGTAACTCCATTTGTACTATTAGCGTAAACGGTGGCACCTCTGCTGAGTAGTGTGTCACATACCGCCTTCATAAAGTGGCTATAGGTTACACCCCGATGCCTCTGACCCATGCATTATTCCGTCAGTGTAAGTCCACACTGTATGAAGTGGGTCAGATTGTCTCGGGTGACACCATCTCCTTAATTGCCTCACTATACCTCTTCTCCTTCATGCTAAGTCTATCCCACTCCAAAGTTTCTTTTGGCCGGTGTTGTTTGACATTTGAAACAAGGCCAATGTAAAGAGCCAAGAAGAGGCTAACAAGATATCTGCTGACAAACGATTGTGCGTGTGTAATTGTCTACTATATACACATGTGTGTATATATATATATGTATGTATGTATGCTCAGAGTCCAAACATTTCATACAGGTTCCTCTGGGCTCAACTGTGTGCCCCCAAAGATGTCATTGACCTCTCTGCTAATCACTGATCTATTTGCAGGAAATGCATACAGCCATATGCAGCTATCTAATCTAATTTTACTTCTTATCCACCAGTATTTTTATCCCTTCATTAGCGCAATGTGTTTCTTAGTCTGTTGGCCATCGCTCCTTCCTTTGCTCCCTCTCCGGTTTTCCTTCCTCTGCAAAGAGTGGAGTTTGACTGATATTGGATCATCTATTTACATGGTGTTTCACTTTGTGGATCATGGTTTTCTTAGATGACTTGGTTCTAATATGTGGCAGTAAAGTTAAGTCTATATTTGGAGGCAGACTGGGTGTGAATTGATTTGTAACCAAGCACCCTTGCAGGGAGTTTCAGGTAGACTATGATATAATCCGTTTTTGGATGCATTGGCCTTTGGGTCTTAACATTTCCGTCACAGTATTGTTATCACATCTTCATTTATGGCTGCATGAAGCTGCGCAAAGGTGATGCCATGTGCATCGAGCAGTTTAGGAGAATGAAATGAGTGCTAAAGGTTCACATAGGCTTCTGTGATAAGTAAATGACCCTGCAGTCAACCGAGCATCTAACAACCCTGCAGGATGAAGATAATGGCTGCTGTGAAGACTGGCTCTCTAACTTATCTCCAACAATCTGTTGTATTTGAAACCAAGATTGAGCAAGAAATAATGAAAGAGTGAATCTAGCGTCGACTGGATTACTGCGACTTTTTCCAGTTACATGCCGCGAGGATTTCCCGCTATGCCGATGAGCAAACTTGCCGTATTTGGACAGTGTGTTGCCAAAAGCAGCGGCTAATAGTCCCATTTATCTTATTATGACTCACTAAGTCAGCCTTTACCGTCTTGTTTGGGCGTGTGAACGCACATTCAAGCTCAGGGGGCAGGTTTTGTGTGTGTGTGTGCAAGGACTACCTTCAATGTCCACTGATTAGCCACTGACTAACGTGGTGTTCCAATTTTCTAATGACAGCTCGCGCTCGGGAGTTTGAATTTACATTGTGCTCTCTAACAACAAAACATACCCGTGGAGTATAGCGTTAAATTGTCTTGTAATAGGACAGCATGGAGAATTCTAGCCTCCCTCTGCCTTGTTATTATTAAGTAAATAATCTGTAATATCGTCAAGATCTTCCCTAGAAAAAAATATTCACACAAATGCTTTATTCTGTGTAACAGAAATTCAACCGTTATAAATAGCAGCAGGGAAAAACCGGTTTGTTCTTTGAAGCCTTCACTGCCCAGAATCAAATATTCAAATCAGTGGAAGCCCACCAGAAAAGCTTCAAATCTACGACAGTTTTCATTTACCGTAAATATATTCCGCCCCTTTTGGTTTATTTCCTCCGCAAACCATCAATCTGTGGATCCATAAACGTGGTTCTTTGCATCGGCTGTAAATAAGGCGTGAGTTTAATTCAAAGAAAACATCTTTTTCAGGTCGTTTGCAGCAGTAAAGAAATGTTGCAACTGCTTCTCTACTTTCTAATATAGTGTAATGTCTTTTGGATGGAAAATAGTTGTCAGAAAATGTTTCTCGCAGCTCATGCTCACAAGAGTAGATACGCAGAAGCCGCTTGCACGTATTGGTCACGCCATCTCTCAATCGAGAGGAATGATCCTTTCCACATAGATGTCTAGACATCCGCAAACACGTCAGCCAGAAGTCTTGTTTAAAAAAAACAAAACAACAAACAGATTTGTACATAGCACACCAGAATTGGATTTTGAACATTTGTTATATTTACAGGTTGTTTGTGGTATTAAAATAAATATATTTGTTCTTACTTATTTGTTGGCAATTTTCTTCCAGTCCTACGTTTCCCCTGGAAGGCCAGCTAAAGTTCGACATCCGCACTCTATTATCCATTCTTGACTGTTTGTCCTCATTAGGGTTTCTGGTGAGCTGGAGCCGATCCCAGCTGACTTTGGGGCGAGAAGCTGGATACACCCTGGGTTAGTTGCCAGCTTAGTGCGGGACCACGTACCCTATGGACAAACAAACCATACTGCCGTTCACACCTCCAGCCAATTCAGAGTGTTCGAATAACCCAACGTGTATTTTGGGAATGTGATAGGATGTGAAGCACACAGAGAATACCCACACGAGCACAGGGAGAACTTGTAAACTCCACACAGGAGGGCCAGAGCTGAGATTCGAGCCCCGGCTGTGAGGCAGAGGTGCTAATTGCAAGGACACCATGCTGCATTTGTTGTACGAATTTAGCTTCATTCGAAGTCAGTGACTAGGAAAGAATAATCGCTCTCTCTGGATTGGCTACTTTTTATTTTATTTATTTATTTATTTTATATATGCCCAGTTGTGCCTCTCTAGTAATATTACGTGACTATTCATGAGAATGGTGGTTTTGGTTTGGTCTCTCTCTCTCTTCATATTTTGTCATCTGCAGTAGTTTGGAGAGAAGTTTAAACTTTCTTGGCTGCTCATTGAGTTAGCGCGTCTGTGTGCATGCGCCCTGCGCGGTTGTGTGTGTGGGGGTGCGCGTGTGTATGTCCTGCCCACTTGAGTTTCCTGCTGATGAGAGCAGGTCTCGCCGTGAGCTAATCCCGCTCTCATGCTCTTGCTCGGCTAGTTTGGGCCACAGGGTGCAGAGGGGAAACATTCAATCAATCCCCCCTGCCTTTTGGACCATGTGAGAGGTCGGTCACGTCACACCTCAAGGTGACTGCAGCATACATCCTCGTTAATCACGCACCGGTGGACACATGCGGTAAAAGAATGAGCATAGTTTTGTAACCTGTCCAATCAGCATGTGCGCAAATATCATTTTGCATTTTTTTTTTTGTATCTAAACTAGTCAACGAACTAACTGTTGACATTTAATTATTTTTAAGAACATAACTAGTGCTCATCCTCCACTATTATTTATAAATTACAGCAGTTACGCATTAGCCAATCACAGAAGTCTAAATTGATATGATTTGCTATGAAAGCAGTTCATAAAAGGAAAGTACATATTCACAAGTGATCACTTGATTATATCATCACTTAGCAATTCAGTTCTTCTGAACTTTTTTTTTTTTGCCAAAATCAGATGTCTTCATCAATTATTTATGATATTTCTTAAAATTCCATCCCAATAGTCATCACAAATGTCCTGTGGCTAAATCATCAGAGGACGTCCATAAAATTTTGAAGTGGAAATGAGTGTTGCAACTAATCTACCGCATTTAATTGAACTGGTAATAAGCCAAAGCTTCTGCGAGAAATATTGAGAGACTAGCACAATATTAAAAATTATCCTCAAATAATTAAAAAGACTTTCTGGATTAAACTCGGAAGGTTCGCGGGGGCTCGTTTGTCACCGCGCGTTCGCGTGCATTATTACCCAACTCATTTCATCTGTCTCACTAATCTTTTTCTTTCCCCAAACAAATTGTCTCACTTCACTTTTCAAAGTGAGTGTGAGCTGATATGACAATAAGCAGAATGCTTGAAAATTTCTGAGAGCAACACAGTATAATGGGATTAATTGTGTGCGTGGGGGTGCGCCTGTGCGTGTGTGTGTGTGTGTGTGGCACCTAATGCATCCACTCAGTAGGATGACAAAGGGAGACAAGCGCCGACTGTTGACCTTGCCTTCGCCCAGTGTGGTCTCTGTTGAAGCGGTGTCATGAGGAGGCACCATGTTGTCATGCTTGTAATCACGTTACAAAGTCTGTAGTCTGTGCTCAAATGTGATTATGGTATCCAGTCACATAGGACCAAGCAAGTTTGGCAATTACACTTTAGTGTACGGTAGTACAAAAAAAAAATTTGCGTGAGCGTTCCTGACAGCGGGTCTATTTGTGTACGTTTGTGCCAAATTTATTTATTTTTTCATCTCCAGCTGTTACACATTGTCAGGCAGGTCCTCCTAATGGCAGTCCTGTTTCTCATTAGTGAGACCATTATCACTCCTCCATTATTTAATTGATTTAATTCCACGTCCCGTTCTGTCCTCTGCTGCTCCGCGTAACTTTTTTTTCGGGTTTAACACACTGCTTGCTTCGTCGTTGGCGGCGAGATTTAAGTGACAACAAACGGATATTATTCGGAGGTCAAAAAAATATTTGATTTGCCTATTAAAGACTGACGACTCCTTATTCATGACTGCCATATCTTGGTGCAGAGGCAGGTTAGACCTGATGTTGAATTTCAGCCCAGTGGGTCTGTGAGCGTGAGAGCTGCGCCGCTGTGGGAGTGGTCACACTCAACTTCATCATTCCTTGTTTGTGAAATAGAGCCCCGAGTGGTCATTTATTTTCCTTTGTTAATATTCAGTGAGTATTTTTTTTTTACCTTTGCACAAAACATTAGGAATGTTTTATGCTTATAAATTGCCTGTATCCATAATAAACACTGAATAATGGTGACAATTTTACCCTGGAGGAGATCTCTCTGTTTCCTATAACGAAAATATTTTCCCAACTTAAACAAATCTGATGTAAGAAATCGGCCTCACCTTTTGCCAATTGCCTTTACCTTTTAGTCTTATTGTGCAAATGCTGTAATCAATCAAAAACTAAAATCTGTGTCGCTCTCTGGCTAGATGATATTAGTCTTCAAGGTCCAAACAGTTATTGATTCTGGAATATTGTGCTTTTCCTGCACATAAATCAAAGTCAATAGCATGGCCAAGAGTAATAGGCAGGAAAGATGCAGGAATTATCGAAGTGCCGCATATATCTTATAGGACTACTTGAGCATCCAATCAGATTGCTCGTATGCTTCTCACAAATTATAGTGGGAATTATTCACATTTTGTCCAGGCAAATGTACTGTAATACATTTTACCCTCCTCAATTCATTTCTTCAGAATCCCATTCAGCAATAATAATTTTTCCTGCATTGTCTCAAAATGTCTACATTTGGTTTTCCTGGCTGTTGCTGATCATTCATTTTGTTTGCATAGTAGACAGACATTTCTCTCATCTTGCTAATATTATTGTGACCTAAGTAAGTAACGTGTAAACATGGCAAACGTTGTGGGGGTCTGTTCCACCCCATCCAAACCAGACGGCACCCGGACAGAGCTCTTTAAGCTGTTTACAGTAGAATGCGGCTTTATCTCAGCATCCACAATGAAGTCTCATTTCCTCTTTCAAACTACATCAGATAACACAATTACTGAGAATTAGAACATGCCCTGATTACTTGCACAATACGAGGCTCACAGGACACTCGCATGTTTGTTGTTTGTAGAGTTTGCGTTGATGTGGCCTGGAAATACTGTGCAATCTCTGAAATGACGGCTGCTCGGCTAATTCAGTGCAGTAGGTGTGCACAAAGTACCAGTGTATGTTAATCATAAAACTTGAATCGCAAGACGGTAAATGTGTACTGCAAGCTGAAGCGGAAGTTCCTAAAAAGGAGAAAGACCGGAACAATAAACACATCAGCTTGTTGCTTCTCAGTATCACATTATCATTAATTAAAGTGGGAGCCTGGAGGCGTGAACACACAAACAAGCTGCTTCACTCTGTGAAATATTTAACATCTAATTGGATAGAAAAGTTAGGGGTTCACGTCAGGGAATCAGAAGTTAATGGACTTTCTTTTTTGGCTACACTAGTTGCAATGGTTTAGAACCGACTGATTCGCAAGAGTAACCAAAACCGTTGCCGTTGGTATTGAAACTCAACATTTGACAGCTTAGCTGTTTTCGTTTTTGGAAGCATGTCATTCTCCCTTGCCCGTGGCTCGTCAATCAACATTTGGAGCCTCGGTGCAGAATTGCAGCCTGGCTCGGACGTTTTTATGTCTCCGACCGCAGTTTAGCTCCAGTTAGTTTGTTCAAAGGCTTAAAGTGAAAAATTATGATGCTGACCAACCTGAAATTGGTACAAATAAAAGCTGTGTTACTCTCGGAAGCATCTGCAAAATTGAGCTTTAGTTGAAACCAAATTACACTTCAACCCTTTGGATTGATTATTATTATTATTATTTTTTTATTTTTCAGAAACTTGCCATAGAAATATATAAATGATGCTATAAGCGCGATGACTATAAATCTGCTGCTGAACTGCGCGCTATGAGAGATAAAAAAACGTATTCCCGGGCGCCAATTTTGCAACACTGCTCCCATATCAATTAGCGCTTACAAAAACTGCAAAGCCAGAGCTTCAAATGCAGATGGCCTCACATCTGTCTGAATGAAACCGGAAAAGGGAAGTGATGGTAATACTTGCGACAAACTGTAATATTAGCCATAACAACTGGATTCAATGTGGCTATGAGCACAACTCAGAAGACAGCGAGTTGAATTAATCTGGTGCAGCGTTGTTCCATTCATTCTTATTGCCAGCTTTCCAATAGATTTCAGCATAATGGCTGCACACTGCAGTCCAGGGGGGCGGGTAATCGTGTCAAGGGTCATTCATCAACAACTGCGCCTGTCGCTACTTGGCAACGGGAGTAATGTTCTTTGTTGACTTGGAAGCTTGGAGTTTTTTTTTTAGTTTTTTTTTTTTTACATGGTTCTCTGTTGTGGTTTCAATGTCGCTTACAATGGCTGTGATCATTGCTGCCCTTGTAGCCTAATTAAGTTTGCAGATGCTACGGTAGTTAAATGCGTCTTTCAAAATGTCTGCCCATGAATCTTCTGTGCTGGTCATACCACTTTTTAATAACGCCTGACTCAGGTGTGGGCAAACTACGGCCCGTGGGCCACATACGGCCCGTTAAATGCTTTAATCCGGCCCGCCAAACCTGAAAAAAATTAAATGGATAAACCTTGTTCATGTTTTATTTTCTAAATACTGTGGTTTTTCAAAGACAATATATTGTAATGCTTTGGTTGTCACTTTCATCTAAAATTAAATGTATTTATTTTTCTCCGATGAGGTGAGGTTACCAAAACATTCCATGCATCTTCTTCTGGTCCGGCTACTCTGTCAAATTTTAGAACCCATTGTGGCCCGCCAATCAAAAAGTTTGCCCACCCCTGCCCTAACTGCTGCCATCACCCAGTTCTAAATCTGTCGCCCTTTAATCTGTGGCTTGAGAATCAATCAGTCGTAAACTGCAAAGCAAAGTCAATAACTTCTTAAGCGTTTGTTACTTTGTTTGCGGACTTAGTTTGCAGCTGTTTTGCTGCTTACCGGCGGTGTTCCTGTCATCACTCACTCCTAGCAAAGTAAGAAACACGTTTTGAGGAGGAGGGTGGTGACCAGGGTGGCTGAGGTCGAAGTCATTTTAAATAGTTCTGTCATTTCTGAGATTTGACTTTGGGGGAGGGAGGCTGCTGCTGTGTTGTTCACTACTCCTGTGTGAGTAATTATGCCACCTCGTCCCTCCTGACTGTCATCCCCAACCACCTTTAATTGGCCATTAGGAAGATGTAAAGGCCACGTGGAAAAAGAAAATGTAAAGCATACATGAAAGCGTCTTTTTATAGTAAATCACTTGTGAGCAGAGCTAAGGAAAATACAATCTTCTAAATTGTTGCTGTTTTGTTTTATTACATTTGCAGTTGTAAGTTCGTGGCACTTTTTTTCCCTCTCTCGTTAACTTAAAGTATACTACCCTTGTAAAAAGCCAATTTCTGTCAATAAACTGGTCCAAATATTCCAAACCTCACATGAACAACATCACATTCGGCATTAGCGAGTTGCTTTTAAGTGCTTCTGCAAGTTAAGGCAAATTTCGACACGACCCATCAGAACCGGCTTCAAATCTCAAAGCATGCACGGCAACAACAACAACGAAAGATTAATTACAATATTGACCCCGGGCCCTTGAGCTGCCCTCACCCTGGCTGTGGTGTATCGATAGCCTGATAGATGAATGTGATGTGTCACGGCAGTAAAAGGCACACAGACAGCACGCGGCATTGAGCTGTTGTGGTCAATGCTGATGACCGAGCCCGAGGCTCCGGACTTGTGATTGCGCCGCTTTCCTTTTTACGGCTCGTTCCTCATTTGATATAAATGATGTTGCAGCGTATTAATGACTGAGCATCAGATTATCTGGATCGCCTTTGGGAGATTGGTACAGTGGCTTCTTGACTCTACTCTAACTGATTTATTATACAGTATCAGTAAAAATGACCCATCATAATACATGCAAAGAGAACTTTTACTAAATTTGCTAACCAAATCAGTAGCACCTCCCACTTAAAAGTGCTCGCAGGATTTCAACTTGAGAAGTTTGATGCCATTCGAAAGTTATAAAAGAGTTCCCGGAACACTATTAAAAATTGGGCTGATTTAAAGTGGAGGCATCGTTAGTGTTTTGGTGACATTTATTCTCACTTGCTCAGCGCATAACATTAAATTTGTTGATTGGGTGTGTAGACCCGATAATTGATGACTTTATAAAAGGCTGCAATGTTTGCTCGTTTAAATTTGTTGAATAGCAATCATAAAGGGATCAAGGTTGAGCTTTGGCAGAGCAGCTATAATGCAGAGTTGTTTTGTTTTTTAAATGGGTTTTATGTTATACAGGCACATCTGAATTTAGAGTTGCACTCGTAATGGTTGAACAATTTGGTCTTTAAATAGTCAATTTGTATTATCTTTTATCATTGTTGTTGATTTGGCTTGAGTTGCTTGGTTTATAAATACCGTCACATATATGCTAATATCATTAGCTTGTTAGCATTAAGATTTCAGACTGTTGTTTATTTAATGCTTGTTTGAACATTATGATAACTCAGTACATTGTTTAATTCTCTGTATTTTTTTTGTCAATTTTCCTCTTAAATTTTATCTGGCTCTGACAAAGAGCTTGAAGCTAGCACGCTTTGCATCTATGTGAGTGTGTGAGAACCAAGGAACATAGTCGTGCAAAAGTATGGCTCATTTTATTATTAATAATGCAAAGGGATACTTAAAAAAAAAAGAATACTATTTTTAAGGCATGCAGGATGGGTATTACTATTAAAAGTATATATTTTTTCCCCACAATAAACAGAAGCTCACTGTAATTGATATCTCACACAACTCTAAATGTGAAATTTTGCGACCGCATGTTTTTTTTTCATGCCTCTTCTTCCTCTCTTAACAAAGCATTAAAACTTGACAGAGCATTCGATACACACTTGAAAAGCCAGCTGTCCAATTTGCTCCACTCAGTCTGAGGTCTCTGAAGTGCTGTTCTTTCCAGTTGTCTCGCAGCCGTTTAAAGGGCGCTGAAAGCCGACGCGGCGGTCTCATTTGACTGTCATGACATCGGTGGGGCACGTGTGATTTTTCCACATAATGAGACGGACCCAACTGCCAACATTTCCACGCTGGGCTACACTCAAAGCCTCAGTGGGATCGGAGCGACTCAACGAGTCACCCATTAAATTAAAGTTTTAGGTGATCTGCGTAGACGGAGCGTTTCGCAACAAGTGTGCTGACTTTAACAAACTAGTTTGTTTGGTGAAAATTCCTCCATTTCTATTCTGCTTGTCCTTATTTTGGGTGAGGGTGAGCTTGAGCCAAGGCCTGCTGAACTATGGACTGATCACCAGCCAAATTGCGGCAATTATGGGGAAATCCACAGAAAAATGCCTACTGAGAATGTGTTTTCTGTTTTCACCCTTTGAATCAAAAATCAGAATCCAATTTGTCTATTACTCTCTATAGATATACGGTAGGGCTTTCATTATTCGACACTAGACAAGAATTTAAACCTTTGAAGAATTTTCCATGTCAGTATGACCATGTTGTTCTGTACTTAGGTAGGAAATCATTTCAGGTTAATACTGAATTTAATTGCATTTGACTTCTGTGTTTGCTCAGGTGGTCTGACGCTTTTGCCAACGCAGTAGCACCTTTTTGAGTGAGCAAAGTAATTGAATTTGTATCAACACAAATAATCTTGGCAAATAAATTGCGACTGACATGGCAGTTGAAGCGTGTGTGTTTGTGCTGGGACGGGTAATTGAATGAACTGTGGATTCTTATTAGTATCTCATCCACATTGTTGAGTGAGCGGCAATGATCACGACTGTTGTTGACCTCATTGCGTACATTTTCTTTTTGATGAGTTAGTCAGGTATGGCTTTGGAAATTCAACACTTTTTGAAAGAAAGAAAAAAACACCTTGCAGTCACACTATGAAAAAAGAAAAGTAATGTATAAATGTATTTACTTTATCTATTTCCTTTTTTTTAATGATGCAACTCAGGATCTGAAAAAACGTATTATACAAAAAATTTTTCCAGTCTGTTATTAATTATACTATTTTTTGTACGCATAATTTGATTGGTTTCAGTTAAAACAAATCAAATCTTGTCTGGACGTATGAGCAGAATATCTGGAATTGGCATTAGGCCACACTAATTACACCATCATCGCCCATTTATTTTGACTCTGTCCTTGGTGCTGAATACACTCAAGTCCACTGTCTCCATCCATTTTTTTTTATTTTATATCGCTTGTCCTCAAGAGCGTTCCAGGTGAGCCATAGTCAATTCTAACTGAGTTTGGGGATGAGGTGGACTACCCCCTGGGCCAGTTGATAGCCAATCACAGAGCAAATACTGTACAGTATACTGTACAGTCATAAACAATTAAGACTATTAAATTTAGCGAGCATGTGTCTTTTTAGAATGTTGAAGTGAACCAAATGGGAGAGGACATTAAAACTCATCTCTAAGTATTTACACACAATGTGGTGTCCATTTAATAATATGTGTCATTTTCAAGGTCATCTGCAGGACATTGTTTTGGATTAATCGCATGTTTTTCTCTGAATCAAAAAAATTAAGTCTCCGACTGAAAAATAACGGTGAAATGTAAACGTTCAGATTAATCTCACACTTTGTCTGCTGCTGTTAGACCTTTTTAAACTTTAATATTTACCAGTGTGGTGTGTTTACCCGCTTCCTCCTTTGCTTCTTCAGCTTGTACCGTTAAACTTTATAAAAAAAAATTCCAAGATATCTTTGCCAAGCTCTCATCCCCCTCCCATCCCGTCAGTGGAACATTCTGACCAACTACGTTCAGCTTTCACGTTCTTTCCATTCAGCCACCCACTCCACCTAAAGGCATGAAACAGCATTAGCGGCTCATTACGCAAAATCATGACATGAAACCAATTCAAGGTTATCCAAGATACACATGCCACTTATCCTGAGGGTTGCGTGTGTGTGAAGGTGGGAGGGGGAGCTGTTGGGCGAAAAGGGCCAGAAGAGGACTGACATTCACACTGTTCAGCGATCTTTGGTTTCAAAGTGCTATTGTTTTCACAATTATTTACAGCCATCAATGAGTACAAAATTCTCTGCCGGACTCTCTAAGGGACATTGTCGAAAGAGTTTTCCGAGTCCATTAAGCTGAGGTCTGGTGAGGAAAACCCTCACTCAGCCTTCACGACCACGCTGTGTAAAGCTTGTCCACTGTTCCCCAGCCGCACTGCTCCTTCTTGAATCTGATATTCAACTTCTGGACTTGACACCCATCAGCTGCCTCCGGGGTCCCGCAGGCCAAAAAGGCCTGTTAGGACTCCATGCCTCAAAATTCTGCAGGTGAAAGTCTTTCTGACACGGAATCCTCCTGCCGCTTGGGCCGCTGATTGCCGTTGTCATAACTCTTGCGCCACGCTTTGTCTCGTCCCACATTCAGCACCTGTTGGTGCATGGCTCTTGATTTCTTCAGAGCCAAGGAGGGGTTTTATTCAAGTTTTGCATTTAATTCCAGTGTCAGCAAATAAGTGGTGCAGGAACTCTGACCTGATTATTATCACACAAGACTTACCTGTGTATGTGTGTGTGCATGAATGAGCACATCAGTTGACTGAGGATTATTTTGAGTTGTGCTGGTTGTTTTTTATACTGCGCAAGATGGCAATTATTCAATAATTCTGCTAAGACTTGTATAAAATTTGCAATTCTGCTTGTAACTTGAATATATTTATTTGAGTGTAGCATTTAAAGGCCTCTGTCTAAACCTGATGTTTCACGGACTATTTTAAAAAAAGCTCTGATGTTGCCAGGCAACCTAGAGTGCAGTCGGTAGACTTTGTGGTAGTGGCCCACAGCGAGCGTAAATTAGAGGCCGTCATTGTTACGTGAAAAGTTGATAGCTTTTCTATCTTTTCAGATAATCTGTCTGGAGTGTTTTGATGAAACATCAGCCGTCTCAATCTGTCGACCTTGCGAGTCATTGCTCCACCGTGTCATCGTTTACGTTCTCTCCTCTGCTTCCCGTTCACAACCTGACTCGTTCCCAATGGACTTTTTCGCAAGGAGATGGATGTGGAGGCAGTCGGTTGTTTATTCCTGCATTATTCTAAGTTATGGTTTTGTCTGGGAGTTTTTGTATGCGTGTGCACAGGTCCATGACAGCAAAAAGCTGACTGCACAGTACGGTACACAATACCTCGTGACTTGGGACTCAACTAATGCACCAGCGCCTCAAGCCTGTCTATATGATTGCGCCTCAGTACGGGACACCCGTCAGAGTTTGTATCCTTGTATCACTTCAGGGCCCAAACGGCCTCTAGCAATATTCGCCAAGTGGCAGTTTGGCACATAATCAGGTCAGAAAGAGTCCCGAAGGTCAGTAAAGAGCTTTTTCAGTACTGCTGACCACAACTAAAACGGGTACTGTGCCTGATTTCATCTGATCTTGGATCTTGGTTAGTTTGTGTATAAGAAACCAAACAGTGATGCCACGTGCTGTACGCTTACCTAGTCTCTGGCTTCGAAGCATGCCAAGCTGGTACCATATGGCTGACGTAGACTACTAGCGATCGCTCATTGGTTGTACAGATCATCAGCGCTGTAACGTCATGTTTGAGGATATATTATGAGAAAAGACACACGCTAACGTTAGCGTCATTAGCGCTAGGCTTAGCTCTGGGCACGGTGGAAATGTTCGGCTTAGCACTCCATTGTTTTCTGTTTAGTCTTGTTCTGACAGAGAAGAGAAACTGAGTTTTTAATGTTTTGCTCCTGCAGTCCTGTTTTGAACCACGCTGAGTAGAATTGAACCGAGCAAAGCCAGCGGAAAGGCAGCATTATGAGAGCGTTGCGCTACAAAGAAAGACAGCTCATGAAGCATAAAAGCATCAGCTTGAAAAGAAGGATGGCTCAGGTGGTCAATTTTAGAATTCACATATGACCATCGGCTACTTTTCAGTCATGTCGAAGTGCCCTTGAGCGAGAAGCTGAACACCTGGGGGCTCTTTTTCATGGTGGCATCGTGGTCAAATTCCAAATGTCTGCAATCTGTATTTTTCCATCTCTGCGAGTAGCAACAACAAGTCAACATTTCTAATCTTGTGAGAGAAGTCTGGCAAGTTACTTTTTGTGTCCCAGACTGACTTTGGTAAAGTGGCTCACTCCATGAAACAAAAGAGTTTCAGGAAAATGAAGAGAAGGCAGTCTGTTTAACAAAACACTATAACGTATGAATATTGTAGCTGCATTATACAGCACAGTCATTTATTTATTGGTTAAAACAAATCCAAATGTCCAATTGCTATGACAGAATTTCCAACGTAAAAGTTCTGATTTATGTGTCATTATTTGATATTAGAGGTCATGCAGTCTCGGTTTGCACTTTATTTGCTCTTAATGAAATGTATCTAATTCCCACCTCCACCCGTAATTAGCGCAGGTGCTGATCAGGGCAAGTGTCTCCAGAGCATAAATAACATTTATACGGGGTGCTTGCATTTACATCAATTTTCTTGGGAGGGCACGCTTGATGACTTCACCTTACTCGTTTTAATGGGCCAGATGTGTCGCCATTAAGTGAAAATGGATTTCTACTTTATTCAGATTAACAACTCCCAAAACTTTATTATTCTGGGTACTTTAGGGAGAATTTTGTTGGTCTTCTTACATCTTTATTTCCTCTCATCTCTCTGCCATCCGCATTAAAGACTACCAAAAAAAGAAAAAAAAATACTTACAGTATGCTGTGGGCAGCCACTTGTCACCGAGTCCTCAATGTGAATGGAGCATTTTCTTAGTGGTCTGGAGAACGATTGGGAAATGGCATCCAGCATTGGCCCATTTGCTGTCCAATACTAATACAATCTGAGAAGCAGACAGTCTTCAAGAGCAATACACTGCTCTGATTGGATTGTGAAGCCTGCACCGTGGTCAGGGAAGTGGAACATCCACCACAAAGTAAGCTTTTTTTGCAGTTGCCACCCGCAAAGTGCTCGAGCGCCCCAGCCGTGCTTGTCAAAGTGCACTTGGCTGTTTCCTGGTTATACGTTCGCTTGCTAGACGGTCAAGAGTTAAGAAAATTCTTAACACTATTAACAAATTCCTGTTCTGCAATTTTCTTTTGCTTAATTCCAGTTTAGTTGTTTTATTAATCACTAAACAATAGCAAAATAATTACAATAATTGGTTCATAAACAGTCAGCGGGGATGCTTTTAATACACTTTCATACAAAATAAAATTTCATCCGATAAAACATTGGAATAATTGAATATTCTGTTGTGACAGCCCAATTTACTGACTTGCTGGAAACATTTTTTTTTTCTTTACTAGTACTCCAGTAGATAAAAAAAAAAATATGGACTCATTTAATACAACTGCTCAATAGCACAGAGCTGTTGCATGGCCATCGTCCTTTGCATGAATCATATGTAGTAAATTTAATGTTTGTCTTGTACCAACTGCACTGCATGTTCTTGTCTTTGGGAATATGGCATGGATGCACTCACACACGTGCAGCACAAACACGCACACACTGTTCATCTGGTAAAATACTGCCATCTCCGCCTTTTTATTCATCAGCAGCCTCTTAAACTTGTTTTTTTCCCTCTCATCTTCTTCGCTGGCCGCTCTTTTCCTCTCTCCTCCAATCTCTTGCTCCTGCAGCGTGATGATAGTGTTCTTGTTTTTCTTTTTCTTTTTTCTTTTCTTTTTTTTGAACCCCATCCCCACCCTTCCTCTCTGCAAATCAAGACAGCAGGAGGTAATGATGGTAGATGACGGGCGGAGGCCTGGGGAGGTTGTCTTGCAGCTCTGCTGAGTCCTGTCCCTTTTGAGCAAAATACAAACAAAAGGTGTTAATATTTCCAACATGGAACACGATTCCGATCACATATCATCCCACTTCCATTACAGTAACTGTAAAAAAAATAAATGAATAAAATAGATGCGCTTCTTCTGTTATTTTTTTTTATGGTGTTCATTGAAAAAAAAAACATTTTCTTCTTCATTATTGTGTTTCTCTAGAGTCAATTTATAACCCTATTCTGTATATATTATGTTACAGACTGCACCGCCCCTTGGTAGTGGGTATTCGTAAAACAAATATTGCAATGCATCAAATTTATGCAGCTAATACATGCTTACTACACACCAATGATCCACTCTAAAATGACAGTTACATTTTTCCTCCTTAAATTTTAACTCTGGCTATGAGTGACATAAAAAATAGACCCTTTCCAAAGGGAACTGTTAACAGTGATTGATAATCAAGGCATCAAAAGTCAGTTTGAGAGGTCACAGGATGAGGAGGGAAGATGAATGTCAAGCGTTTTTATTTAAAAGAAAAAAGGAAAATCTCGGAAAGGAGTGGGTCAGTGGCTTAAAAGCTACAGTAAGGATCAGGATTTATTTCAAATATTTTCCAAGTAAATGTCGCAAGGTGAAAATGTAATTGAAGTTACTTCCAAGTATAGACTTTGAACTCCGCGCAGAGCAGAACAAATGATCAAATGGGCAAAAAATGGATAGGGGAGGTAGTGAGAGAAAACAGAAACAGATAAACAGATTCTGTTGTTGAGCATTTTTCATGAGGTTTGGCTGATACAATTCAGAGACAAGTATGCACATTTCTTATCCTAAATAAAAACTTGAAACAAGCCAGGCCACTCTGTTAAAAAAAAAAAAGGCCTCACTCATATTGACAATGAAGAAAGTGCAATGCTGGCCACAGTCACCATGACGATGGCCAGTCAGAAGCGCCGTTCGTAGTCTCGCACAAGTCCAAAAAGTGTGTTGTAATTAAAATTTTGCTTGACTAATGGCCGATGTCATCTGCCCCCTAGAAGGCTTAGAGTGGTTAGATTAATATTTGAAGCCGGAGAAAAAAAAAGCACAGCACGGACACCTACTATATGAAAAATGGATGAATGTCAAATGTCTCTGTTTTCCAGATGGTTAAATGTTGATATACATACAGTGGAACCTCAATTTCCAAACTTAATTTGTTCCATGATTCCATTTGTAACCCAAAACATTCATAAATCAAGATAATGTCCCCCATTAAAATGAGCGGAAATACAATTAATCTGTTCCAGCCTCAAAACTAAATTATACTTCTTAGTTCTACAACCGTCATTAATTTTTGGTTAAGGTTAGTATTTCAATGTAATCGAATACTCTGAACTGCCATACATGAGTATTTGTGGAATGTATGCATGTTTTTTTTCTTTTTTTTTTTACGTGCACCACTACAGCCATTTAGGTGTTTTTTTTTTAGTTTTTAATTTGCTATGTAAAAACCTGTGGACAAGTCGTTTTTATTGAATGGTCAAATCTTAATGAAGTGTCTTTTTTTCATTTTTTGTACACGCTAGGAAAACTCGCAAACTTAATACGGAAGTAGATTGACGTTTTTGTATATCAGCAGTCATTAGGCTAACTGCTGCTGAATGGAAAAAAAAAAAACCTCCTGAACCTTCAATTAATTACCGAGTTGCAGCATCCGTTTTCTAAACAATTGCACTCAATGATGACACACTACCTGTCCAGATTGTACAGACACACACTGTTGGTACAATTACTGTCTTCCGTCATTTATCGACGGTTACAAAAGCACACATGCATCATTAGAGTGTATTTGGGGTACCACCGGTAAATCAAAGCTTGCTGGGGGGTGTTGGTGGTGTTCCACTCTGCTCAAAATAGCTCGGACCCTCCCTCCCTTGTAGTCTCTCACCTGGTTTTGGGCAAATGCTGAGCTAAATGTTTTGTCTCAGCAGCATTTGGAATTCCACAAACAAAAGCAAACTCGAGCTTCCCCATCCTGCCAACGTTTTCTGTTCATGTCCGTTTTGGCTCTTCGGGTTGTTAACTTGGAAATGTACCGTAGGTTTTAAATCGGCTATGGATGATGAGACCTGTAAAAATTGTGATCCGGCAAGCCTTTAATGAAGATCTTTACAGTTTCATTTTCAGTACCAGTTGCTTTGTTTTCAGCAAGAAGGTTCCGGGTTGAAATCTGTTTGGGCCTTACTGTATGGAGTCTGTATGTTCTCCACACCCAAGCATGGATTCTCTCTCTCTGACACCCTGGCTTCATCCAACTGTGTAAAAAAAACAAACAATGTTTGCATATTTGTTTAATTCAAGACGATGTTGCCTGTTGGTGTAAAATGTTGTTAGTAATCCCTCTGATTGACAGGTGAGCAATCCAGAGTTTACCCCCAACCTCTCACATTAATTCCCCTGGGATAGACCGCAACTGCCTCCCTTGAACCTGGAAAGGACTAATTCCATAGAAAATGGGTATGATTATTTAATAACCCAAGCATGTTTGTCAAGATAGGCTATTAATCTCTGCAGTTGTCTCACGTAAAAACTTGAAGTTTCAAAACATACCTGGCAAGCTGCAGATGGCAGACGAACACATCTGGCATCTTAGGAGCAGTTGGTGACGTTAAGTGCGGTTATCCTTCAAGGCTTGTGCGGCTGGAGCCAAGCCTGTCCCAGCAGAAACGTAGCCTGATGTTGTTTTTAATCAATGGGACATAAGCGCTGGGTGGTGTAAAATTGGCGACTGAGTTGGAATTCGAAATGATGCAGAACTGATGGATGTCTCATGCCGACATGAAAATGTTGTTTTATTTCTTTATAGTAGATCTATTCCTAATTTTTGGCAGTAAACTTAATAAAGAGGTAAATGGGCACTTTCTGAGGATGATTTTTTATGTTTTTTTTTTAATCCAAAATCGCAAGCAACATTTATCACAGAGGTTTTACGACAAGCTTTTTTTTCCCCTCCCGCATCCTATTTCCTACTCCACCTAGAATACAAAGTACATCATAGTCAAGGTGAACAGTCTCCACAAAAATGCAAGTCGGCCGGTCGCTTTGAGGTCTCCGAGTTAATGGACTTTGCAAGCAGCTGCCTCAGCCCAACCATGCATTACGCTTCAAATAGGTACAGTGACCCTTACCTGAGAGCACCTCAAAGGACCATGCTTCATATGCTACCTCAGCTATGAGCGAGGTCAAGTGGCCATTGATTGCTTTCTACGGCGACACATGTAAAGGTGGTCACGAATCAAACGCCGACGCAAGGGAAGAGAGGAGCCGATTGAAACCTCACTGCCTGTCAGCCTTTGCCCTTCCCTTTCATTCAATTTGGACGGTGAGATTTTGAAAGGAGTTCTGACAGCACAGCCCATGATCCAGTCCGGGCACAGTGTAATGGAATGAAATCCTCAACTTCTCCAGCCGAATTTGATTCTCATCACTTTTGATTGCCTTTCACCGGACAGCTTTATAGAAATGTTTGACTGTTGTAAAGCCGGATGATTTTTTATATTTTATTTCTTCCAGAAATCTGAGTGTAATTCCCAGATGGATTCATTTTGTGCTTTCTTTATGGCTTGCTCCAAAGGCCGTCTGTCAGAGCCATTACAACTCTCATCTGTATCAGTCAACTGCTTCTTCTCAGCCATCCATCACTTAATCAGTGAACAACTAAAGTGTCATGGAGCACAGTTGTCTCGCTCCCGGTGAGATCAAGTCTGTGGACAACAGCTGCACCGTGTTGTTTCGTCAAAAACGACGGCATTTGATTTTCTTGACACTTTCTTGCCGTGGCAATTGAGAGCATGTCGATCATCAGGGAAATCGTTGAAAGACCGCATTGTTTGGAAACAAGATGGGTCACATGCGGAGCTTGACACATTTATAGACGGGTTGAAGATTGTCCTTTGATTATGGGAAATCAATGTTTCAACACAAGCTTCAGTAAATCTGTTTTTCTTCCAAGTCCGGCTACTTACACCATGCCGGGAGTATCTGCAAAAAACAGGCAGTTAAAATGAACAGTTCACTTTAGTTTTAATGAAATAATTACTTATGCATATGCCAAGTTGAATAAGGAATGACTTTAAGTTTTAAGAAGTGTCACTCTGAGCTCGGATTAATTAATTTCTTATACAAGATTAATTTTCGAACATATGTGAACTCATCTTTTGAATTTAATAACTGTGCTAATTTAGACGGACATATTTCATTAACAGGTCTACAATTGAGATTTAAATATGTCAGGGCTAATGGGTACTTTTTTTTTTTTTATTGAATAAACTTTTATTTTGTGTTGGGTACTAACCCTGATTTGAGAATACACAAGTGTACTCGCAGTCGATGCAGAACCTCGGCATCAGTTGTTGACTCATTGATTTTAGTCTCGTATTGGGGAAACGTCACTTTATTTTTCTCCCTAAATTTAACTTGACTTCCCCACCTATATCCCTTTATATTGTCTGCCAAGCCGAAGACACCTCATCACCTTCCCCTCGCACTGTGGGGTCTTGCTTCAAATGAAATTTAACGTCGCTCACCCCAGGCCTAGATTCTCGTTGTAATAGAAGGCCATAATTGAATCAGTTGGGTATTGGGTGAATTGCCGTGTAGATTGACTCCTTTGGATGCATCAACATTCTTTCCTCGCCAGTGTTCTCCCTCTATTATCTCTCCTGCGACTCATCATCAGTATCATCTTGAAGATCGAGGATGTCGTCTGGGAGTCAGGCTAATTTAACCAATCCTTTTGGTGGTGTTTGGTAACGTCACTCTGACTGCTCCGACCCTGCATGGCCAGTCGTGCTTTTAAGCAATTGCTCAACCAGCCGCGCACATTGAAAATCGTAATGATGGGACCTTTTTTCCTGTTAATGTCCATCTCCCCCCACTCTGTGGCAATTACCCCGCTTGATTGAACAAACTAAATTTGTAATGCTAATTTACAAATCACTTCAAAAGTTTAAATCAAATGAGTTGTGCTAACACGGACACTTGCAAATGATTGTAAACCCAAAATTACAAAAGAAAAAGGCAATAGAGGTGATGAATATATAATTTTTTTTTTTTTTTTAGAGGGAATACAATTGGATGAGGGCAGCCAAGACGGAAAGTAAATAGGCAGTGGCAGATGGTAGGAGCGGTTGGAATGATAGATGGCAGAGTTCAGCTGAGAGGGACGTTCTTGGGGTTTGTAAGCAGGCAAGACGGGCAGATCGAGAGCAATGGGCCTGGAACCACAAGAACACCACACAACAAAAAACCCACAATGAACAAGAACAAGTAGCTTAGCAAGAGTTGTTTTAAGGTCAGTTTAATTCTGTCTATTCAAAAGAGATTTTAGGAGCTCATTTTAAAGTGTCTTCGACGTGGACGCAGTTGACTTTGCATTGGGCCCTTGCCCGGAGACCGATTCATACCGGCTGGCAGTAATGTATTTCTGCCAGTCTAAGCAAAGGTACGCTTTGACTTTCATTATCACATAAAACAGAACAACAGACGTGTATTCTGAGAGTGTCGTTGAATTTGATGCGTCCTGGCACATGTGTTACGGATTTCAATTTCCATGTGGGGCAAATAATGCATTGATTCATTCTCGACCTTCACATTTTTGTCTCGCATTGTATCTTGAAAGTTGTTAACATGAAAGTGAATTCTTCCCGTTGTGGCAAAAAAAAAAAAAAAAAAAAAGTTGGACGCGATTTGACGTGTAATCACTTTTTAATCTAGCCAACGTGTGACCAGCATCCAAATCGAAAAGGCTACTTTCCAATATCTTTTTTAATGTCATGACGGTCTCTGCAAATCTATATTCAAATGAATAACTTTTGTTCCCTGGGTGGAGCGACCACACACAGGATGAGTGAAGATGATCCGGAATGCACATACAATATACACACAGTCCTTGATGAGGGGGGTGCATGTGTGCGTTTATGCTCCTGCTGACATCAAGAGGCCTCCACAAGGGAGAGCCTCTAAGTTCTGCGCTTTGGAGAGCACTCAAAACCTTATCTCTCTAACAAGGCCGATTGAGGTCATGGAAACTTCCTACGGCATTCAAGAAGTTGTACTGCACTACAGATGGTATGCTGAAATTCGATAACTTGAAAGGACTTTAGTGACTTATAAGCGTGTATTTAGTCTCCTTCATTTTGCAGTGGACTTACTAAATAAAAAAGTTTTCAGGCGCCAATTCCGTTCCTAAATGATCTTAGTCAGCATTGTGAGCTTTATGCATGTATTTCCAATTTATTTCATCGGAGAATTCTACAGCAAAAAGCGTGTTTCAGTAATTTAACTGTTGCTTTCCTTTGAATTATGCAACAGTTTAGCACGACGGGAGTAAAGAAACACTAAAATAACGTATAAAGCTTCAAGGCTCTCTGTATTCGCGTTAATGCATGATGCATTTCTTTCTGCAGAGGGCGTTAATTGGTGTTGCGGCATAAAAGAGCAGGAACCAGTTATATTGCTGAGTGGGTAAACTTTAATGTCAGAGGGGCATCAGTGCACACCCTTCACGTAATGAGCCGTGGCTCTTCTGCTCCCTTTGACTCTGAGGTTGGTTCTTAATTAGCAACTTGGTCTTTAGGGTTCGTTAAGAGGAGCTGACCCCGTTGAACTGACGACGGCCTCACTTTTACTCGAATCTTTTAACATGCAAGCTCAGCCCAATTCTGCAGCGATATGAAGCGGACGGGTTTGACTCTGTCCACTGAGAGGTCACGAGTGTGCTGCTTTATTTGTGGATGGGTGAATGTGAAATGGTGAGAATTTAAGGTTAGAAGAAGCCCATTAACGCCTCATGTTGTTTTAAGGAAGACATGTAGTCATTGGCTAGTCAAGCCCATTCTGATAAAGATTTTAATCCGAACCAGAGGGGTGGTTTATGTTGATGGATAATCTGATCGGTGCACATGAAAACACTCATCCCAAATTTCGGAACAAACCGTCATTTTCGTGCATGTCTCTGACGTCGGTATACGTGTGTCTGTTCTTCCCAGAAGCCAATAGAAGCAGAGCGAGCGAAACAGATGTCTGGCTCAAGACTGACTTTTTTCTTCTTTTGCTACTATTTCCGGTTTATTTGGTCAAACTGCGCATGTCAAAATTAATTGTTCTGATGAAAAATGTGATGCTTGAACACACATATTTACAGTGCATCAATCTTAATTTTAATCAGAATTTTGATTGGATTAAAAAAATTTTTTTTCATGTAAACGTTATTTTGGTAGCTGAGTGACAACAATTTAACAGCCAATAGTGACTACAAACTCAGGAATTGTCTGTTTGCTTCCTCACTGGGTGGGCGGAAGGCTCTATCACAACAAAAAAGAAAACCGTCCTGTTTGCGCAAATGCTGACAATCAACACTTCAGGTATTATGAGTGACATCAACAAGATAAGAAAATGAATCCAAGAATCAGAACAAAATGCCGGAAGTAGCTGAGGTCATCATTTATATTGTTGACTGATATTTTTGCCAAGCCTTTACCGCAAGAAAACTCGAGCAGATTTTACAGTTCCAAAGCTGCCTCAAACACTCCAATTAAATCCACCCAACAAATCTCTCCATGCATTTTCTACTTTTTTGTGGTACTGTGCCTTCCATCCACAGTCCAAAAGCATGTACAGTGTATTAAATAAAGAAGAAATTGAATGACCGTCAGTCGCTCTCCATCACATATGTGATTAAATGGTAATCGGGCGGCTGGGACGTGCACCAGCCCGTCTCCCAGTGCAGGATAAGTGGACTCAAAAGAAGACATTTTCCAAATCGGGCTTGTCTGACAGGTCTATAAAAGGTGAGGTCAAGGTGGTTGTGTTGGGCCCAAGGACGCTCTCTGTCTCTCTGTTCTTTGCTTTGGTAGGCCCTCCATAATCCATAAAGTCTTTTTTATCCCGGTGAAGCAGCCACCCACTCATTTATCGGCTGCTCCCAAAGGCTGCGTCCAATTCACGTCGCCACTCTCTGATTTAATTGTACAGTTCGGGATGACTGGCTTTCACCTTCAGCTTCTGCCAAGCTGAGCACAGCTCATCCCCATTCAGTCCAATCATTCACGTTAAGGATGGGGAGAGGGAGGCTTCACCACGGTATAGTCACTATTATTCAATGCCACACCGGCTCGGGTCAAAGGGCAAAACAGTTGATTTAGCTTACTTTGACTCAAGATTTCACCAACGTGTCTTAAGTGTTTACAATAATTTTGTTGACAATGTTTTCTTGGTTGCTCTTGTTTGCATCTACTAAAATTTAAGGCAGTGGTCCTCTCATATTGAACAAACCATGTGGAATGGGGAAGTCGAAATGATTTAAATGGAAATTCCTAACCACAGGCCACATTTGGAACGATACTGACAGAATATGAGAATACACTTATTCTAAAAATCCCATTAAACCTTATTTTCTAAATGTCACTGAGCGCGGAAAAAAAAGATAAGAAATTGGAGGACCGCACGCGGAGTTCCCTGCCGCTGGATAATTGGTCACAGGGAAAAAAAAAAAAAAAACACCGTTTGCGATTTAATTATCTCAAATATGACAGTCATTAAAGTGGCTTTTCCTTTGTACACTAAAGCTGAATGTTCCCTTTTGGCTTTTATCATCCAGTGTGCAAAATTGCTAAAGTAGAACTCCGCTAAGACCTTTTGAACTTTTCGTCATGTTGATGGTATTGACGGGAACGCATGAAAGGAAAATGCTGAGACATTTCTGCTTGCTAGGTGTGCAGTATTCCTCAATAAGCGTGTAGGCGACATGTATGTTTATTTTAAATCTGGATTTAATGAGCTGCTAGCGCGCAGTCCGCAGATATTGATGTTGTCCAACTATCCGGTTTATTGCTTATATTGAACACATTATAACTGCAGGGCACAAGAAAGAACATGCTCATTGTCGTTTCTGAATCAAACTGTGCCGCAGTGAAAGCCCATAGATTTACAATTGGCTATTCACAAATTCATTTCGGCTTAGCCTCAGCAATTTATTCTCTCTTTACCACCTTAAAATACGCCAAGATTGCACCAAAGCATTGTCTAATGGGAACATAGCTATTGGTGACAATGAAGTATCCTAATTGACAGCTCAAATATTGAGGAGCTTGAGTTTTGTCCGGGTTGTTAGCAAAGTTACAGACAACGCATTCATTTGTTTTAGTTTTGAAGGTGGTCATTCATTTTGAAGTGCAATGCTGTAAAATGATATTGAAATGGTATTAGTGTTTTAGGATCATAGTTTAAGATACAAATATAGGCATGTATCAACATTTTTCAGGCGACAATCAACTGCTGTTTTTCTTTAATTGTGACAGTTCATACATCATTGTCTGGAGTCGTTTGGAAATTCAACGTTTGTGTATTTTGCAATAGATAAAAGCATCTATCTTTCATTTTTCATCTGATTAAGTTTACTAAGAAGGTCTACTGTCCCAATGCTATTTTAGTTTTACTTGGTACATCAAATGTATTTAATTTAACACAAAAGCCTCAATATTGTCTGTTAGTGACGTATGTGACTGCAAGATTTGGTAGCTGAACCGATACCACTAAAATAAGGTGCCAGAATCTTTAAAAAATATATATATATTAATGGTTAAAATTTATTCAAGCCTATCACAACCAATTTATGACTTTTCACTACTTAATCGCAACGCACAAATTCACTAACACTTGAAATCACACCTCTGAACATTTATACTTATCATTGAGTGCACGTACAGGTCGTACAGTGTGAAAGCAATCTTAAGTCATTCGTTATCTATATTTTACCCCATTGTGAGTACCCATAAAACCTATTCCTATGGCGGCCCGTTGCTGTTATTATGCAAATGATAGACTGTCCTACTGTGCAGCAAATAAATTGCATTGTAATTACGATTGTGATTTATTTGCATAATGGCGCGCTCACTCTGAGCAGGATGCTGTGAGATAAATGGATATAGGTTGAATTGCTCATCGCCATAGAGGCTACTAAGGACGGATCAATGTTTTGACTTGAAGTACAGTTGTGTTTTATCTAACGGCTCCTCCAAGTGCTCTCTGCACTCCAGATTTAATCTCTGCAAACCGTTTTCAATTGCTTCGAAAAAGGACACCGTCTACCACGCAGCTGTCGCGTGTATAAGTTATTGCTTTGCAGTTTGCTACCCTCTCCAGCTGATATTACCAAGCTGCTGCCATACAGAACTGCCCTCAAAACTGATCTGTCAGTATCCCCGAATGCATTTTACACCTGATAGTAATACAGCTTGCCGGCACACAGAGTGGTGACTGATAAATGGTAATTGCTATTTTTAAGCACTTGCAGTCTGTTGCCTTTATTGTCCTCAATCTTTTGCTCAGGGCTATAAAACACCATAGATGGGCACTTTACCCTATTTTGCCATCCTGCCCCACGCTCACTATAGAGATGTACGTTGCAGTATAGAGATGGCTGTATTTGTTGAACTTTATACCTTTGCTTTAACTTAAAATACTTATTTTGGCTCTCAATTGCTTCTTCACATGGCCCCCGCAGCCTTAATCCCTTACACTAAAGCAGGGGTGGGCAAATTCTTTGATTGGCGGGCCACAATGGGTTCTAAAATTTGACAATGGGGTGGGCCGGATTAAAACGTTTAACGGGCCACAGGTGGCCCCCGGGCCGTAGTTTCCCCAGGCCTGCACTAAAGCTAGGCATTCATCAATTTACACCCACGAAGTATGTGAGGCTTCAGAGTTTATGCAGAAATTGTTCAGAAAATGTTCATAAGTCACAAATGTAGAACATTTTCTTAGATTAATACCACACAAACAAGTATGCTTCCATGTTTTTACTGAACAAAAAATGGGAATGTCACAGTGCCGGGTGAAAATCTTTGTGTTCACCAGCTTTTTTTTGTACACAAGCCTGAAGGACTTGAAGGGCATCCTGATTGAAGATGTGATGAGTCACTAGTAGCAAGCTCAGGAGTTATTGTATTTACACATTTTAACGTTCATGTCAGATCAAGAGCTCTTCAAGGATGTCACGTTCCCCAGTCAATGTTTTTGTCTACAGACGTCCCCTTCTTTTCATAGACCCGAGTCAGCAGCAAGTACACTGAGCGGAGAGCTTGCACTCCATCTACTGAGGAAAAATGCTTTTTCTAAAAGGTCACAGCTCAATTCAACGGATGAATAATGGCGACATGCATGTGCTCGCGCGCGAGCAATCGTGCTGAGTCCCGGCACACCTTTTCACACTGTGCAAGAACGTTTCCTTCGTGCCACAAAAAAAAAAAGAAATTCAGTGTCAGAAGTGCTCAAGTGTGTCGTGTATGACTGCTTGCAATGTGAGCTTGTAATGAAGTAACCCAATCACTAGTTATAATAAGTATTAACATCTCATGTAATAAAGTATGCATGGGGTTCAGATGGGTCATTTCTTATTTTATTTTTTTTAATTCTTCATTATTGGAAGTTTCCCTTTTGAGGTAAAAATGAGACAATTGTTGGTTTTGCCACTCTAGACAATGGAGCACAATGATTTCAATTCTTTTTTTAAACTGTCATATGAGAGAACATAAGCTCTTCTCATCACGACTGTCTCCTTGAATTATAATTTAAGGGAATGGTCTGTTAATCTTGAGGGAAATTGAATTCGACCAGTGCTGTCTCCCGGGAAATTTCCACCTTTCAAACTCTTCCGCCTTCAGCTTTGATTGGAAGGCCAATCTTCTGTTTTACTTGATTAGTAGATGCATCTCCCGCGTGTTAAAATGTTCATTTCCGCTCGGATACCAGTCTTTAATGCATTTAGATGTTTCATTATGTCTTATAATTTTCAATTTTAGCCCTACTTCTCAGTCTTTATAACTTCTCGGACGTGAATGTTAGAAAATCTCCGTCGTCCGTATTTTGACATTTACAGCCAATGGCCAGGCCTCTGCGGGCTTAGTGGTATCATTTCTAGTGATAACCTTCTGAATAGAAAGAGGGCATAGAAATGAGTTACCGAAAAAATGTGAGGCTTCTATTGTCTGCTCTAGTTTAAATAATTTCCCACATCTAGCGTTCTGTTACTGAATAAGGTAAATCTTATCGCTTGCATAGCTTAGTGCATGGATGACCGGATGGGCCCTGTCTTGCAATTTAACAAAAGTGAAAAAACAAGCAAAAGTCAAGAAGTTCTGAGTGCCGCTCAATAAACATTGTCGCTCTCATATTTATGTGCTCGAAAAAAAGCGGAAATTATTATCGACAAAGTCCTGCGATGTGTGTGCTGCATGCCAAAGCACGTTGTCTGTGTTACGTCAGTAAATGCATCGGGACGGAGTTGGTTAGCGGTGGTCCGATCAACTGTGAAGTAACACATGTTCCCATTGATCACGCAGAAGAACAGGGCAATGAACGCATGCTTGAGTCGCCACCGTAAATGCGATGCTGAAGCCGCGACGAGTACAAAGTGCATCTATAAGTCGGAACATTTAGCCATAAAGTCAATATGTATGTTGTAAAAAAAAAAAATAAAATGGTTATTACATTTTCCAGAGACGGGAGTGGCACTGGCTAAATATTAGCGATATTATTTAGTCAAGGATGGAAATCTATGCTCCGATCCTCCCACTTATCGTTCATCCGATTTGTCTACTTTTACAACAACGGCATCAGCTGATTCCATTGGCCACCTCACAAGTCATTTAAAACAGATTAGCTCCACACGGATACACGCTTGTAAATTAAAACATGTTAGGTCTCCATTATTTTTGCATGAGTGAGCCGCAGCTGCTTCTCCACCTTAATTTAAATCTCTTCCGACCCCTTGTTTCCCCTTAAATTAAATCCCCGTGATTGACTTGCTGCTCTGTCGTGTTTAAGTGCTCCGGGCCATTTAAGTGGCTCAGTCAGGCAAGGAGCCTCAACGTGTGTTGTCAAATCCTACATTGATGTCCGAGCGTTTACTAGCTGATGAAATGTATCGATTCCGGCACATAAGTGGAATTGCACTCGTGTCAGCTTTACATGAGTATTTGGCCTCCATGTAGTGGCACCATGAATTTTGAGAGAGCAAATATTGATCTGAAATGACCTCTGCAGCAGTAATGTTGGATGTGCCCGACTAATGGGAGCTCGTTTGCTTTGTATCAATTCACAGATCTTTATTTAGACCGTCTAAAAGCAAACAGTTTTGCCCTAAGATGATCGAATATTGTGCGAGGAAAACGGACAGACGGACAGGTTGAGAGTACCAGCCAAGGCATTGGCTCGAGTTCAAGATCCAGAAGGCGTTCCCTCTTCATCATTGAAGTCCGGCCAGGATGATTCAATGAGATGACTTGCTCCCAGTTCCATAAAGCCAAGCAGAACATGAATTAACCATGACCCTCAAAGGACAAGAGAGAGGGCGGAGGTTGAAGAGGGAGGGCTGAGAGGAAAGTCTGACAAGCTAAAGCAGATGTCAGGTTCTTTCCAAGATGTCATGATGATGATCGGAGCCACGACTGGAGGTCACGGTTTTCCAAGGTTAACAGCTCACAGCTTAGGCTAGTGTATGCGTTCATGTGTTCATGCATGCGCTGTTGGGGTTAAAAGTTGCTGAAGCAAGGGTTCACGCTGTCAGCCAGGCTAATGGAGAGCGCCGCACTTGGCCGCCCACTGAGTGACAGGTGCCAACTGAGGCCTCCATCAAACGGGCACCGGGTCGCCACTGCCGTCTTACTTACGCCAGCGAGGGATGACGACACAGGGGATCGCTCACTCGACTAATGCTGACACACGTGGTGTATGCGCACACTCCCGGGGGCCCGTCACTCAACGTAAGGCCGCAAGATGAGATCGTCGAAAAAGTACCTTGACTCAGACCGCCCAGACAAGAGGGTCAAGTTGCGTCTTTGCAATCGGAGTCTTCATTATCTGCGCCATTTCATGCTGGTGACTTATGACCCTTACTGGCTCACGTACAAGAAAGACCGGAGTTTTTGATGTGATTGTCAGATTGACTTGAGTATTGACACTGGTGTAGCAGAGATCAAGTTAGTAATACTCTCGGACCCAATTGTACCAATTATGTGTCTTTATTTTGAGCGTCTGGTTATTCATACATTAAACGTGCCTTATAGTGTTACTTCATTCAAGCAAGGACAGTCACAAAATCAGCCACACGTTGATGACACAGAATGATGAGCAAGATACTCAGATTCATATTCAAAATTAATTTGAATATCTTGCTAAACAATTCCTTGCCATGACTAACCATTCTTCCTCGTGAGCTAAGCCATTTATTTTTTTGCTAGTCCATCTGTTAAACAGCAGGCTACTTTCAAGTTTGTGGAGAAAGATAGGGATGAGACGACCGTTTGCATTCTTGGGCAAAGGCAAATGGGAACTGGTCCGTCATAAATCAAAACGGGGAAAGCAATTAAATGTGCCTTGCGTGGATTATGTAATTTTCGCTTCATTCTGCTAAGAAACCGACAAACAATAAAAGCAATACCTTTTACTTTTGGGCTCACCAGGGATATATGGTGCAAAGCCTATTTTTGTGTAATTTTAGGAAGGAAACAAATGACCGAAAACATGACGTGATTATTATTTATGATATTCACATTTACATCACATGAAGCCTTAGGATATGTAGTGTTTCTCACCATTATAATGTAGGCCAGCTGCCGACAGCATTTCTGACACACATTTTGTACCCGACATGTCTATATGTCACCAACACGTCAGGCACAGCCTTTCTAATATATGATCAGCCTGTCAGCACTTGGGCTGTTTCGCTCTTGTCGCTATAACACCTTTATTACACATCCATGCCATTTGAAGGAGCTATTTAACAAAATTCCAAGGATAAACCAAAGCATGTCTTTAAGATGTTCATATTCAGTTCCAGTTTGGACAAAAAGATGCGATGCATGAGAATTATGCTGTGAGGTTGTGAGAGAAAGAAGAAAAAAAAAGAAAAAGGAAGGAAGGTCAATGACGAAAGAGGAACCACAAGTTGTCACCTTATCTAGCTATGTGTATCGGGTTCCTGGTAAAAGATGCAGCAAGTGACAGAATGAGACCGGCTCAGTCAAGCAAGCCAATGAGCTATTTGATTTAAGTAATTGAGGTCTCAGAGGGAAAGCAGGCTCATCGTTAGGAACCAGACCAGCCTCAGGACTCACACGTTAAGCAAATGATATTCAACAGCTTGAATAGCCTTTCAAGGGCAGCACACACCAACCCAGTGCTTTTGATATGCTGGTCAACTTGACAAATTCAATTCAATTGTTTAATATTTGTTAGTTGTATTTGTTATCTTTAGAAGTTTGTTTTGTCAGAATGCAAAAACATAAAGGACCCATGTATATTGTTACATGACAAAGTGATCACACTTATCATGGACACCCAATCGGTGGTTGTATAACTCTTGATGTAATCTGCACTGTGACTGACGTATAAAGGGAAGCACAACATTAAAGGGGAAGTCAACCCCCCACAATGATTTGCAGTAATAATTTCAAGTCTAAACACGGCATTCTGATTAATATTGCATTTGTGGAATATGAGTTGAGCCGTAAAAGCTACCTGGTTTTAGCCATTTTAAGCAGCGGCCATTCTGTCACCTTCTGTCATCTGATAATGACATCACAGTTGCTCAGGGTGAAGATAACGACCAATTACAGCTCACCTGTTGTCTGAAGCTGAGCCATGATTGGTATTTAGCTGAGCCTTGAGCAACTGTGATGTCATTTTCAGTTGACAGAAGTGACAAAATGGCCGCCCCCATCTCGTATTCCACAGAATGCTGTGTTTTGACTAGTGGGGCTGCCTAGAATATATTCTTGTTAGCCGAGTTTTGTATCGAGACTAATACTGTTATACAGTGCTGTTCCCGAGCTTCATTTTGAAAAGTGAACAAAATGTATTGATGTATCTTAAGTTTTTAAAGGCTCAGAATAAAACATCCAATGATTCATACTTGGAAATGCCCTTTTGATTGCTCAGTCAGCAGTCTAAGAGGCCCTTCTGGTGTCATATGATTTGGAGCACTTCGATATGCCTCAAGCCACGACTGAAATAGGCAAAGGAGGAACTCATAAAATATTAGTAAGACCACAGACGTTTGCTTTCATCAACAAATCATCATGGCACCAACCAGGAAGTTGTCTGCTAATTAACACATGAACTAACACAAACATGGCGCCGACATTTTAGTTATAAAAGGTCATGATGGCATCACTCAATGTAAAATCTGAGATGAAGAATTTTGCCATAAATATAAATGCAACTCCATGCAAATAATTGAAACACGCTTTTTTTTTGCTTTTTTTTAATGGCAGGTGAGAATGTATGTTTTATATTTGCTTGCTGAAACATTCTCCTTGCTTCGCAAGGGATGAACACACAAAAAAAAAAAAAAAAAGAATTCTGAAAACCGAAGGAAGACAATCCAATATTGCAGCAACAGAGACGGGTCTGGCCCAAGAGGGGGATGGAATGAACCGAATAAAAAAGAGGAGGCCTCGAGGAGCAGGACCGTGACCGCATCTCATCTTAACGTTGCCGTCAGCCTCTAATTGCACCGATTAAATTGGTCTCTCTGCATATATCTGGGGCTAGTGCCAGTGTGATAGCCTGTAAGCGCTATCATTGACAATGTGATAATTGTTTAATTGCGCTGGGCTTGCGCTTCATGAAGACTTCACCTCATAATGGCCTCTTCCCTTCCCATTGTGGCAGGGGATAGATATTCTCCCGTTGGCATTATCATCTATTGTCGACCTTGTCAAGGCTGTTTTTTTGGGGAGAGTTGACTGTCTAATTCGGGTCAGAGCCACGGTTGAAATGTTAAATGTAACAAAGTAAATTTTCTGCCGCAAATACAGAGAGAGAGGCACTCTCTGTGATTAAATACATTTAAATAATGCTCATTTGAGTAACATCTGGTTGTTTGTTAACAGGAGATATGTTAGCCTTTGAGAGGTCGTGTTGAGGTCAACAAGCTCCACCCCTCTCATTAGACCTCTCAAATCAGTCAGCCATGCTCTCTTAAACACTTAATTTCACGCTATAACAGAGGTGGGCAAATTTTTTGATTGGCGGGCCACAATGGGTTCTAAAATTTGACAGAGGGGCCAGACCAGGAGCAGATGAATGGAGTGTTTTGGTAACCTCACCTCATTGGAGAAAATTTAATTTTCATTAGAAGTGAACATAAGCATTACAACAACATATATGTCTTTGAAAAAGCACATTTATTCATTTAATGTTTTTCATGTTCGGCGGGCCGGATTAAAGCGTTTAACGGGCCGGATGTGGCCCCCGGGCCGCAGTTTGTCCACTGCTGCTCTATAACATAGGCAAAGGCAAAGTAGCCTGGTTGGAAAATAATAATGATAAAATATTTCCGCTACAAGGAAGATCAGTGCTATCGCCTTCCTGTCGTGTTCCATCTTTAATGGAACTCCATGAAACTGTAATACCACCTGCTGGCTTTGGTGCTGTTCAAACATGTTTGTTGATGTGTTGGTGTTATACAGAATTAACATCTTACATACTTTTTACCATGCAGACACATTATCTTGGGCCAAAGTCCACTTAACAATGACGGTTTTATGTTGCATTGGCTCATATTTAAGAATGTCACATAACTTGTATTGATGGGAAGCTATTACAACTTAAATAAGATTTAACATCCCAATGAATCATACCCAGAACACTTAAGTCAGTGAAAAGTCTCTCCAGGTAAAAATGAATTCATTATAATACCGTAAAATATGATGGCAGTTAGCAGGAAATGCGGAGAGGGGATCTATCACATTCCTGACATTGTGTGCAGCCACCCGTTTTGACTTTCCTGAAGAAAATGGGCTGTCAAAACAAAGACATAAAGCGTGCTGTATATTATATTTGTTGTTGACAGTCAAATTTGCCTGTCGAGTTTTTTTTTTGTTTTTTTTTCCATTGGATTATTGTACAGCAGTACCTACGCTTGGCAGCACAGGAATGATTTAGAATGTGTGTGTGCCCAATGCTTCATTGTGCGTGCATTCCCTCGCCGTTCGACTGAACACAGAGTGGATACTGTATTCTCCTCTGAGGTTTATTTATTATGCCCACTAAAATGCTAAACAACAGTGCGTGCACCTGCAACTTGTTTGTGTCATATTCCTCGTGGTACTGATTATATCTATCTTTGTGTAATAGGAAACCAATAGACACAAATATCAATCAGATCAGTGAACAGTTGAGACATTTTCAGACAGATACCACACTGACATATGCAAAGGCGCAAATACAATTCAACAATGCAGAATACATTTGTCCAAACATGAGCATGAGCCTCTGAAATATTTAAGACAACCTGTAGCTGTATTGAATTGCTCTGCGTGAGTGAGTAAGTGAGTGAGTGCTGTCAGGTGATCAGATATCCTTTACTGCTGGTAACTATTTTCAAGACATAAACATAATCTGGGATGGAATTGGCCAATACCCCAACGTCAGACTAATGAATAATGGTTTACAGGTTACTTCAGGATGTTCTTAAAGGGGATGTCAACTCAAAGACATTATTTGCAATAAAATGTTCCATGCGCCCTCACTAGTCGAAACATGGCGTTCTGGTTAATATTGTGTTTGTGTGATATGAGTTAAGCAGCAAAATCGTCCTATTTTTAACCATTTCATGGGGCGGCCATTTTGTCACCTCTGTCGACTGAAAATGACATCACAGTTGCTCAGGTGACAACCAATCACGGCTCACCTGGGGTCTGTACCTGAGCCATGTTTGGTCGTTAGCTTATATTTATATATATTTCATATTTATATTATATTATCTAAATATGACTACGCAACTTTTTTTTTCTAGAAATCTCTGTAAGTGCACTGCATTCAAGTCTCGTGAGATTTGCTGATCTCATCGCACATTTTTTTTTTTTTTAATTTATTTTCCCCCAAAATTTCAGCTGACATTTGGGGCATTCAGCTTTAGTTTCCACTAGACTCAGTACAACAGCTGATTCACTGACACTCCCATTCCCGTTATCAGAAGTGTACGAACCCAAACTAAACTAATTATCACTCACCACCCTCACTCCCTCCCCCCTTATCGCTTCCTGCTCACGCGTCAAATACTCTTTTGGGCTACAGGTTGTGCTCACTGGAAGTCATGGCAGTTCGCGCTTGTGCCGAGCTGTGATCTACCGCAGCTCTTACATGTTTTAGAGGCGCCGAGAATAGAATCGTCACATTAACTACAATGTGTCGCCGTTCATGACGTGATGAAGGGAATTCAAAGAGGGAGCTGGTCAGACGATTGGATGTGGATAACTCCCCATGATCCAACTAAGAGAATTTATGCAAAGATTTTTGCGGCATTAGTGTTCATGATTATTGTTTGTGCATTAATCACCTGCTGCTTAGGTTTTTACAGCTTCCTGTCAGGCCGCCCACAGAGTTTGTGCAATGTAATATACTACCAAGGCTGGGCGCGGTAACTGATAATTAAAATCCCTTTTTCACTTTGACAACTTGATATGTTGAGTCATGCTGTATTGATTATGGATGAATAGGAGGGTAAAATATACTCCTCTGATTCCACGCTCAAGATATATGGGGATGCAGAAGGCATACATATAAACATTTCCATTTTGGTTTAAGTTTCCATATGAGGCACATCTCTGCATATAACTTATTTCATATTACATGCTGTGGGAGCAACCGAGAGAAGAGAGGGCTAGACTTCTCGCTCCCACGCCACTTCGTCCAGCTCTTCCAGGATAATCCTGAGATGTTCCGACACAATCTCTCCAGCGTGGACCAGATAGGCGTCCAGGAGGCTTCTTAAGCAAATGCCCATGCCACCTCATTTGGTTCTTCTCAATGCGGAGGAACAGCGGCTCTACGCTGAGCTACTCCCAAAAGTCCCTCCCCCTATCTCTGACGGAGAGGCCGGACACTCTGGAACTTGGTACTCAAAGGTGGCAGTAATCCAGCGTTAGACAAACTGGCCAAGAGTATAGCGAGGTGAATGGAAGATGATCTGTGTGCGTGTGAGTGTCTCCAGGAATTAACCGTATAGAAAGTTTACTTGTACCTTGAGTTAAAAAAAAATCCTTCTATGCCTGTATTCCTAAATATGTCCATCAGGTGATGGTTGCTTACATCTGAGATTTTTATTTTTTCTTCATCCTAGTCATGGTGAGCGGTGCAACCAATGGAATTTTTTTAAAGATTTTACTCCTCAGCCAGAGATGCGGAGTTTTAGTCATTTCTTATGTATGTGTACATTCAAGCACATATGGATTGATGTGACAGTGAACGCATCACTCGTGGTCTAAACTCACCTCAAGCTAAACGGGGGAGAAGTGGGGGGTGGAAGAAGGGTCAGAAAGGAGTCACGGAACACGATGAGGAAAGCGCTAATAAGACAGTTTGGATGTGGATGTGGAGGCTTTGTGCGGGTAAGCGTCCATCGGAGTGCATGGAACATAACAGCTGCAGCAGCTGAGCTTCGGGCTCATGTTGTTATATTCTGGTATCTATCACACAGCCTATAAAACTTTGGCTGGTGGCAGACTGCAATAAAGTGCCGCACACACACACATTGACGGTTCACTTTGTGTTTTTAAAGTGTCCGGTTAGGAAATGAGCGCCCAGGAAGCCACAGTTGTATGCAAAGGTGTATCTTTAGGTTTTTATGGGATTTGGGTCCGTCATATTTATGTGGTTTTGTTCCCGGAGGACATGCCTGATGAATATCAAGGGACAGCAACATCGTAAAACAGGATTTTGGTTTTCCAAATAATGCAGTGGACGTGACGTTGCCTGTTAAAGTTACATCTCTATTAAAATTGTAATTATATTTAAGAAATTAATCTCTGTTGGTTGTAGTTGGGATGCGGGAAATGTCATGCTTCAGGAAAATAATGATCCATGTCGGACTGTTGTTAGAGAGAGACCAAACACACACACACACACACCCACGCACGCACACACTTAATAGCTTTCTTTGATTCTCAACAGAAACTTTGCGGAGCTATTGATATTATGTAACTACATCCAAGAGATAGTGAGGAGGGCAACACAGCATCCCGCTAGACACAAAAAATTAGAGCGATATTGCCAGTCAATAAAAATCACTGAAGATATGAAACCCAAAGTAAACCGACTCTACCAATACTTTAATGCCGAGCCCTGGCTTGATTCTATGCAAAATATCTTGTGTGCTGCCTCCCACCTGTTCATCGGCAGCGCTGTTATTTGATGATGTCCAAACGACAAATTTCCCATTCAAATAAGCGTCTCTCATGACCTAAAACCATACATTCAAATGCAACTTTAGCAAATGGAAAGCTTGGCACCTGCGTCTTGAAAATATAATACACATTTATAAAAATAAAGGCCTCCTCCCAAATAAATGGCCTTCATGTACTCTACACCAGGTGTGGGCAAACTACGGCCTGGGGGCCACATGCGGCCCATTAAATGTTTTAATCCGGTCCGCCAAACTTGAGAAAAATTCAATGAATAAACCTTGTTAATGTTTTATTTTATAAATACGGTGGTGTGTCAAAGACATATTTTGTTGTAATGCTTTTCTTCAGTTTCATTTAAAATGTAATTGATTTTTTTTCTCCGATGTGGTGAGGTTACCAAAACGCTCCTGGTACCGCCCCTCTGTCAAATTTTAGAACTCATTTGTGGCTCACCCCTGCTCTACACAGTTGACCAATCAATGTCCCTGGTCACGATTTTTGGAGAAACACATTTGTGCTTACAATTTCACATTAAGCATGATGCATCTGTTTCATTAGTCGAATAACGACACAAAGAACACACAATGAATATGATCATGGTAATATTGTAACATTGTTTCGTTGAAGCACTTCACCCATTCCGGGCGACTGCTGGATTGAGTTCACACTAAAGGCTAAATGGTGTTAATTGTGTCTCAGCCAAGTGCGACAGTATGTTGCGTTTATTCAATGCGCTGTGGTTGCTAATTAAAGCTGTACACAATGGAATATAACAAGGTGATAATGACACTTGCAGGACATATCAAGTTGGGCCTTTTCAATAATTGAGACTCTTTCATTAACAAGGTGCTCAGGATGGTTCATAACGTCAAGTCTCTGTTTTTCATTTATTCCCAAGATAGTCTTTGTTATAAAATTATATTATGTGGAGATCGAATGTTCTCCCAGTGTTTGCCTGGGCTTCCTCAAACGGACACGTTTGGATTATTGAACACTTTAACTGGTCTGTGTGTGTGTGTGTGATAGTTTTGATTTGGCCGATGACCAGTGCTGGGTGGATGCTGACGCTCCAGCTTCCCCCGCGAGCCTGCTTGACAACCAGCGCCATTATAAATGGATGGATATATTGACCATGGTGTCAAGTGCTAGTCCAAAATAAATTTCAGCTTTCATATCAAGTTTTTGTCGATTTTCTGTCACGATGTTGCTGAGGAATGAAAAATGCGTCAATGCCAAAGATCGCCTTTGCGGGGGGGTTTATTTCATGTGTTGTACTGTATGTCAGACAAATATGGACAAATCCACATTCAGGTAATGGTATCAGGATTTGGGACCATGTGGGGGGAAAAAAAAAGCTTCACTTTAATCTGCATAACATTATTGCTATGAGGTAAAAAAGCACCATTCAGTCTTGGCCGTAGAAGTGCTCAAAAGTGGCATATAAAAACCCAAACGTGCAACGAATTACAGACAGATTTGGAGGGCTCAATTTGTGGGGCTTTCCATGTGTGCAGCGGTGACATTTCATCTGTTAATAACAGTGTATGTGACGCGAGCCGAGCGGGTTGCGGGAGGCATCTAGCCATTTACGCTGGATTTGTTTGACACCGCAGTCGCACTCGGTGTCTTTGGTGGGAGCACCTTGACGGTGTCACTATTGATCCGTGTCATCTCGGGGACTGAGAGGCTTGTAAAAGACCCTAATGGCACTTGGAGCTCTTACTGTAGAGTCAAAGCTATGCAACATTTATGTGCACCTTTTTGAGTGTTTTTTTTTTTCCAGGGCATTGGTGAGTTACCCTGTTGCCCCACATGTTTCTTGAATAACATTATTAGTGTAATGACTGCACACACATTTTCATTAGATTTAATAAGATGCCGGATGTTGTGCAAAGCGGGCTTTGTACATCTTCTGTTTTTTTTACTCATTTTACTAGCTTGTGGATTTATTTGCGTACTTCGACCGAGGCAATTTGCATCTTGATATGTGCCAAGAGTCCGATGTAACAGGGAGAAGCCTGTCACTTTTCAAAATAAAATATTTTTCAGCCTCGATTTTAATTAATTAATTTATTTATTTATTACATATATTATTTATTTATTTATTTATTACATATATTATTTATTTATTACATATATATTTATTAATCAATTCATCACTTAAGATGCTGAAAACGTTTGTCAGGGTCTTAGGCCACTCATATTACACACAGAAATAGCGTAAATGTTAATTTGTTTCATTTGTTGTGAGGATGAATATTTTTGTAGTTTAAGACAGTATAGTCACTTGAAAGTGACTCTGGTTCTTCACCAAACCTAGCTATGAACGGCATAGGTGGAGAAAGTTGGTGTGGAGGTGGTTATGTAAATCAACCCTACTGTTTCCTAACAGTGGGGTTGAACATATTTTTCTTCTACTCTACGTAATTATTTTCAGGACCTCACTTTGAATCATTCGCTAAAATGTTGCGTACTGTTTTTGATGATGACTTTTTTCAGACGTCTGACTATTGGTTAATTTTTCTTGTAATTACTCTTTCACTGGCGATGCATAAAATGTATGGCGAACGTCCAGTCTCGCAACAATTGACGTCCACTTTCTCAAAGCATTTCCCCAGCACCCCTCGAGAATTCAACTTGTTTTTGCCACGCCAGCCGTCTACCTAAAGTTCCCCAAGGCCTCGGTAAACACTACTAGCCGGTCCATCTTTTATTTAGGACATGTTCGCTCTGGGAACCCCCCCCCCCAATCCGGCCCCTTAAATCAATCTTACACACCGCTCAGCTGTATCGCCATTACTTCTAATTTTCCACCAACTGGGTACAAGATGAGGCATCCACTTGTGTCACATGAAAGCGAACTACACAACAATGTGCGCTACATGCACTCTCAGTGGGGAAACTGCTTTTACAATCCAACTTCCAAATTGGCGCCGCGAACACACAGCACAACTCGTGGTTATTTGTCTCTATTACAGATGAGGATGCCTGATAAATTGTTGTCAGGAATAGTTTGTGCTTCAACTGCTTCTAATCCTGCAACAATCTAGAAAAATGTTCCGGGCTTCAACTTGATATCAGACCATGTGTGTGTGCTTGTGAATGTATCTGTGTGTGTGCGTGTACTTAGAGTAACGTTATATCACTTATCAGAGGACAGCTGCTGGCCCATATCTTGGGAACAAGCGTTTCCAAGTCCAATATTAATAGTCTATATGACATTCACTCAGTGAAGAGTCACACACAGACGCATATACACACTTAATTTATTTTTCCATTTGCTATTCCGGTGCTGTGGCACTCTCCGATCCGGAGACTTGGTGTTCTGATGAAAGATAGTCATACTGCAAAATGATCCTCACTGCAGGCCGCTGGCGTGGTTCACTGTCAAATCATCACAATGTGCTGTGGTGTCCTGCCATCTAGTGGTGTACAAATAATTATTTCTACATTCAAGGAAATGTGTGGAAGGTGAAATGACAGATAAGCATCCACTGTGTTATTCTGTCCTTGTTTTATGGCTGACACGTTTGAGAAATGAGCAAAGTGTGATTGTTAACGTGTGAGTGTTTTGGATTGAAGGGTTGGAACTGTCCCCGTTTTAAGAATGACGTCGCAGGGGGAGGAAAGTATCTGTAATCTATTCATTCCCAGTCACGCAGTCTGTGAATGGGTGTTGTTGATGTCTTCCCTGACGCCACTCCACAATAACAATGAATAAAAAGCCATTTTGGTGTGCTATATATATACCGAGATAAACTGAGGTACCAGTACTGTATTTATTTTAGATCTCCATATTTTGCTTTGAGCGCTGTGGGCCTCGAACAAAATTCCCTGAACCTTTTGTCCTTTAAAATACAATACTGATTAATTAGCTATAGCAGGCCTAGAATGACCATGAGTGGAATAATATATCCATCCATCCATTATCTGCCTTTTCCAACTATCTCCAGGCAGTAGGCGGGGTACAACCTGAACTGTTTGCCAGCCAATCATGGGACACAGAGAATAATTTAGTCTCCAATAATAGTGTTTGATTGTTCCCAAGCAATTAATCTATTTAGCCTTCTGATTATCCATCTTCTATTTCTTGCATAATTGCAATCATCTGCTCAGGATTTAGCATTAACACTAAATAGAGTTACCTTTATAGTTTTGGTGCCAAATCCTTTGTCTTGTCCGATACTGGTCCAACAAACGAAACCGAACAGATGGTTCAGTTTGAAGGTTTGCGATTTTTGTTGGCCTTCTAATTGAGGACACGTCGTCGTATGATCTCTCGATAACTGGACCTCCATAGAAAGTTTGCCCTTTTTTTTTTTATTTTTAATTTTTTTAAAATTATTTTTAAACATGTTTGGAGCGTTTGCGATAATCTCCTCTGGCTTTTGTAAATCAGCCTCACTGAGTCCAGATTACCAGATGCTTCACTGTAAATTGGAATATATCCAAGGGGATCATTTAGATGAAATGGCAGTTGCCCTCTGAACCTCAAAGCTCACTTCATGCCCCATGCGCTTTTGGAAAAATGCCGTAGGGAGTTGTTTTTGTTTTGTTTTTTATTAATTCAGGGCTTCCACTAAGGCCCAACATTCTCTTTTGCGACATTTTCTGAACATTTATTATTTATTACAAATATATTTTAAATGCTTCCTAAAGGAAAGCATGTAAAATAATGTTCCATGGTCAAACCAATAAAAGACTTAAAAGCTTCAATTTTTACAGTCAAAAGTTGAGCAGAGCTCATATTAGAGCCACCTATCAAGCCAGATAAGACGCATTTCAAGCATTTTTTTTTTTTTTTATTGTCATGGGACATTGTGATTGACTAAGGCCACGTGGCATACTGGCTTTAGGGGATGCACGATGCAATAACACCTTCAGCTATTAAAACGTCACCAAAGGCAACATCATCACAGCTGTTACGAGAATCTAGGCATGAATCGAGATGACCCAGAAGCTCTTGAATGAATATGAGCCTCTGCAAATACCTACACATGAGCACATAGGCGCGCACGCGGACACGTGTACATGCACACACTCTCTCGAGCCAGATGGTGTAATCCTTTCGTTTTCTCCGTGTTTCATATTTCCCCCCTCCTTTGTGGGGATTATGCGGTCGTCCAATCGGATTTTGGCTTGTTCCCCGAGCTCTGATGTGATATGAATGAGTGACACGCTGTATGTTGCTGTATCGGCTGTAAGATTTCCATGTTGAGCGCCATGGTTGTTATTCGTGGAGTTGATTGCTTAGCGTCATCATGCAGGTAAGAGACTTGAGGCAGGTATGCATTGCATTTTTATTTTTTTTTTCGAGAGAAAAAGTGTGCAGATTTACAGAAAATTCTGAGATTAAATCTGTAATGAGAGTTCTACTCACAAAGTGACTTGCTTTTTTTTTTTTGTTTAGAGCACATGACATTCATTACAGTCACTAACCGTATTCTCAGTTCCCACTCAGTGCGTTACATGTGGTTTATTTCAATTCTGTATTTTGGTCGCTTGTAAGTTGCCACGACTGATAACAGCATGTCAAAATGATCCATGTTAAATATTGCCTCCACAATCTAAAGCAAAGACAATTCATTCTCATCCGTATTCCATGTATTGTATATTCAGGCCGACTGACCTTCCATAGTTCTCCCAACCATTTACTGAACTGTTCAATCTAATTTCACTCTAACTTGTGGTCTCTAATAGGTCTCAAATGGAAGTATGTGCATTAGTTATTACGCACCGAACAAATTCCATTGAGTCGTTCAGGACATGGAAAGTGCTGTGTGCACAAGTGGATCATCTAATTTGCATCCGCGACCACGCATTTTGTTTCACCAGACAATTACATGTAAACATTTGCAATCTTGCTGATGCACAGGCTGCATTTGGGAAGGGTAAAGCTTAAGCAATAGTGCACATAAATGCGGCCTGTATTTTTTTTTTTTTAAAGCCATGCACTTTCACATTCCATTATGAGGTACCCTGGATAAAAGCGTCCACCGATTGCAATTGATTTAAGTGAGCGTTTTGCGTGTGTCCCTGCAGGTCAGTGCTTCCTATGTATGGTGGATGTGGTGCCCGTGAAGAACGAAGATGGCATGGTGATCATGTTCATCCTCAACTTTGAGGTCATGACTGAGGAGACACTGCGGGACGGCAAACAGGAGCTTAACCATCGCCTTCCCACCTGGCTCGTCACTGGTAACTATTGACTTGACGGCTGTACTATTTGAATACAGCCTCACGTTACTTATACCGCCCCCGTCTAGGCATCTCACTCATTGGGTCTAGATAGTTATGCAAAAAACGAAATGTTACCGGTTTGATGGTGTTTTTTGAAATGTACATCCAACTAAAACAGAAGAACGGCAATCAACTTAGCTAGTGACCTGATGTCCTCATGTCGTATCGGTGGTTGCTGCCGTATGCAGCCTTCTACATGCAGCAATGAGCAAGATGGGCCATAGAGGTCTGATTTTCCTGTAGGACAAAATCACATTTTCATCATAATAAAATCAAATGCAAGGACAAGTGACAATTCAACATTCACGAAAAGGTAAAATATATTAAAATTACTATTGCACATTTCCTCAACTTTGATGAGACCAAAAAAAACAAAAAAAAAAAAACAGGTGACCTTTATGATAATTTTCTGAATCATTGACGGTGGTGTATGTACTTAATTACAGTAGCTTTACTTCTGACATTTTTCTAATTACTGTGCCAGGCTGCTTTTTAATGTAAAAAAAAAAAAATAAGGAATACATCAACTTTTTCTGAGATGTTGGTATTGAGAGGCCTTTTAAACCCAACTGGAGCAACCAATCGCACTCAGTAGAAAGGCAACATGCATCCAGTCAGTAATCCACCTTGATCAGTGTTCCATTCATCCACGCGTACAACAGGTGGCCTGATATTTGCAAAGTAATATTTGATTTCCATTTAATTACATTTGACAGAATGTTTGTTCTGAACTGTTTCTGGACTCAATGTTCCATAGACAATGTTTTAAATCATGCACTGAACTTTGGAGATAAATTGTAATCAATGTCAGTGTCCTAAATTCCTCTTCAAAGCCTATTTCGGCTCAACACGATCCCGTTAAAATCTCCTCACCGCGTCACGCTCTTTCACTCCTTTCGGTGTATTTTTCTCCATAAACAAGTGGTTGCCTTTTTGTCCTCTTCGTCAGGTCGTCCCAGAGGCTTCAAATTGCGCCTTCCCCTGCTGCGCTCCCTTTCCAACAGTAAAGTGTCTCTGGATGACACGGAGTCCGGTCAGATCCCCATCGCCACACCTCTGCCACTGCACCCGGTCGGCCACTGTCACGAGTCACTCGGCTTGGGGGAGTTCCTGCCACTTCCCCCTTTACCGTCGGAACACTCCGAGCAAATCAGTGAAAGCAGGTACAGCTCAAAGATTTGTTTTCATGAAGATCCGATTGTGGAATAAGCGCAAGGGTTTCAATGTTTTGGTGGTTTCTTGCTATTTGTTCGAGAAACGGATTGTGAGCCCTGCGGCTAATAGAGAAAATCTACTTGTATAAAGGTTTAGAATTGGATTTAGGTGCCACAAGATGGCGGTAAGGAACTACGTTTCAATTAGGAAACGTGATGAACGGTCTAAAAGGAGCTCCGATTCTTAGTTCAACATAGTTCCTCAACATCAAAATTGCAAAAAAAAAAGAAAAAAAAACAATTCTTTTGTTTTTTCAAAGAGCGATAGCAAATAAGTGAGTTTGCAGTAAACAACACAAAATAGATTCTCAAGAAAAAAAATTAATCAGGTGAATCCGCGAGTAGGGTATCATGAATATACTACTTTATATTACATAAGAGGGATGCACAATATTGGAAAAGCAATGCAACATGCGATATTAACATTATTTTAATATTTTCCTAAAGAAATGAAAATTATTATCTGATGAAAGAAATCCATGTTTTCATTCATCAAACAATGGGCTCACTTTGTCATGTAATTAATTATAATAACACTTTATATGTTTATATGAGACCATTTATTTGTTGTTTTTGTCCTGTTGAATACAAAGTTGTTCTCTGCTGCCATCTTGTGATACTTAAAACTAAGATAATTTTGGGGGCTGCCAAGTTCCTGGGGATTTTTGCTTTTTGCAGCATGGCTCGGTCCTTATAACACATTTGATACTGTTTTATAATATTTGAGTGTGTATTTGTAAGCACAGCCGGTCACTCCAAGAGCATCTCTAATAATCAAATCCAATTTCTCAAGGGGTTGTGATTGCAAATTCAGTTTCTGCCTCCCAGTTACGCATCTTGTTTTTCTCTTTTTCTCAGGTCAGCTCTACAAAGTTGGCCAGAAGACCACTTGGAGGACCACCGAACTTTATTGGACTCTGTGTCTCCTGTACCCCATCATCCACCTCCTCACCAGATTACCCACTTAGTTGGACCTCTCACCCAGTCGTCTCCTTGCGTAGCACCCCACCATCGCCTCAGCCTCAACCAGGACGCCTCTGGCTCCAACTGTTCCCTGTCGCGCAGCCGCTCGCGCGAGAGCTTCCACAGTATGAGGCGCGCGTCCTCTGTCGACGAGATTGAGGCCATGAGGCCTGACTGGGACCGGAAAAACCGCAGAGCCAGTGTCCGACTGGGAAGCACTGGTGCGGTATATGCGGGTTAAAAAAAAATAAGAATGTCGTTTTTTATTTTTGGGGGGTTGCGATTTCTAACCATCTTGTATCCCGTGTGCGTTTCCAGGTGCAGTGAACAGTAAGTCCAACATACTGAACTCCACGTCAGACTCTGACCTCATGCGGTACCGTACCATCTCCAAAATTCCTCAGATCACCCTGAACTTTGTGGATTTCAAACCCGACCCCCTCATCGCCCTGCCCACAGGGGAGATGGACATCATTGCGCCTTGCAAACTCATCGACCGTACGCACAATGTGACGGAGAAAGTCACACAGGTAGGGCTGAGTTTCTTTCGCCTGTCGAAGGTCTACACGAAAGAGGCGTAATGTGTGTTTGTTGTTGCTAATGAGCTGACGTACCCAATGTAGCGTTTTATGAAGCTCCTCATGACATTACCTTTGAGTTGAAATGGTTTTAGGCAAGCCGAGATCATGCACTTCGAGTTAAAAAAAAAAAAAAAAAAAGTTGCATTTGTGTGATGTGGTCACTTAAGACTAAAGGTGCAAATGATGGATCATAACTCAAAAAGGTGCTTTTTTTTTTTTCTATTATTTTATTATTTTTTTTTATGAATGTGTGTCCTGGACTGATTTGGTGAGCGTTTTGGCTTGATAAATGATCAGAAGTGAAGGTAAACTCATTTTGATGTTTAAGTGGTGAGCAGTGTATTTGATACCTGAGCCTTCGGTGGGAACTTAATCCGCCTCTTGATTCCAGCACTATCACGAGCTATACGAAAATACACTAGAGTTGCACATAAGTGTGCCACGAAAACATCTGGAGTTCAGCTGTGCTGTCCATGACCGCTCGCCACTGTGTATTAAGATACATTATTTGATACGAATACTCTGGGTTATGAGCTCTAGTATTTTCCCTCTCGTTTAAAGACGTTAACTTCCAGTATATGCAGGTGTGCAAAATAGTCATTCTACATCGTTGCTCGTATGGAAACGTGTCTGCGACGTTGTATTCGTGCCAAACCGGAAAGTAAAACGAATGAAGACTGATAATGATTAGAGGAGTTAGATGACTCATATTAAGATGATTTCTATTAATGTTTTGTTTTCTGCCTGTATGATCATGTACTTCTTTTAAAACAATGTCACCGCCCTGTGAAAAACACGTCCATTTTTGTCAATTTTTTTTTAAATATATTTTTCCATTATCTTTTGGTAAACCATTCAAATCCATTACAACCTTGAAGAAACTCATATGACCAACTGAAAGGGGGGAGGGTGGTATTGAAGTTAAGCCTTCTGTTAGGGCAGGAGTCTACCGAGAGTTACTAAAGGGAATAGGAATGATTTGATCCGATCATGCTCTTTTTTTTTTTTTTTTTTTTTTTTTTTTTTTTTTTTTTTTTTTTTTTTTTTTTTTTTTTACCCTGTTGTTCTCAACAGACAATAATCCAGAGTTGATGATGCAACACAATAATGTAATCATGCTACAGTATGTGAGTTGCAGATGGCAAGGTCAAAACACAACCCAGACTTGCTTTGTGTGTGTGTGTGTGTGTGTGTGTGTGTGCGTGCGTGCGCATCAATGTCATTTATTCCATACGGTAGTTATGCTCCAGCAACAGCTGTCTCCAAATGGGCAGACATTTGCAAACTTTCTGATTTGATACAAATTTCATCTTCATCTCTTTTCTCAATTTTAAATGTCACTACACGCGTATGCAGTCAGATTTTTCATGCACCACGAGTTTAACCACACGTAGTACATTCGTGTGGCGTCTGGCAGAGAATTACACGACTGTAATGTCAACTCCGGCCTGAAGATGGCAGCATCACATTGAGACGTTTAATCCCAAGGCTCTCAGTGTATGATCCCGGCATCCGAGTGAATAATTTAGATGCTCCATAAAACATCTTTAAAGGGAAGACTGACCTCTTTTTTCCATTTCAGCGTGTGTTGTATCTTGTAGCGCTCCCATTTATATTGACTTGTTTGTCTGTTGACTGTGTTGCTTCTCTGTAAAAGCAATTGACTAAATAATGAAGATACAATGGAAACAACGGAGGAGACGATTGCATATGGTGCTCATTTCACAGTAAATAGGTGGAATATTATTAAGGACTATCTGTGCCATAATGGGGGACCAAAAAAAAGTAAAACGGTGTTCTAGTGACTTCAATCTTGCATAAATTACGTTTTTCTTTTCCGCATTGCCATAACTTCGATACTATGATTAATTTAGGATCCAGATTCATCTTTATGTAACGGACTGGTTCTAAGATGATGATTTCTGCATATTAAGACTCATGAAGGTGAGATTCATTGTTTGGGTACAGGTCAGGTACGAGAATTAGATTCCCGATTCTAAAAGCACATTCTGGGCTATATTGTATCATTCTAGTAGTAATCGGTCAAGAGTAAACTTTCGCGCAGGTGCCTGATGCATTACTCACCACATTGATAGATGATGCATAGGCCCATTAACTACTTAGTGTAAGTAGAACTCCCATTTTGTAAGGTGTTTACTTTTAGAGGACATCAAATAGAGTATATACTGTCCAACCAACATACTCTTCCAACACTGATCTCATCCAATATTCCACCCATTTCCATACACGGCATTCGCCCAGACACGTGAATATGGACTTTAAATGCCCCCTGCATACTCAAACATGAAATCACTTAGATGCTGTCTTATACTAACACGCAACCACCTTAGCAGCCCACTCAACACGAACGTTTGGATCCAATGGAGCAAGTAGGACTGATACTTATATTGGAGGATTTAATCTGTAGGTCAGGTGTGTGTGTGTGAACGCGTGTAGCCTATATTTGCTGTTTAAAAAAAAAATATGTATATAAAATAGTGTAATGAGTATAGGGCTGGGACAAGCTGCTGAAAGCTCAACAAAGAACACTTGCTGTGGCATCAGCAGCATTATATTAAGTGAAAAATAGGTCGTACATATTTATTTAATGAGCGGGCATTATAGGAAGTCTTTCATAGAGACTTCTCTGTGGAGTCACAAGTAGTGTTCCAAATCCTTCTAGGACTTAAATATGTTGGCATTCATTAAGGTAAACCATTTGTGGCAGAAAACAGGCACGTTAAGAAAGTAATTGTGGTTGTTTGGATACTACTTGATTTAGAAATATCGCATGTCAACCAGCAGTAGGAAAATAACTCTATAAACCTATGGATGATGTGAAATAGCTGAACCTGATGGTTTTTAGCAGTGCCACATTAATTAATTTTTTTTTTTTTTTTAAGGCCGGACTCATCATTGCACTTGTTATGGTGAGCCATACACCTCTGGCAATGTCTCTGCAAAGCACTATGTTTGTGAACTAGGGCAGAAATTAAAGAAAACGTGGGCTTTTCATCTCCACAATGAAAACCGCTCTCAGTCTACCTGGGGGAAAATAACTTCATTTATTATGTTTAGAGCTGTGGATGAGACAGACAAGACCGGTTTGGTTTGACGACACCCCCGAGTTACTATTACCCCTTTATGCATGCATGCATTGTCTGGAATAAAGAAAGCAAGCTCCTCATAATGGGCATCATATTACAAGCAGGCTGCTGTGTAATGTACTTCTTATTATTATTTGTCACTCCGAGTGATGCTTTGAGCATGCCACTCTGGTATATTTGGGTCTAAAAAACTTCTTACATGCTCTGGCACCAGTGGCGAGGTCTCTCAGTTAAATTGGCTGGAATGGAGTCGAGGAGCATGTGACACGCTCAACCTGCAGGACTGTAATTTAGCTGCCCGCTCCGTGGCTCCGCCTCAATACCTCAGACTGATTGAGTGTTTTCCCCCGTGTGAGTTCAATGACCCACAAAGTAAAGAAGCATCTTGTCGGTGTCTTGAAGCTATGCATATATCCGCCATGTCTACTCTTTATTCAGATGAGGCATATTGTAAATCTTTGAATAGATCTAATCAGCTTTTGTTTGCATTTTATTTTCTTAATCACACTGTTAATAACTGTTATTCCCACCCAGTACGCATGATGAAAAATTATGACCTATTATGATTATTAATGCCGGTTTCATTATGCTACTATTGTGTGCCAAGTCTTTGATTTTACAATATTTATTGTGTTAACCTTGCACAATTATCATACATCAAAATATGTCTGGTCTTATATTTCATTGTCTTCGATTGGTCGGCAAACCTTTTGAACTTAGATGGTGTATGTCCGTGTCGACTTTATGGACAAGCAAGCCTTCACGCCAATTGATCGTGTAGACCAGGGGTGGGCAAACTTTTTGATTGGCGGGCCACAATGGGTTCTAAAATTTAACAGAGGGGAGCAAATCGATGGAGTGTTTTGGTAACCTCAGCTCATCGGAGAATAAAAAAAATACATTTAATTTTAAATGAAAGTGAACCAAAGCATTACAACAATATATATGTCTTTGAAAAAACACAGTATTTAGAAAATAAAACATGAACAAGGTTTATTCATTTAATTTTTTTCAAGTTTGGCGGGCCGGATTAAAAGGTTTAACGGGCCGCATGTGGCCCCCGGGCCGTAGTTTGCCCACGCCTGGTGTAGACCCTTGAATGAACCGAACGCGAATGTTTCTCAAATGTTGCAAGGAAGTTACAGAAGACCCACGCTCAAAGAGAAAATGCAAACTTGCTGAACCGCATTTTTAATGTTCCACTCTATCGTTAATATTTCAATATGTCATTTGAGGTCGGTCCACAAATTGATAGACTTTCATGTGAATGAGTCTTGCGCGAACAAAAATGCGTTGCAATTGTTGAACATTGTCCAAAACCACTTTGCAAATCGTCTCTCCTGTTCAGATCAAGCAGATAATCTATATCTAACTAATCTGTTTCCCTTTCTGCTTCCCTCAAACAGCATTAAGCAGGCATTGATTTTGCCATTTGCAACGCTCTATATAACTTTAGTTGTTCGAAAGCAAATGCGGGCTTTGTCCGTGAAAGAACATGATGACGCTGTCCCACGGGGGGCACTCACAATTGATTTGAGTTGAAATGGAAAATGTTCCATCATTAACACGTGTGAGGTATTACTTTGAAATTAACTGCCAGGAACAATGTAGCTTTGATCCAAGCTTGTGTGTATAGATGAAACTCTTGGGTTCATAGTCTTCTACGTTTTATTTTTACATTTTAAACTCCTCCTACTTTGTTGGTTTTTGTACTTTATTTATGCTCATTTGTTGTAAGACTCGGCCTGTTATCCATGAGCATACTCCCATTATCCCCCCCCCTCGGCCCCCCCGCCCTCCTCACGTCCCCCTGCACTGTTGCACGGTCTGACCCATTTCCTTTGCCCTCCCCCCATTAATCACAGGGCTCCTCATCATAGCAGGTAATTGAATCAGAGAGTTTGGAAAGTTTTATGAAAACACAAACATTTATTTCTGTTGTTTTCATGTAAATGTGTTTGCCTTCACTTAAACACACGTGCCAACCTGCTCGCACTGGCGCTCAAATTGCATGGAAACAATAGCGCTATCACTGCCTGGTGACTCTGTTGCATTTCGGTATACTAGTGCTGTTGCATTCTTCATGCAGAAGCAATAATGGTATGACAGCTGTATTCCTGATCAATGCTATTTTCTGTCATGTTGTCATTAGTCGTTGGTGACAAAGCTCGCAGTTAGATAAGAGGTGGGGTATACCCTGGACTGGTCATCAGCCAATCAGAGGTTCCTGCATGTGCTGAGAGCAAATTAGAATCTTTGAAAAGTAGTCTTGGGACTCAATTTAAGTTACCTGAGATGCTCCCCATTGTTATGTCGCACAATCAATCCCCGGAGGTCCGATAGTTGCACCAAGATCAGGTACAGTAAGTGAGCCAGTCAGGCACCCATTTCGGACCAATCCATCATGCCGCCAGCGAGGGGGAGGGCGGGGCAGTGAAGCCGGCTCATCTCAAGAGGCAGCGGAGTGAACCAAGCACAGAGCCACGATGCTCTATCACTGACACGCAAGCATACGCATATGCACCAGGTTTTGTTGAACCCCACAGCGAGCGTCTAATAGTTTGTGAAGCATTGCTGCTATTACTCCGTGAGGTTGTATACGACATCGGGAAATGTGTTAGTCTGCAGTTGGTTTTGATCATTTGAATTCCTGTCAGGGCATTTTAGCACAGATACTCAATTACATGCTGTGGGGGTCGTCTCTCAACTTGTGCGTTTTGCGTGTTGGATCCCCTGCTCCCTTGTGACCGTGTCCATGTATTCGTGAAGATGCTGAATCCCCAGTTGCTTCAATGTTTGAATGAGCTGGTCCTTTGCAATCATGACCATATATGACATTTAAAAAAAAAAAAGGTCCACCTGACCGGTTTGAAAAATTGATCGTTATTGTGAAGTTATATCCTGTAGGTATAGTTTCGAGCTGCTGGATCAGGATGATTCACTTTAGTTAACCCCAATGCAAGTGGACTATAACGGCAAATGCACATTGATTGATACAAATAGTTTTATGGAAGTTGTTTAGTGAGCACCAATAAACCAACACACCCGCCTTTTCATGGGGGTTAGAAAATCAAATTCTTGACAAATACCATTTTTTTTTCCTAAAGTTGAAACAAAATAAATGCTTGGACTGCTTTATTTTGGAAGATAACAAAATCCCCCAATCTGCCCCTGGACCCGACGGGGCCTTTTATCTTGCAAGTTGAACTAAAAGATTTTGTCCTCCCATTTCTCCTCATCGATGTCGCAAATTTGCACAAGCAAGCACATACATCGTGCTTACAAGCGACTGGATGTGAACTTTCTAAGTCAGCCATAAGGTCAACACTGAGTGTGAATCAATAGCTGACTCACCGCGTTATGTCTCTCTCACACACATCCACACACAAACACAGACGCACACCCACACACGTCACGAATTGTGATTTCCTTTAACAGTACCGCTGGCCCTCCGGAGAATACGCAACCTCTCCAGAGATTAGTGTGCTGGTGGCTCCTTGTCATTTGACAAGATCGAGAAGCAGATGCTGCCATTTAAACCCAGTCATTATCTCTGACCCTTGTTCAGACCTTGAACCCCACACAAATATCAGGCTAAATACCAGCCGAGTTGTCGTGCAAACATCCATTTTTAGTACAACAGCGAGCTTATTTAGAAGAAGACACCCAGAAAGAGTGAAATGTAACTTTTTTTCCCCCATCTCTTCCTGCTGCAACACACCTGATCCAAACGATCAGGATCGTTATCGAGCTACCGCAGACCATGCCGATTATCTGATCATTGAAATCAACTATGTATGTTCATGAAGTCCGTTGAATAAAATGGTCATTGCAAAGCACTTCTTTTTTTAAATTATCCACAGATTCAAGTCAGTGTTCTCATATTAGTTTGGCCAGGAGATGTGAGTCTGTGTGTGTATGGGGATTCTCCATTTTCTGCCCATTGGCTTGTGTGAGGACCATCTGCAAGAGCAGCTTGCACTGTGATGCTCACAGACACAGGATTTCTGGTTCATCTGTGTGCTAACAAATTACAGTGTACACAAATCCCCAAATACCCGTGCGCGTGTAACCGTATATCAGGTTGATAAATGGCAAATTCCACGGTACATACAACATACAACGGCCACATAAAACCAGGCCTCCTTATATGCAGTGCAGTGAGAAATAACCATCTTGTTCCTATTTAGGTTAGCGCTTTTCCTGACTCGAGAACTGCTTAACACACCACTTTCTAATCTAAGAAATTGACCGACCCACGCAGGAATAGCACAGGGATTTGTTGTTTTATCTCCGTTGTCCCACTACTGTCGCACCAAGACGACCTTATTTAGCATCAAAATGCATTGGAGAATCCCATCATAACGTGCGTGTCCTGTCAGGAGTTGCCGCTTGGCCTCAGTTGAGATTCTTGGCATCACACCTGCTGTGCTAAACTCATTTGGCCAAAAGTTAAACTCAGTGGGAAGCTCTTCGCTGCACTTGGCTCTCTCAAATACTCAATTTCACGTCTCTTTCTCACTCGGCCTGTCCGGCTTAATCTCTCAATGTCATTTAATTTGTTTCGTGCCCTTTGGTTTTGTTACTGCATGCCTTTGTGGGTTTTATTGCCGTAGAATGGAGGCGAGGATGCTGAGTCTCAGGAAGGATTTGCAGTTTTTAGGTAGAGATGACAGTCTTTGAAATGAGCTGTAAGACCAAGAGGAGAAGCCTAAAGGATTTATTTTGACCAAAGGGTAGAGTTCAACTCGAGGACAACTTGGGACGTTGACACCATGACGTTTACATGAATATTTGGGATTATGACGCTGGAGTCACACCTGTTTTAAAACTGGTTTGTGGAGATGATGTCATTTGCGCACCTTGTGTGACATGTCTTGAGCTAGTTAGTCCAACAATTCAGCCTCCCGTCCTCCCAACTTTATTATTTTTTATTATTTTATGCTATGGGGGAAAGTAAAAGTCAGTATGAGAATTTTCACAAAACAATGTCAATTGCGATTTTAATTGGCTTCACGCGGAACAATGATTCTTATTTTTTTTTTATCATACTGGAGTGGTCTGATTTTTGTGGTTAAGGTCATCAAATAGCAGTACTCAAAAATATTTTACTGACATGTTATTGACCGCCATTCGAATAATTAAACTCAAAGTGTGGCAGAAGTCACATTTCCAAGTTTTAAACTGCGCTGAGAGGCAGCAAACATTTTAAAGGGATCAGGGAAATTCAAGTTGACATTCAAAACGTTCTCTCAAAAGTGCAGCATAAAATGAAATTGCTGAGCCAACATCAATGGAGATCACTGTAACTTCTTAAAATAGTTATTGCAGTGACAACAAATGGGCAGTTTAAAGGAGGAGTTGCCATGTTTAATCCTCTCACTCTCTTCTCTTTCTCTCTCTTTCTTTCTTTATTTTATTTTATATACTTTAGTGCATTCTTTGCTCAAAGGTCATTTAGGGTTTCAAACACAAGCATTTGATGCAAGTATATTTCACATGTACTTGTTTTCCAATGTCTCCTCCAAAAGAAAAAAAAAATCGGAGCATCTGGCCAATTCATTAATTTTTGCCATTAATTAAAAAACCATTTGAGTTTGTAATCAATGAGACGTGAGAACATTTCAGGTTTTATTTCCATGTACTGTATTTACGTTTTTGATATGATGGCAACCTAAACTCAACAAATGCTATAAGTCTTAAGCACTTATATCGATCACAGTGACGGGTCACTATAAGTGGTACCTTGTACTATCTGGTCATTTGATTTTACTCATGACAAAGTGTCGACAAGCTGTACCAAGTTGGCTGAGCATGGTTTGTAGAGTGGAACTGGAAAAGACGTACGTTTTAAGCGTAACGTGTTCTTGCTATTCTCAGCATTCTAATGTGTATAACAATGTTGTTGACACCAGACGACGGGGAAATACTACAGATCAGGAATTGCAGTGTTTATTAGCATACTTTAATTGTGTCCCATGAGACTGTTTACATAAATCTTTTGTTGACTCGGTCGTGACAGGGCTGGGGTTTTTCCAGGGGAAGGGCAGGCATTTTTTTTGGGGCAATGTCTGCAATATCAGCACTTTTAAAACCACATTTTTGCCATCATCAAGTGTGTCAAGTGACTCAAAAGTGAATTGTGATGGCTTTAGCTTGACAGTGCTTTTTAGAGTCATCGCTTTTTTCTTTTGTTCATGGCTACGTACACACATGATGTGCAGTAGCATGTCCCTTACAAGAGAAGGGGAGACAAACATTCACTTCAAATTAAGTGTTTTCCAGGAAAAGCTTTTAGTCACCAGACAAGTGCCAGTGAATTTGACTTGCGGCATTTTACAGTTTGACATACAACCTTGAAAGCAACCCGTTCTCTTTTTCAATCAAACTAACGTGAAAAGGCATTTATGGTCTAGTTTTATTTTTGTATGGTTTTTACTCATTTCGCTAGCTTGTTGCTTTAATATTAGTGTAGTGCGACCAAGACATGCGTCAATCGCAATGTTTTATTTATTTTTTTTTATTTTTTTTACCCATCTGTATGGCCCGATCCAAAGTGGTCCGCGGACCGATACCGGGCCATGGCCCATTGGTTGGGGACCGCTGATTTAGTGTACTTGTCCAATAAGTACAAAACAAAGCAAGCACAATTATTTTATTCCACTTGATTCCTGTGGCTGCAAGGAGCAACACATTGAAGACCCTGAGGTATTTTTTTTAAAGACCCTCGATTTTCGCAGTTTGAAAGAACAAATTCTTTGCAGCCTCAGCAACTCCGTGGGGGTTTCACTATTCTTTCACTGTTCACACCTATTTGGTCCCGCTTTGTTCCCCTACTGCCTGTGTTTGCCTGTCGTCTTAAAAGGTCATCCCCACCTGGAGCAGCCTGCAAAGAAAGCTGTCACATCCATTCTGTCACAACACTCAACACGATGTGTGTGTGTGTGTGTGTGTGTTAGTTCCATCAAACACTATACTTGTGTTACAATGTGACGTTACAATACAAATTCTGTGGATCCCGGTATATTTGTGGTGTGGCCTTCTTAAGTATCTTTTTCTTAGGAAGGGGGGGCACTCGATCCCCTGATCCCCACTTATTTTAGATTTCATTTCTCTATCAACCACTTTTTTTTTTTTTTTTTTTTACCTGAACCTCGTAAGTAATTAGAAGGAGTGTATTAATTTTCGCTATCCCCTGCATGCATTAAAACGAGGTCTACGCGCTTGCTTTTCAAAAAAAATTAATTGAAAATGATCATTTTTGTTAATAGCTTTTGATTTTCAAATAAAAATGGGGGGGGGGGGGCAGTGCACAAACTGCGGGTTAGTTCAAGCCAATCGCGGTTGAAATTGTTTTAAATAAAAAATTCTGAATTGTAAGATAACCAGGCCACTGTTATCACAGCAGAAGACAAAAATAAATTAGCTCTTTAGTTGGTTAATCCGATCTTTGATCCAAAGGACATTTGTCTGGGCTGACGATCAAGGTCAGAAAGATTTTGCATCACTGGAGAAAATGTCCTTAATGTCTTGCCCATTCCCAAATTAAGAGAGGGTTTAAATATCGTGCATGTCTGTTTATATCAGATATGCAGGGCTGATTCCTCCCTAATGAGGTGGGGGAATCATTTACAATTGTAAACGTAATTAATGAGCTTAATATTTTGTGGGGAGTCATCAGCATATTCATATTTATTTGGATCTAGCTTGAGTATCCAGCCACAAAAAGAGACAACCGGGAATGCATTTTTTCTTGCGTGTTTTGTGTGATTGTCATGGCTCTGTAACGAGTTGACCTGTATAAATTAAAACATGAGCACGCAGTCTCATAATGAGTATGTTGAGTCACTGTGTTGTCAGGGCTGCTGTAACATGGCGGAACTGTGACATAAATGGTTGCTAATGAATTGGCCAAGAGCAAAAGCAAATTTACAGAAGAGGCTGAATTGAGATTGGCGATGTGCGGTGTTCACTAACACGTATTGACACGGAGCCTGTCTAGCATTTTTGGAGTCTGGCAGAACTTTCCAATGAATCAATCATCACTCCAGAAAGACGCCTCAGCCAACAATTAATTTATGTGGCGTCTTCCTGTGTAAAGTTTTTTTTTTTTTTTTTTTTTTTTTTTCAATTTGGCAGTTTGGATAATGGAAGGAAGGATGGATGTTTTCCTATGGTGCTTGATTACTTCCGTCATCTCTAGTTCTCTTCATTTGCTGTGAAATGATGTTTATACGGAATACGTCTTCTACCCCTATTAAGTTTAACAATTATTTTGTTAGGCCTTAAAAAAAAATGCATACCAATTTGGGTGGAATGAAAGCCGACAATGTGATTTATATGGGCCCAAAAAACGTGGACGTCAGGTAAAAGAAGGCATCTCGTCACCTGATAATAGTATTACAGACTTTATTGAGGACTTTCTGCAACCTTTTTTTGTCCTACACTTGATTTGGTGTTTGCAATGAACCATAACTTTCATCCATAACAATTCTTTACCATATGACTCACTGTCAGAATAGCTGCACTCTGCATATTAGACTTTTTTTTTTTTTTTCTTACGTCTGGTTGGCCAGTTGCATTGATTGTTGTTGAAGTATTATTCTGCAGCATCTGCTCAGATAACTGTCCAAATGAACTTAAGTTTTAAAAAGACAGAAGGTTATAGTGAGGGGCCACAAAGAGGTGAGGCCGACATACTCAACCCAGCCGTCCGATGAGGAAAAAAAAAAAAAAAAAAGTCCTTCACATTTTTCAGAGGCATTCTACCAACACTTATTTAGTAAACATTTGTAAAATAGGTTTCCTGAAGCTGCAAGCACTTTTGCCAGCCGTCATCAGAGTCGTTGCTAATTTGACTCATTTCTTGTCTGAATTTTTCTGCTCACCTGCTCCAGGCCTTCTCCACATTCATCACCGTCCTGTTCATCCAACCTATTACACCACGTGTTCTTCACATTGCCCTCAGCCAACCCTTGACTTCCAATTCTCCTCCCACTGCCTCCCTGGAGCTTTCTCCTCTGCCACGGCATCCTCATCGTCCTTCCTGGTCTTACCCTCTACCACAGTCCCCAGTGGAAAGACTATCCTTTACGCTGAAATCTATTTTTTATCTCCTATTTGTCTTGTTCAATCAATCCGCTCTCAATAGGACATCATTAACGAGTCTGACGGGACAGTTTGGAGGCCATCCTTTGTCTTTGTGACTTTTGATGCACCATTTGAGACACCGTAATCCCCTCCCATATGTTGACACATGACAATTTCTGTAATTCATCAACGGTAGTGGAGGTTTTTCCAGTTAGCCTTCTTGCAGTGATAAAGGCCATGAGGGATGAATGAACCATTTCCAAGTCACTTGGCACTTGGCCTCACAGAGGAGCAACCGGACTCTACTCAGAATGCAAAATTGACTCCATGAAAACGATGAGTGTGTTTGCCAAAGCAAGAGTCACTCACTATCAGTAAGTGCCAGCACTGGCGGTGGCGTCTTTGAATACAAATTGCTCAGAGTGGAGTCAACCAGTCATGGTGTCATCCCTGAGTAGTAGCGGAGGGAACTCGTGGTCACAGTATTTTGATTGATGCGGTCAGAAAGCTATCCTGTGCATCTGAACATCGATTTTTTTTTTTTTAATAATGGTGACGATTTGAGCTTAGAACTAATTAATTCACTTCACATGATGGCGTTAGCTAAACTGCTCTTTGGCATGATTGCGAAATCCATACTCACATTTGGCCCACGAGTTCGTGGGGGAGGATGCGGACTAGATCACTTGTATGGGGCATAATTCTTGATTTTGATGAAAGTGTGTCACAGGCACGTTTTTAAGACAACAGGGAAGTGCTTTATATCGTGACTAAATGCACAATTTATATACACTTGGGTCCAATTTGGTCATTTTCCCTTCGGGGTGTCGTCGCTTTTGTTGCCAGCATTTCAAACATGAATGGTTTTGTGTGGTAAGAGGGATACTCACTATTAATTTCTTAAGATGTATTTCCAGCGAATACACATCAGTGTGCTGCTGCCAGAATTACATCCTCAAGAGTTCCACATAGACCCCAATTTATTTTAAGACAGAACCGACAAGCAGGCCGTAGTTACCAACTGCAAGTTTGAAGCAAATGAGTTGAAAGCCATGAAGGTGATACGCACCTTCAATAACACGTAATGACATGAGCGGTATATGACCGTATATAGAACTGATGTCACAATGTCGTATGAACACCTGGCATTCTAAGCATATGGCCCACAGTCAGGGGTCCCTGAAGACCAGCATCACATGCATGATCACTCACCTACGTCGTCACAGGAACTTGTAAAACCTCAACCACACACGCACATGCTTGGGAGGTGGGAGTCTTACACGCGTTGGAGGCTCAGGAAGATGCATGATCCTCGCTGTTGTTGTAAGGCCCTTTCTGAGGGGTGAGGACATTCCGGTAGGACACAAAGTGGGTGGGGCGGCAGCTTCGCGGTCGGGGTTCAGGCTGCCGACATCAGCAATACCAAAACATTAAGTGGGACACTAGAATGTGCTTCAGAGAGGGAAGGTAATGATGTCATATTTTATTAGCAATCTCACGGAAAGAAAGTGTACGTTGTTGTTTTTTTTGTTTGTTTTTTTTAACTATAACTGGAATAAATCCTCAGATATCCTCAAATCACCCTATGCAAAATAGCCACCATGCCTATCGTGTCACATCTTTGTCATTCACTCATGTCACTGAACTCAATATATGATTACAGATTTTAATATTTTTTTCCAATTTCCTAATTGACATTTGTGCATCGACCTCCAGGCTAAATATGTGCCCTCGTGGATGGGGTCCATACTGAGCCGTTTCTCATTTTGATCTTCAAAGCATTCAGGAGCAAGGTGTTCCAATTTGTGCATCACATTACAATGAGTACACTCAAAATGAAAACATTTTTACCCTATTGCATTCCCATTCCCATTTTTTTTTAAACTGACACAGAAATCCATCAGAAAAAAAATAAAGCTGATAGCAGTTCAGTTTGGAACAAGGCAAGCAATTTTAAAATGAAAGGTGATTGGCCCAGTCGTCCGTCTGTCACATCTATTCTGTTTTTAAGAGAGCTCCTATGGGATGGTCAAGGTGATGAAACAAAGTTATACCAGGATAACATTGCCATTTAATCAATATAAGTTGTGTGTTGTGACACCATACAGAAAAGTGCGCCATAAAATTTTCATGACTGGTCAAAATAGATTTCAGTCGAAGCCATTTTTCTTTTACACAGTCAATTAAGCCACAGAGTAAGCCTCCAAAAGGTTTAACCTCTCAAGGTCCTTACAAAACATTTCTTAGGAAATTAAATCACTGCAGGAATTTGGCGCCCTCCACTTTTTATTTTCCTCCAATGAAGCAAACTCCAAGCAATACAAAAATATGAATATTTTAGGCTGATTGCGTTTCTTTGTGGCACCAGCTCCGATCAGTTCTTTAAACAATAATGCACGTTAGTGTCGCTTGTTTGTATAATTGTTACTACAAACTGCTGACATGTCAGCGTCGTCTTCTTTTTTTTTTTTTCTTTTTTCTTTTAGGAAAGTGCAATATTGATAGTTTGCCTTCGTTGTCGGAAATGAGTGATGCAGACAAGTGGAGCAGTAACAATTTGATCAGTCTGAATGAATATGCTTTAAAACAACAGAAGCATTTGTTTCTCTGCCAAGCCTTGTCTAATGATAAGGAAGTCTGCCAATGTGGATATGGGGAACATACACAATAAGAAAAACATTGTTGTATTTGTGAGATTACTCAATTAGTTTTTTTTTAAATGCTATTTACGAATTGGTGATGCTAATCCTAATCCGTAATTAAAATATATTGTAGTAGTATTATTAGTTTTCTTTGTAAAGACTTTTTTGTGCATCTTCACGCTAATGAACACACAAACCAAACCTTAAACCTATAGTGGAAATAATGTTGGATTTTGCACTTTCACATCTTTTTAAATTTTAATTTTGCAAGTATTTAATGAGCTCACTCGAAAGGGTTCAACTGGACATACAGGTGTCTTACTGTGATTTTTGCAGAACATCAAATGGATTTTTTTTTTTTTTTATGTAATTTCCTGCAAATCCCTTTGCTCATTTCAAGACTTATTTAACGATCATTGAGGATTCGGTCACCTCGGAGGTTGCGCTCAATTCTAATTCTGCCAAGATGGAACCATGATAAGGAATACGCCTGCTCTCTATCTCCGCCCTGTGGAAGACTGATGACCGGGAATCACCTGAGCATGGTAATAGAAAAGGAGAGCAGGGAGTCAGCATAATGTTTGTAGCTAAAGATGAATTTATTCCACTCTGCAAAAGTGCCTCGGTTTTGTATAGAAAGTGAGGACAGAGGCATAAACCAAAAAAGAAGTGCTTAAAACAATCTATGTGAGAAGCCTTTTGCCAATAACACTTTTCTACCTTCTGTTGTGATAGCTTAGCCTGTCGTCTGAAGATTTAATTTTTACCATACATTCAGTGTCTAGCTCCAAAATTCAATATTTAATCATCCACATGTAAACTATTCAATATCTACACAACGACTCTATTGACATGCAAAACTGGCCAGTGGACTGGAAGTGACGTGCCAGACACTGTTGGAGTAAAGTTTCTGGGAGGTATGTGTCAATGAATGTAATCCAGGATCATTTTATATTCATAGCCAAGGACTTCTTAGGTCCCAAAACGAGCCCCCGTCTGGTGCAAAGAGGAAATCCTAAATCTCCGACAAGCAGTGCTCAGTGTCGTCCTCCGGTCCTAAGGCAAGTCCTTACAACTTGACCTCCTGCCAGCCCAATGGATTGTTAAAATTGTGGCCCTCTTCAGTCTTCCAGTTGTTGTGACCTGCTGGATTGCAGATGCCGCAGTGCCCTCTGCTACAGGAATATACAACTCTTCTAGCGGTCCCGTTCTCATAGCATTAATGTTACCACCTTTTCATAAAGGTGATATGAGCATCCATAACCTGCTGCCTCTTCTGCCTTTGACCTTCCTTTGCCCAAATCCAGCCGTTTTTCGTTTTATTAACTCGTGTAAAAACCCTGCCACGGTCTTTAATATGCTCACAATATGACATAGTTGTTTTCTTGCATCATACCACTCATCATCATCATGAACTAAAATCAGTTTTACACCAATTAGTATGGGTAGGTTCAGTTGGTTAAGAATGTTCGCTGTATTGTGATCGAAGAATGGGATTGAGATATAAAAATAAATAAATAAAATGAGGGAAAAAAAATCAAGCGAAATACAGTTTTATAAGTAAATGAATTTGATTGATTTGCTACAAGGCAACACTGATAAAGAACATCTGCAGAACCTATATCCGTTTTGGGTTTCGTTGCCATTACTTTGAAAGTAAACCTCAACAATGTGGTGTGGAAGGAATACTTTTATATTAGACAGGGCTCTGGCTTGAGCACACAAACAGTGAATAGGTGAGTTTTTCAGCAATTAACGGAATATAGCCCAAAAAAAAAAAAAACAGCAACAGAAAGTAGGCTAACCAAACCCAAAAATAAAAAAAGATTTTTACTGATACAGTGTGCTAAGTGTACTAGTTTCAATAACAAAGCGCTCATGAGAACAGGCTTGTGTGTTGGTTTGCTTGTGCTGCGTGTGTCCAATTGCTCCAAGCGAGGCGCTCCATGGTCCCCCGTTCATGCAGCGCCAGCAAAGCCCTCACTCGGGATAATTACCAGAACTTGTCAGTGTCTCGCAAACTCACACTGCTGTGCCTGGAACAATTTTGGTTTGGTAATGAGACTCGTAAAGCATGAAGACTACCCTCAGTGCGATTCATCAAAGAATATTTCCAAGCCATTAGATATTTTATTTTATTCCTCATTGGACGAGTCCAAAAAAAAAAAAAAAAAGGAAAAGGAAAGAGAAATGTATGTTTAAGAAACAGAACATGTGACTCACGTATACATTTACACATACACAAATAAGCACACGCACACACCTCGACAATCTAGGTCAGCGAAAGGTAGCGCAACATTTGCTATGAATCATAACCTACCACCGGAGAAGGAGGCTTCCAAACGATGATGCACGGCTTGATAAACATCCGTGATCGGCCAGTGGGACACAAGTCAACATGCATGCATGCTTTTTGTCTGTTCAATTGCTCTTGATTGCTTTCACGCCAATTTAACACTTGTGATCAAATAACGTTATTATTTTATTGTATGGGGTGTTTAAACAGGGGCAGTGGTGCTCTCTACTAGTTTTGTACTAGATTTGTGAACAGCCAATTTGACGGATACAAGCCATAAAATCTTTTTTGACAGCAGATTTGATCAAATGCAAATGATTTTCCGTCACATTTCCAGTGATTTATTTTATTTTTTTTTATCAAATGTTCTCAATTTTAATTCGTCTACATTATGCTTCCTTCAGGAATGGAAGCGTTGGGATTAATCTCGCTGCCTGTTATTAAGCGGCATTTAAAGCGCCAACCGTAGCAATCGAGTGTGCTGGCGCCATCTGTAAATAATGGAGAGCAAAGTGAAATGTCTGAATGCAAAAATGCTATGACCTGCTTTGACGTGATTCAGTTGGAAAGGCTCAGCCGTAAATTGTAGTTTAAAAGCGAAACACACTGAAACAAGTGACAGGGAGACGCGAAAAAAGCTGCAGTGGCATAATCCTGGTTGAGGATGTAAAACACTCTCATACACACACACACTTCACACACACGATATCCAGCTGTGTGCTCCGTAATGAGAAGCAAGACAAGCACTTGTCAGGAGAGAAAGATGCTGAGTCAGAGCAGACCAAGAGATTTTATTAAATATGATAGAAACTAGAAACGGAAATTAATTTAAGTTGTTTTAAAATGTTTTTTTGATTACGTTATGTGGTCTGGGGAGGCTGGGGAGGCTCGTGGTCGTTAACTGGCATTGATTCTGTAAAGATATTGCAATTCTTGGAAAGTATCTGGTACAATGTTAGGACACGGGTAGACCGGTTAAATCAGCACAAACGGCTTCATGCGTTAACCAATGACGTTGTGATGTGTGGCTTGACTCAACAGTTATTACACATTTATTATTTATTTACAAGTATCAATTGTTTTATTTATTAATACAACACAGTGTCATTTAAGGTACCATTAAATGAATAAAAAATAATAATGATAATTTTGTCAACCTGAGCTCCTAAAAGAAGGTCGTGCTCCGTTTGTTAAGAGAGAGCGAGCAAGAGCGCTTCGCCGGCCGGGCGAGCGACACGAGGAGAGGGGAGGGAGGGAGCTGTGAGCTGAGCGGAGAGAAGTCTCAACAGCAGCAGTTAGTCTGAGCATTCACTGAGCGCCACAGCTGTGGATCTGATATGAGCTTGATCCGTGAGCAACCACCTAAGACTTCCAAAGACTCCGGCTGACTGGTACTGAATGACTGAGAGAGGAAGCGGACACCAAAGAAGAAGAAGAAGAAGAAGCAGGGGCGAGGGACAACCACAGGAGCCCAAACATTGGGGCCCCGTCAGTGATAGAGTGGTCGAAGGGGAGGAGGCGGAGGTGCCGACACGGAGACGGCGCTGACTTTAGTGCCAACTTTGCCCTTTCCACCTTTGGGAGGGAGCGGAGAGGGGAGGACAGCCGACGGAGTGGCAGGACGGGGAAACGCAGATGGCGGGCGGGCACGGGGGGGCAGCTGGGGAGGCACCGGCGAAGTCCTGCGGGACACGGCCGTGCCCTTGGGCCGAGGGTCCTGGGCCGATCAGATGAGCGAGATATCGCTGAGCGGGAGGGACAGCCTTACCCAGGAGGGAGGGAGAAACGCCAGGGTCCGACGGGCTGTCCGTATATCCTCCCTCGTGGCTCAGGAGGTGAGTGTGTGTGTGGGGGGGGTGTGTTCTAATTTGTGCACGTGTGTGTCTGTTCCCGCTGCTGATTACATGATCAGAAAATGAAAAGTGTGAGGGTGCGAGACATGTGTGTGTGTGACCGAGTACGCAATCATATTACCGCGCATGTGTGTACATTTACATTCATCATCAGTTTAGCCGCTGGTACATGTGACCTTTGACCTCATCACTGAGTTGCTTGTAATGTTGACGTCTAGAAATGTAGGATAACATCATTCAGCCCTAAATCCTTTTGTGCATCATAGAAAAATAATTTCCTTTCTAGCTCACTGTACACAATTGTGGCATTAGAACATCACCTCAATGGAAAAAATGAAATATGAAAAATGTAATTAATTAAAGAAACATGTCATGGAAGAAACTCAACTGTACTTTATTCCAGTCAAAAAAGCAAAAGAAATCTGGTGTTTTGATAGGGAAATTGTCAACTTTTTTCAATTACAGTTATCTTCGCACGTGCAACAGCCGACATTCTAGATTTACGTTGCCGGCAAATGCACCCCAGATCGTGTTTTTTTTTTTTTTATTATTTTTTATTTATTTTTTCTCTTTTCTTCTCCCTACCAGTATGAACAGTCCATTCCAATTTTTTTCAAATCTGTCTTGGGCCGTTTTCAAACGTGGTCCTAGATTGAATACATTATTTTCCAAATGATACCTCAGCCTAAACGGCCAGGTCGCACGTATCCGGACGTCATCCGGAGCCCAAAATACGCTTTACGTGGGCGCAGGGAATGTGTTGGCGGTTGGGAAATCGAATCTGTAAAGTTATTTTGAGTAACAATATTGACTTTATATTTTACCTGAATTTAATCCCACTTGAAACATGAAGCATAAAGTGGACATTTATGGTGCTAGCAATAATTCAGCCACTCATTTTTTTACAGACGGCAATGACATCATCTTGAGTCTCCATTAACTGAGATTGAAAAGCCTCGCCTCTAAATATCCCCCAAAGACTTTTTTTTTTTTTCTACCTCCGAAGGAATCAGTCCACTGTAGAAATGCCACGACACGCTGGATCACATTTACTTCCGTAAACACGACGTCGTGAGTGACGTCATCTCATCTGCAACCTGTGAGTCACTTTGGGGGCCGCAATATTTTCACCCACCAGACAGACCACGGTTGCCTTTATAATTTTGCTCCTTTTGCGCTCAGTGTATCAACAGCCAGCTATGTCGATGTGTATTTAGGAGCTTTTTTTTAGTCCAAAGTAAAGCTTTGACGCCATACGGTGTCATTTTGAAGAAATACAAACCTTTTTAGGCAGGGCGTCTGAAACTTGTTGTATACTATGTATCAGCCCTTTTGGGAGAAATTAAACCGCATGGAAGTGCAAGTGCATCCATGCCACTTGTGTAACGGAAGACTTCCAGTAAGCTTTCTTGAACACAAATGCATGCCCGCACTTCAGGAGCGCTTATATTAGCACTTTGGTGAATGCGTGACTACTTTAAGATCAGTCAAAGACATAAAAAAAAAAAAAAACTGCAAATGAAAGTCAGTGCCATGCCCTCTGCATGCTTGTGTGGCAGCGAGGTCCCTCGGCGAACTGTTTTTGTGTTCATCCCAATCGTCTGCGTAACGAGACAACACATCGGCATCAAAGTGTCTGGGAACATCGAGGTCCAAAAGTGCTGTGAACTGTGCCACAGTTCTACCTTGAGAAAAAAAAAAAAACACGTCATTTTTTTCAGTATGTTAGTTCAGGCTGTCCTGTTAGTGTGTTTTGATTCCTTTTGCGAGAATGTTCTTTGGATTTGACTAAAGTTATTGCTGACATTTAAAAAGTGCTATTTTTGCGCTTCAGTTGCTGTTATACAGGCGAAAAGGCATTAGCGAACGTGACAGAAAAGAGAGAGGCCTCCAACAAATGAAAAAAGGGGACAGCAAAAAGCAGAGCGTCTGGACCAAAAATAGAGATGAATGTTGCGCCTTTTTTTTTTTTTCATATCAATATTTCCATTTGTGGCTAATAATGACAGATATTGCAAAGCTGAAAAAGTCTATTGAAGCTGCCTGTCATTTTTTTTCACTTGCTTAGGACATTATTTTTATCACAGCATGCAGACCCAGTGAGAGACAGTTTTGTTGTTCTATAAACGGCACAATTAGTTCATGAACATGCACTTTATGCTCCATATTTGTGTGTATGTGTGAGAGGCCCCTCATGCTCTCTCCTGAAACTCATACGCAACTGAAACGCATACTACTGACATTTTCATGCCACTTCTGATGAAACGCACACAAATGAGGCGCTCGTGCTGAAAACTGAAACACTCTCGTTCACAACTTTTTTTGCTCTCATACACAACTGAAACGCTCTCAGTCAAAAATTCATTTTTTTAAAGATTTTATTTAAATGACTTGACATCCCATTAATGTGAAAATTAAAAAAAATACTAAATTGTTTTTTCAAAGGACAGCGACAATATGCACTTTTGAAATGTGCTTAAAAACAAATGAAACACTCCCATTCTCACCACTGAAAAACTGAAGAAATACTCTCATATGCACAACTGAAATCCTCTCATGCGTGCATTTTTTTGCTCCCACATATGACTGAGACACTGTCACACCCACTTACACACGTCACACACACTACTACTAAAATGTTCACGTACGCAACACACACTACTGAAATGTCATACGCAAAAGAAATCAATAAGATTTCAGTTGTGTTTACACTTTGTGGGTGTAATTGCCGCCTCTCACAATGATTTTGTCAGATGCACTCATATATCTTTTGTACAACTTTTCTTTTTCTTTTGTTGAGATGTGCTGTGTTCTTTTTTTTTTTTGTTGTTGTTGTTTTTTCCAGGTCATTTTCTCTTTCCACATCAGATAAATGTTGCATTCTCATTCATCTCGTTGCAGGCAGCACACACAATCCACCTCTTTAGGTGGACTGAAAGGAGGCAAAATAAATCAGTAATCGCGTCCAAGACAAATTGCTTTTTTTATTGTCCAGTCGCCACTTTTTTTTTTCTTGCCTATGGGAAAAGTTATGTTGGCAGTTTCCAGGAGTGTCTGATCATGACGATGTGTGTGTGTGTGTGTATGTGTGCATGTGCAGTGAAAGAGAGAGAGAGAGAGAGAGAGAGAGAGAGACTGCAAGTGAAAGTGAAACAAAAAGTTGATAACCATCCACATCCATCACCTTTACCAGCAATGCCCTTGAACATAGCAATCAGTACTCCGGACAAATAAATCAGGACTCTTCCGTCAACCTTAAATTGTGTTCTCTTACCACACACACACACACACACACACACTACACCCATTTATGGGTATCCTGATGATGAATTATTGCTGCTCATGAGCGAAACCTCAGGTATATTCAATTTGAAATTGAATATGACGTGTTCTCTAAGCCTGTCCAGTGCTCTTCACGGAATATTGACTATACCTTAAAAGTGTTCTTCCGTGGCCGAAGTGAAATTCTGTTGTGTTCAGGTGTAAAAAATAAATGAATTCAGAATGTTGGAAATACTACATTTCAAAGATGTACTACTGCAAAATATAGGACAAGTGATTTGATTTTGATTCCTTCTGTGACCTCACTCTTTACTCGCTGTATTTGTACACGTCAAAAGGATTGAATTATCCTTGTTCTATTCCAGCCTCGAAAAAAACAATGTCCATAAAATGTTACAATCTTTAGATTAAACTACAAATCCTCATATCGTAACCCAATTTAATGCGATCTAATGCAAGTGCTGTATCAGTAATTCTGCGGGGCAACGGAAGTCCTACAATGAAAGAGAATTATGCTCTGTCTGGATTCACTCCGTCAATGTGGTATTTATATCAGAATCTGACTGTGCCATGCTTGTTGTCTGCGAGAAGACGGCGCTGGTGCGGCTCAGTGATAAATTAAGCACTTCTTCTCGATGATTCCGGCAGGCAAAATTTTTTTCATATGTGCTATGTCTCCTTTATTTGGTGAGCCACCACTTACTGACTCACACACAGTGCACAAAATTGGAATTGGAGCCCGAAGAGAAATGCAGTGTCGCCTGAAGTGCAGAAATACACGGGTACAATTTTAATGTTATTTCTCTCTCTAGAAACAATAAATTATACTCATTGTTTTAATTTCCGGCTCATCATCATTGGTACTATTTAGTGGGAGCATCACAAAGACGGCACTAAAAAGGTAGAAGAAGGGGCTAAACACATTTTAGCAAAGCCATCTATAACATTCTGACCCTTGGCGTTTTTTTTACGTGACTTTAATCAATTTAACAGAAGATGATGATTTTGGCCCAATTTTGAAATTTACAACTTTGGAGGTTACCGCCTCATCCTTAATTTGTACGCAAATTGTTAGATGCATCGGGGCGTGGGAGCTCCATGTGGAGGAATCCCGAAAACATGGATCTTTAAAAGACTTTTAATTGTCCCTAAGTGTAAAATTGAGAGTACATGGGTTTGCCCTTTTCCTAGCGATCCCCCCAGGATGTACCCCGGCTCTCGCCCAAAGTTAGCTGGGATATACTTCAGCCCACCTGTCAATTTAGTAAGAAAACCCAATCGAGAAAATGCATGTATGGTATTAGTAGTGACGTCAATGGCTCTTTGAACTCTCGTTGAACCTCACATATTATTTTAGTACTGCACCAGAACTGTCACAGATGAAACCCAACTGAAGAAGGATGAAACCTGCAGACAGGGCAATGGAATTAAACGCTAGCATGATTTAATTACCAACCCGCTCACGCTTCACCCGATGCGTGTGTCTCCGAGGTATGAGGTGCAGAATCATTTTTGTGTAAACGACCATCGGCCTCGGATGACAGAGGTGATAATGGGAACATGAAAAGGTGTTTTAACACACCAACACACATGCCCCCCCCCTCCTAATGAAGCCGAAATACTTGATTGTTGGAACCTAACACCATCGCTTAACGCAATTTCCTCTTCTCATATACAGGCAGCCGTTTTATACACACGCGCATGCACACAAATAACGGCACGCATTGATAGCAGTCAAGACCCCTTCAGAATCCATCCAGCGGTTCGTCTCACCGCCTCCTACACTGTGCAGATCGTGACGACTTGTCCTCAGTAGCTCACTCTCTCGCGCACACACACACACACACACACACAAACATACAGTCAAATGCCATAATTGCCTCTGACTTGCCAAACGTATCTTTGTCTAGATGAACGTGTCAGTGGGGGGGTGAATAGGAGCATGCATTGTTTTATTAATGATTTCATAGCAGTCACGACGAGTCCTCTGTCATCGGAGCAAGTATAGGAGGGGGAAAAAGAATGGCCTCTTCTTTTCTATTCTTTTCACAGCTCATTGCTCATTCTTGTTGCCTCACACTGCCCTCTCATAAAAATGTGACATTTACAAGTACTGTCTGGTTTTAACCTCCCTTGCATTTACTGTTTAGCCACTTAATTTTGTGTGCTTGGCGATAAAATCTAGTTAGAAATATGGACAACATGAACGTGCAGGGTTGATGGGACAACTTTTCTACTGTGGACTGGAAAGGTCACAAAGAGTTAAACCGCCACTCCCCTAAAGGTTTATATTATGCCTATAGATGCCATATGGTGGCGGCACAGCACAACCTTTGTCTAAACGAAGCTCCACAATTCACCTCAACGTAATTCTGTAGCAGAAAGATGTTGCTAGATGGCGTCAAAGCGACACTTTTATTGGTTGGGTCTCAGCACAAAAACAGCCACAGGTCCTTTTTTTATTTGATTTTGTTTATTTATTTTAGCAAAAGCAAATAGGTGATTGCTCTATATATATATATATATTTAAAATCACGCATCCACAAACACACAAAAATGATCTGACTGCTGCTAAAGCAAAAGCGTGAGGTTTTACTCTTGCTGGACAAGCTGTCTGTAAGTGCTCACACACTTTTTTTTTTTTTTTTTTTTTTTTTAATAGTTGCTTACTCAGACAAACACATCCACTTGCACCAAAGCTTTCAGACAGGAACCCATTTTGATTCCCCTCTAAATTGAATTTTGTTTTACAGCCTTGTTTTGATGCATACATAGTTGGGTTTCTTAATAAGTGCTCTATTTTTACAATGGCTCACACACTTTAACTTTGTCTTAAAGTTCTGCAATTGGATCCCATTGGCAGCAGCAGTCTGTGAATGCTTGGTTTGATTTATAGATGCATCCTTTGTTTATCATAGAGATTTTTATAACATTTTTTTATCTATATATTATGCAACTAATACAGAAATAGGTGCAAATATTATTTCTGTCCACTTGGGTTCACCATCCTCACATTCTGCATTAATCATCCGCGACTGTGATTGATTGCGTGTGATTCAAATGTACGACATGGCCTGAACGTGAGTTTAGACCTGGCTGACTGTTTACTAGCCAAACTGGTGGTCGCTCTGTAGTGAGTCTGTTTGCTTGCGCTTATTTTGTTATCTTTACTCTTGCAGCTGTATGTGTGCATGGAAAATGAAACAATGAACAGCGCATCAGGGTTACGCGTTTCGGCTTCACTGAGGAGGCTGTTGTCCAATCAGTCTCGTTTCGCAAAAGAGCGTTGGCATTGCTCACGTTTATCAGACTTCAGACTCGCTGTTGCATCTGACACTGGCCCCTTCCGTTGTTCATCAAAGCAACAGCCGTCTCAAAGTGAGGCGTGTCCCTCTGTCACCATGAGGTTACTCACTGGATGATAGTGTGGGCTGTGATTAGCCATCAATCAGGGGTGCGCCCCCTTTTTAGACAGACGGCTTTAAATTCAATCATCACTTTAACAACGGCAAGTTATTTTATTATACGCCATCAAACAGATTTGACATTTTCCGACTGATTGTGGAGTTGGCGGTGAGAGGCATTCTTTTTTTTTTTTTTTTAAATCAAGTACGATGCATGAAAGGTGATGTGACCCCAAAAATGACTGATAGGGGGAAGGCGAGCCAGAGAATGTACTTCTTTTGTGTATTCTCTATCCAATTCAAAGACCACAGAGCACGCCTGAAAGTAGCTGAGATGACCACCACTCAACCACTCTGTTTTAGTTTAGTTAGCCGCATTACATAATGAGAGTGTGTAATAGCCAGGAACAAACACTCCACAAAAAAAAAAAAAAAAGTCATCCGCCCCCGTGGTTTAAAAGATGCGTGTCACACTGCGGCAAAATGTGATTATCGGCCTGATAGTTTAACAAAAGCTTTCGGCTAACTGTTCTTTTAAAATATAGTTCTCACCCGTGGACCTAATAGAGAGAAGCCGTACAGAAAATGGATAGTTAGATAGTCCAAATGTGTTTTATGAGTGAGTCACTTGTTTCAGTGTGTCAATGTGTGTGTGAGAGAGAGAGCAAGAATTCATACTTGCTGTGAGTTTTGTATTTGAAACTTTTACATTGGTCTAAAATGCATAAGAGCAAATAATTAGTGTGTAAATCCTACCCGGTAGTTTATGTAAAGATGAGCAAACATTTGAATAGCAATGCAAGCACATGTAAATTGTTTGCTATTATTTAATGAATAATAAGGCATTTGTGGTCATTTTTCATGACAATTATTCCTAGTGGGAAAATAAATTTAAGATAAACTGAAGCCTGAAATGTAATCATCAGTGCAAGTGCAAAACGATTGAGAAATCTTCGAATCTCAAGGGATAGGGAACAAAATCTGACAGAAAAATAGCAAAAATCTGCAAATGAACGATCCCCCTTGAAAGAGTCGACACCTATAAATCAGGCGTGGGCAAACTACGGCCCGGGGGCCACATGTGGCCCATTATACCTTTTAATCCGGCCCGCTGAACTTAATGTTTTATTTTCAAAATACTGTGGTGTCTGTGAAATTTTACAGCCCATTGTGGCCCGCCAATTACAAAAAGTTTGCACACCCCTGCTTTGGATTGTGGCAAATGACTACTTTTGTCTAAATAAAGCTCCTTCCCTAACTTTATATTGTCCTTTGCACCAGATGTGGCAAAAAATTACAAAATTATTCAGCAAATAACAAAGGATAGCCCCCCCCCCAAAAAAAAAATATATCAATAGGCAAATTCACCAATGTTGACCTGTGACTATCACTGAACTACAAAACCTTTTCACTTCACTTCAATAACTCGTGGTGATGCCGAGTCATTAGCATAAGTGGCAAACTGATTGATGACTCATTTTGAAAGTGACACACGTAGATTAGCATCGCTTTGAGACATATCTTCTGAAACATCCCTGTCTGTTTCCATCCACCTCTTATCAGATATGCACTGAAATTCTAATATCGCCGATTAAACTACACATTATAGATGACTGAGGTCAAGTTGGGACGCTGCAATAACACAATGCAAGGGTATGAGTTCCTCTTGCGTTCACTAATGACATAGCTGAGCAATTATTTTTGGGAATTAAATTTACACCCTCTCAATTTGAAACCTACTAGTGTAGAGTTGATGTGATTGAATGTGAAGTCATTAGCCAGAATGATCGAGGGAGGCAGGTGCCCTTCACATATACTTCCGCGCTGGGAACGATCAGTTTATTTTTTTCGGAAGCGCCATGATGGACGACGACTTCATCTCGGTACAACACGGTTCATCCATCACCGTAATGTATTTGGCTAATACTGACATGCCCTTTAGAAAAATGATTATGAGATAGATGTCCTGTAGACATCATTTTTATGTATGTTTAAGGTGTGAGTTAGAACTCTTTTAAACAACAATATGTTAAACCTTTTCAATCAAAGCAATTCCCTTGGACGCGACTTTTGTTTAAAATAAGAGGAGGAGCTGTGCCATTGCCATGACGACAACCCGACATTTTCAACATGAGTTTAAACAGTTGGCGCTGTAACAGTAGATTCAGATGGTCAGATTGTGGTGGAACGATAAGATCATAATGAGGGTAGTCTTTTTTGTATGTGTGCTGATGAAGTGCTGCCTCGATGAGTGAAAACACAACTGAAGCCTTTGTCTCCTTTGGGTCGACAGTGCCTAGATATTCACTTTTTTTTTTAGATCCCGTGTTCAAGCAGCCGCTCTAGGACTGTCCTCGGTTGTCATAGTAACGCAAAGTCTTACTTGAGTCGCACGCCCTGCAGTAAGGGGGCACCGGGATGAGCAATAGTTCATTTGCATGTGTCAGGGAACACCGCGAGAAATAAGCAGATTGGAGCAGGGTCTGTGTTAATGATGATCTTTAGGCTAATTTGACCAAATCGTGGCACAGACATGGGAAATATTTGAATTCATGAGGGGGGGGAAAGAAAATGCATAATGCATCTCCTTGGACGCTTAATTGATTTCAGTGTACAAGTGTGACATGAAGCGCAGCAAAGTGTGTCTTTTACAACCCGAAAATGAAAGCGGCTTACTCAGCTTTGTGTCACTAGAAGTCATTGAAATAAGGTCAATAACAACTCGCGATTTCTCTGCTGAGTGCTGCTCAGTGATTAGGTAACACAAATTGGAATTTGCATACTTGAAAAAAGCTCATTTCAGTGACAATCAAAGGATGCCCAAACAATTACCTTTAGCAAACATGAAAATGTCGAGACGAAAAATGGCACATAGCATCACACAAGACGAATGTTGTGCTGTGACTTCCTGGCCAGGGAGGGGAGCTGCTGACTCCCTAATGGAAAAATTCCCAGTCCAGCTGTGAAATATCCAACATTATCATGCAATGTCCCAAACCACAACCATTAATCGATCTTATAATTGATCACGGGTCAGAGCATTCATCCAATTGACCAAAAACTGTAACAGAAGGCACTTAAAATACATTGTGTGTGTATGTGTAAGTCTTGTGTGAACATGCCACACAAAAATAATAAATGCTTTTTATGCATAGTGGCGACTCTCATACAATTTACAGTAGCCAGTGGAACACTTGCACATGTACTGTACATATGATTATTAGTCCAAGAAATCAAGCGTAAAAAGGATTTTGTTCTTTCCTCTGGCTGTGATGGCAATACGTGTTTAATGAGGAGCTTAGCGCTAAGAGGTTTACGATCCAGCTTCCTGCCTCCTTCTCGCGTGTTCTTTCTTTAACTCTCCAAGCCAAGTTCCATCCTTGTACAGTACCCAAATGTGGTGACATGCTCACTGTCCATCTTAGTCCATTTTCGCCACCCATGACCTCTCTCTCTCTCTCTCTCTCTCTCTCTCTCGCTCTCTCTCGCTCTCTCTCTCTGTGTCTCTCTCTGTGTGTCTCTCTCTCTCTCTCTCTCTCTCTCTCTGTCTCTCTCTCTCTCTCTGTGTCTCTCTCTCTCTCTCTCTCTCTTTTTCTTAGCAATTACTCTTTTCTTTAATCATCTGTATCCTGGCAACCTATTCCCACATATTTAACTTTTCATTACAACAATATACGAACATGTGTCGATATCCATGTAGGTGAATGCACATTGAAAAAAGAAATAATTATATAACCACAGTTAACCATTTCTCTTAATTGATTTGTTCTTATGGCAACTCTATTTTTGTCAACGGTGCAACTGCGAGATAGCTCAAATGCCACTGGAGTCTGATTGTGTTTGCTAATTTGGTAGACCGGTTGGTCCGTCGCAGGAAAACGAGTGTATTTGTGAAGTGACAATTTGGTCTAAGACAATTGATCCAAACCTTGTGTCTGCCCAGACAAGTGCAGGGACGTATTTTATTTATAAATACCTTAACAGCGGGCATCAAACCATGAATCGTTGTATTATATTTTTTAAATCATCTCAATGGTTTACTTATGGTGGCCACACAAAAGATCACTTCAACAACACCACATGACAGAAAATGGCTAATTACACACACATCAGTTAGTTTCTAAAGCAGCTACCATGCATCTATAAATTTTAACTGTTGACCTAACGCCACCATATTGCTCGCGGTTATATCGGTCCAGTTGCAACATCGGAACCACTGAGCTGGGCAGCAATGTGTTAATACTTGCCACATGTTCTGACCCACTGAACGCTCCAGTCTGGCAGTGGACAAGCCCTTTCTTTCTGTACCCTTCAATTCCTAATATGTCACTGTCTGTCTGCCCACGGCCGTTCAAATGTGTTAGATCTGGTGGGACATTGGGGAAATGAGCTTGTGAGGGTTCCTGTTACATTTAATACATTTTCTGGTCTGTTGCTTTGCAATACAATGTTAAGGATCGCTGTGCTGCTTGATTCCAATGCAGAATGACGAAGCTAGCATTTGTCACTGTTCAAAGAATGACAAGTTGCTCGGTGTGTTATGTAAATATACGGACGAGCGTGGAAAACAAACAAATTATGGTGGCTTGGAGGGTCCAAAAACTTCAGTCGTAACTTACACTCTCTGTGACATAATGTCACCTACCTCATTTAGTCTGCAATTTAGAGGTAAACTGATTTTAAAACTCGTCCGTCTTTCATAGTAAGTTGGCTTTTTTTTTTTTTAAACATAAAAAAACAAAATACTGAACTTTCCGGACAAGATGACATAGCTACACTGTCAGTTTGCCTGTGAGGAAGCTACAACTGTTCTGTGCTTTATAGCCGCTTGCAGTTCTAGTTATTGTCGTTTTTTATGAAACACTTGCCAAAACATGTTCCTTCTATTTCCTCGCTCTCCTCCAGTGATTTTTCTCACTCCACCTCTCTCTCACCACGCTAGCAGTACAGCGCTATTACCCTCAGCAGCAGAACAGCATCCCGGCTTCATCTCCAACTAATGGGAAATAACTCTCCTGCTGCCATCCATTTTTTTTCCTCTTCTTCTTCCTCCTCCTCCTGCTCTTCATCCTCCACTCTTCTCTGTTGCATGCTGATTTATTGAGTTAACAACCAAGCAGCCATCAGCAGTCACGCTGTGGGTGGAAGACAGTCGAAGAAACTCAATGAGAGGTGACGCCAGCGGTGGTTTAATCAGGACTTAAAAGCCAGCTGAGATCTCATCTGAGGTATGTAAAGGGAAGCCACATCAGATGCGGACTGAAGTGCATTTGGAAGAAGCTGTTTCAAGAACATGTGGGACAAGAAGCCGAGCAGGAAATAGCAGGATGGAGGCTCTTCCATGTGACTCGTCCAAGTGCCTCGGGGCATGACGATTATTCCACGGCTTCTGTGGAACTGTGACCTCCTTGGTGTTGCAGCACCACTTCGTAAAGTCTTGGCGAGGGTCTGAACAGCCAGCGGTCACGGATGCTCGGGGGGGCCGCCCTGACCCTGACCCCACCACGGTGAGTCGCCGCTGAGGACCATGGTCCTACCATTGCTCCTCAAGCTCCTCAACGTCTTCCTACGCCAGTCGACCTTCGCTAAAGCCCTCGCCGCAGATCAGCGCCCAAGTTGCTGCTGCCCGCACGCCGTAATGCCGCGCCCGCCCGGCCTGCCAAGCTCTTGTCGCCGTGGGTGGGAGGCGAGAGAGCACCCTTCGCATCTGCCCACCGAAGGAAGAGAGGTGAGAGCGAGAGAGGGGCAACTGGGAGAACAAGGAGATTCGACGTTGTTTGATTGAAGACGTTTGGATGGCATCTGAATATAGTCTGTATGATTAACATACCTCTCAAAAAGAGCATTCGCTGTACTGTAGTTTTATTTTAACCAATGAGTGCATAGAAATATGTAGCTCCATTTATTTGGATATGATCAATCGGCTTAATAAAACACTTCTTGTTTCTTTTCTCTGCAGCTATGTTCATTTTTTTAATCATATTGAAGGTGTTAAAAAAAATAAGATCTCGCACATGTTCAGTGAAGGCAGCCCATCTGTCAGGTTTATGACTAAACAAAAATAACCAAAACACCTGCACAGTCGGCACGGCGAAAGCATTACCGTACTTTGAAATGCTTTGCTAGTTGGATCTGTTTTGCTTCAAACGCTGATATCGGTCCCTATGTTATTGCTGCTGTTGGTTTCTTCCCTGCAGTTTCTCCAGGCCGTATCGAGTCGCTTTCTATCACGTCATCTTAACCAGCAGGACATAGGGGCAATATATGAGAAGCCACTGTCCTATATTTGGTGTTTCTATTAACAGGAGCAGCAGCATTAGGGCAGTCAGCTGATTTCATAGCAATAGTTAGATTTTGGTGTAAAAGTGAGTGTACAGTTAACATCAAAAGGAACGCATTTCATCAGTAGATGAACAAATGTTGATGAAGACGTTCATTTTAAGTACAATTTCTTTTGCTTGGCTTGGTTTGTTGCTGTTTGTGTTAGTACAGCATAAGATCAAGCCTCAACCGTATCTATCGGAAGAGAAAAACTACTAAAATATTTATACATTTTAAATGCTGATTAAAATGTCAATTATTATACAGTGTCCAATTATGGCTCAGCTTCAGAAAACAGGTATGCCGTGATTGGTCGTTACCTGAGCCCTGAGCAACACTGATGTCATTTTCAGTTGACAGATGTGAGAAAATGGTTGTTGGATTTTGCTCTTTAACTCATAATGCGTCCACTAGTGGAGGTGCGTAGAACAGATTATTGCAATTGGGGTTTACTTCCCCTTTAATTTGTTTACATACCTAAATGTTGCATCTCCACCTTCATCCGGACTCTCACCAAATTCTTTCTTGACCCGTGTTTCATGGAAATTGATTTTGTGTTTTTAGAGTAATCCATATAATGACTACGAAAAAAAAGTCAATAAAACATTTTATCTGCTTGTGACTCGACTCGTGACTTAGTGTCACTAATAGTCATACTGGCATCAGTTTCGTCCGTACGAATTTTAAAGACACATACGTTCAAAACAAGACCATAAGGTTAGAGCTTCCTGTCTGGGATCCGACTCGAGTCAAGGATCAAATAAGGAGCATATTCTCCTGGTATATGGTTTGTAGTCATGATGCTGACGAGCATTTCATATTTCCAGTTTTGGCTCCGTCTCTGCTGCTTTCTTCTTCTCGCTCTTATCCTCTTTTCCTCCCACACAGCTTTCAGACTGGCCCTGTATGACACCTGAAAGCCCCCTCAGCTTTAAATGTACCTGCTTCCTCTGTTTAAAGTTACGCAACAGTTTGGCAAACCTCGAAATAGGACACAACCATTACATGAAATGAGTTCTCTCCTTTTTTTCTTTTCAAGGCAATTAAAATCCACCCTCACAAATCTGCAGGATCTCATGACCATGTGAACAATCTTTCTTTGTGTGCAAACAGTTGCAAAGCCGAAGCATCCATCGATGCAAAAATCTGCCCTTTTTTTTCTTTATTAGCGTTACTATATTATGCATTATATTATGTTATAGCCTTCTCTAACATGAGCAATGTCCGCGTTTCTCCACTAATACAGCCCACTTTAGAAGGTGAGCCAACAGCAAATATGCTCGTCTCATTATTGTAAGACGGTGGACCATCAAGCTGTTCATTTAAGTTTAAAAAGAATAATCAAATTATTGTGATAATGGTGTGCGTTTTTCATAGTCATTGTAACGGCAATTACACGAATACGGCTAATTGGGCGGCTGATTCTAAAAGATTAGTTTATCTTCTTTTTCCTCATTGATCTGCTCTGGAGAAAAATAATTTGAGCTCTGATGAGGACAAGCAGGAGGGAAATTTAATGGCTAGTCATTTTACAATAATATCAAATCGGAATAGTTTTGCTGATTTGCTCCTCAGTTCCTTGACAGTATGAATGACTGTATAGCGGAAGAAACATAACTTCACACCTTAATCTTGCAATAAGTGTTTTTCAGCATCTTTGGGCTTCCGAGTCTGTCACTCCCTGACGTGTTTCATGTTTTATCACATTTAGCAACAACTCTGACATTTGCTACATTGCCGCTACAAATAGAAGTTATTGGAGTTGCGGCTGAGTCATAGCTTTAGGGACCTTAACAGGACACCTCGTGAGAGTTACAACCTGTCCTGTGTATCCTGCCATAGCGACACAACCTCTTTGTCCTAAGGAACAAAACTAACTGTGTTTACATTTTAATAGTGTTCTTAGCAATAAATAAATACATAAATACAATGTATTTTTTAATTAATAAATATATGGGGACATTACATATTGATATTGATAAACATTTCACGAATTATACCAGAAACAGACTATTTTTTTTTTCCTGCAGTCCCTAGACAGAAGATGGTGTTGCACGCACACACACACACACACAAACAAACAAAAAAACATCGCAAAAACAATATATTTAGTAAATGTACTATTAAGCTAAAATGTCCATTATAAACACAAAGGTGGAACAATTCTCAATGTAAGATGCCAGCAGGGTAGCAAATGCAGGTCTTGTTCATGTTGACATTTCTGATGATCAATCACACACGTATGTTCACCAGTGTTGGTTTGTTCTTACCGCAGGGGTGTAAGAGTCAATTCTGCTTCATGTGTAGGGGGAGCAGAATCCAAACTGCTGCTTTAATGTCGCTATATTTAGGTACCAGTGGGTGCCCGAATGTGTTAATTGTCTGGGACATGTACTTTCATATGTGTATATGCATCTATGGGAGCTTAGGCTCAACCAACGTGGATGTGTTCGGAGCAAGCAAAGGTTCCTTTTTTTTTTAATTTTTTTTTTTAAATCTCACTCGTCGTCTCTGCATGCTTTCCTGACTCAGCTCAGCTTGGTTTAGATGTCGAAATCCTCTGGGAAGACATAATACGCACCCTGTGTCTGTCACCCAACTGTTAGGGGGCCAGATATTTTTTTTCTCTCGACGGGAGACAGAAGGATCGGAAGGGTATTGTCGAGGAGGAGACGAAACTGTATATATTATTGAGGTGCTGAAACTATCAATTGTTTCCTACCTGCAATCACAGGATGTTGCCCTGAATAGATGGTTTGTTATTCATGTGCGTCATTTGGTCAAGCAGCAAATGAGGGAAGAATTGAGGAAGAAGGGAAGCGAGGGAAAAAAATCATGATAGAAAAAGGATGGATGAGTTTTTATCATTGTTAGCAATCCTGAAGTCTCGGGGTAAAATGATGCCCGTGAATGATATTCAGGCATCCTGCCACAGTCCAAAAGCATTTATGTTAGATTAATGAAGACTCTAAATTGAATGTGAGTGTGACTGGTTGTCTGTGTTGCTGTGCCAACCCTGTGATTGGGCAGGGTTGGCAGCTGGGGGCCCCAACCACCCACTGTTTGGCTGTGACACTAATGGTGTGTACTTGATGTGTATATTATGCAGCACAATACTTTAGAAAAAACATCTTTGACAAGTTTCATTGATTTCAAAATGATTTTTATCAGTTTATGGCAGAAATAATGTAATAACATAATAATAACATACATACAGTTTTAGAATTTAGTTCGTAAATGTAGCTTAGTAATTTAGGGCAGCAGAGATGCCCTTGCTGTCCTTGACAGTTTACCACTCAAGTACTATTTCTGTACATCATTGTCAATATTTGTTTAAAATATGACTCATAAACCAGCAGGATCCTGTTGTAAGGCCACTTGTTGCACGGCAGATTTTCTGCCCGAAAAGTTCAATAAAAAAAAAAAATAATAAAAAACATGGCATGTCTTGATTAACACACACAAGCATAAAGAAATTGCATGGCTGTTTTCAGACAGCTTTTTCAAAATTCAGTTTGTGGCTTGTTTCTAATCTCATGGTCCGTTTTGAGATGACTCATGGTCAGATTGGTCACGTGGCGTTATGAAGAACGCTGATGAGATTCAATGAATGGAGCTGCCCACAAACTGGAGGAAGTTGCACTGGATTTTTTTTTTTTTCGGGAGACAATTATTTGATAAATGACACAAATGTTTCGATGCTAACAAAATTGGGCTCAGGTGATCCAATGATTATGCCCACACGCTCTAATCATTTCTATTACGTAGGCATCATACAGTAAGGAAGCATATTAACTCATTCAATACCAATGACGGCTAAATACGTCAAAGATCCTTTTTTTTTTTTTTTTTTTTTTTTTACTCGGCTGGTAGTGAATGAGTTAAGTATCCAATCTTCTGTGTACTGTATGGCCCTCTGTGGACTCCACACAGCTGCTCTTTGATTCAAGTGGCCTGATTCCATCGTTTGAATGTTAATGCATGATGGCATCCCCTGATCACATGCAGCTCCCTTTTTAAAAAGCCCTGTGAACTGAAGCCGTAGCTGTGTGTCATCAAGTCTCATCAATATCGCACCAAGTGTACGGTGCAAATGAAGAAGTACAGTTGTCAACGCATTTTCTGGCATCTCATTTTTTTTTCTGTAAAATCGGAATCCGTTGCAACAATGTGTCCCCAAAAAGTCAATAGGTTCCGTTTTCACTTTTCAACACGTATTTAAATCTTTGTTGAACTGCGTTTTGGATTTTAAGACCACCCTCTGACTTGGTTGAATACTTGACTATTGCACAGAGAGTGAGAGGAGATTAAAAACCCGACTCCGAAGTCTGTGTTCTGTAGATTACCACCTCAATGCATGTGCGAGTGTGTGTCGGCAGCATGCGCACAATGTCAGTGGCCCTACAGCACTTATTAGTGTTTCACCGCTGCTTTAATATTTCAAGCCTCGCTATCAAGGAGATTGCTCAGGCTCGGTCGGGGTTAAAATACGAGGTAAGGGCAATGAGATCTTGGAACAAAACGACGGAGACACGCAGAGAAAAAAAATCACATCTGTTGAGAGAATTGGAGAGAGGACCTGTGGTGAGTTAGATAGAGGAAGAGGCGTCACGACTGGCGAAATGTGCTTCTTTGTTCGGCCTTCAAGAGAACTGTCGGGGCCAGAGAGAAAAAGGTCAGGCCCAAAGGCGATTGAGATGGCAGGAAGATGAAAGTGCAGGCACACACACACTCTCGCTCATTCGCTTTCGTTCTGGCTCACACACACTTCCCGTTACATGGAAACGATCCATTATTAATTGTGTCTTCTAATTTTTGTTGTTGTTGCTGTCTTGTATTCCAAGTTAGATCTCTTATCTGAAGAATACTAGCGCATCAAGTACATTAAAAGTAATACAATAGTACCGCCGGAATATTTATTTTGGAAGTAGCATGTGCAATATCAGTTTCAAGCTTTACCCAACACAGTCGTTTTAGTATAATCACACGTAATTGTCAGATCACGTCAGTTCTGCACACCGTGACCCTGAACCGACTGTGCTGTCGACAAAATGGATTGATGTTATTAGTTCGTTTGGCCACATTGGACCGTTTTTGTTCCTCGGACCTGAACGGTGACGTTGGACTTTAGTTCATATCTGGTTGAGGCTCATCAATTTCAGGAGCAAGTCAATTCATTTCAGGGATGAATTTTGAGATTAAAGGAAGGTCAGAGCACCTAGATGAGGTCCGGAAAAGTTTTATGATCCTAATTAAGGTAAAGGGAATTTAATGAGACAGTGAGTGAGCGATAAAGATTAAGATGAACTGCTAAGCATTATTTAATATCAGACCATTAATTATTATGGCTATCGGCTTATTTTAAGATGAACAGCTTCCTCATAGTTTGTTTGATCTTCATGGTCATAAATAAGTATACACAGGAAATTTAGCAATCAATCGGGTTTACTATCCATTATGATGCTCTGGAGAGCTCAATTTGTCGATTGTAGTTTTTTCCAGGACTGGACCTTTTCTAAGTTATATATATCCTGATGTGACACTCGGTTGCATATGTGTACTTTCGGTCAATATTGGGTCAATTCCCCAGTTGCAAAAATATCAAACAGACATGATTGGATATTGCATTATTAAACAGATATGAAACTTATGGGCTGAATTGCTTTCGAAATATTGTTTGCAGACCGGTTTGTTTACCGTAGAAATCTAATCTGAAGGCTTCTGAAAATTTGATGTGCTTCTTGCCAGGACAGAATGTAAGTAATAGTGAGTACAGGCTCGAATGAGCAGTGCTGTTTGACTGACTGTTTGACTATAAATTATTGACCAGTTGCTATTTTTGAAATATTGACCGTGTTTGCAGAGGCTTTTGAGGCAGAGCAGCATATTGGGTGTTTTAAAGGAAACATTGTGAATTTATGAACAGGCCATGTGAAAGATCAGCAGATGCTGTCACGTGATTGGCACAAGCCTGTTTTTATTGTGTTGTTCGTGTTTTCCTTATTTGGGATTTCCGGCTACTCCAGCTTTCTCCCACACTACGAATACTTGAATATACGGTTAAATGAAGACTCAAATTTGCCCATTGGTATGAAAGTGAGTGTGAATTATCTTTTTTTTTTTTTATTGCTCCCCTGCAATTGGCGATCAGGCCGAAGTTACTTGGTCAGCAGCTATTATATCTGATAACAGAACAATGACACCGTGTCAAATTCCATTATGCACGCAAGTATTTATATATATATTTATTTTTACCAAACATCACATTAGAATTCACTGTCACAATTGTAGTTGGTGGACAAAGGCTCACACACCCCATGAAACAGTTTCAAGCAAAGCCACATTTCTGATACAACCCTTATATTGAATGTCCTTTTACACAGCAGGTGTACCTAATGAAGTGTCTGATGTTGCTTTACAATAACAGATTCCGGTAATATTTGTTGCATTCATTTGCATGCATGCATGCCTTTTTTTTTTTTTTTTAATTCTGTTCAAATGTATTAATTTTCGTACATTTTCCCCAATTTATATCAATAAATTGCGATTCATTTGCATTTTAAATTGTATCAGATGGACCTGGGATTATTAGACAAGGTGAGAGGAATCATGAATTGTTTGTAATAGCTCGATGAAAGCAAAATTAAAAGTTGGGGAAAGCCTACTAGAACAGTTGACCTATTTGGGGTTAATCAGAGACACTTAAAATAATGTGCTGTGCTGACTCCCATTTTAGCATAAATTGGAATGTGATTCTGCAAATGATTGACATCGTAGCTGTAAGAGGGGGTGCACAATTATTTATTTATTTATTTATTTTACCTGTCCGGTCTAAATGCTAAAGAAATAAATGGATTTTGTTGTACAGGTTATAGGTAGCATTAATGATCAAAAGGGTATTTTAAATAATTTATGTTGGGCTGATTTTTTTTTTTTTTGTTTGTTTCTATTACAAAAACCTGGCATTTGAACACGGGTGTGTAGACTTTTTATATCCATTGTGTCCAAATAATCTGAGCCATCAGGCAGTATCAAAAAACAAATGCGCTGTAGCTCTAGAACACAAATGTTTTCGGTTTAGTTTTTATGTCCCTTGTTGGCCTGCGTGAGTGAGTTTATTTTAAGTCCTTCGGTAATCGCAACATGAAAACTTGCATCATAAGCAGTTCTTCCTTCTTGGTGCCTTCAGCTGCCGTTTACCTCATACATATTCTTCTTATGTACGTTCTCACACTTAAGCAGACTGTCAGATTGCTGTTTTGCATCATCACGAAGTAAGAACCAACACATCCAGACATAATTACACAAATACTTCTAATGATCAACATATTTTTGTCTTCATTTTAGTTTGAATGAATGTGCTTGCATAAATAAAGCTCCGTTGTTCTGTCGCATGCTCTTCTTCCGTATAAAATCATATCCGTTATTAAATTACAAATGAGTAACCCGAATCAGGACAAGCAATCTCCGAGATGGATGGATGGATGGATTCATGATAGAATTACAATTATGTCGTCATGTATTTTGGGGTCAGCAGTGACAGCATTACACAGAAGCAGGACATGAATTATGGTCACGCGATTAATTGAATCAATTTTTAATTACCCACGAAGCTGAGCACCTCCTGACAATTGTGTCTGCTCCCTGTGAGATTGGCCAAAGCAGACTTGTTGATGCAGGCAAAATGAATCCCATCAACGTCGGGGTCAAAGATGATTTGAAAAATGTTTTTTGCTGCACAGGGGATTCCAAGCGCATGACGAGAGGTGACTTTGGAAATCTGTCTTCTTTATTGGGCAGACAGCTGTACACAAAGTCAACTCTGCATCTCGGCACTCAAATGTGTCTTGACATGTGAACTTTTAACCTTCAAACAACGAAATATTTTTCTACAATGTTAACCCTCAACAATATATGTTTCAATGAGGCTCCTCAACTCACTTCATAAATTATTGGGCACCAAGTGGCCACAATACAATGCCAAAACGATATTCTAACATTAACTAGATAGATATACTTTTATATATTTCTGATGGCTGATGAACATTAGAAACACTTCCTGTGGTAATTTTAGGCTGCCTCAATATTCTGTGGTGTGCCATTGGGCCGCATCTGGCAAAGTGTAGCTGGATCATGGGAGTTATAATGAGAATAAAAGTGAAGAGGAGAATAAATAAGAGAAGGTGGGGAAGAGATATTGAGAGAGTGAATGGTCTTGGGCAGACCAAAGGATATAGCGAGCCAGGAGGCTGGAATAATGTTTATAGGTGAATGAGGAAAAAGGAGCGTTGCTTGTAAGATGGGAGAGAGGCATGCAAATGTGGTGGAAATATTTTTTGACAGTCACCCAGGCAGTTTTGATTAAGTAGCATCAAGATATGCAATTTTTGGAGCTCCGCCCCAGAGAATAAAATCAATGTTCTAGTCTGAAGATATTAGACATTTTTATATGATGATCACAAGAGAATTGTTTTTAGGTTTGCAAAAATTAAAACAAAGAGTTGAGTCGAGAACATGTTCTTTTTTTATTATTATTATGGTAACTATTTTGTTTATGATCCCTGAGCACGAACCGTAAATAAGTCCGAAGTTTTAATTTGATTATTCTACTCCAATTGAATGAAATAATGGCTTCGGGAAACACTTTGTGATTGTTATTAAGCTTAGCACGAGTTTAGTAAAAACAATTTCGAAAGCCTTTAAAGGGGTGTGGCAGGGGGGGGGGGGGTTCCTCAGTGGATCCATCTATATCAGGTTTACAACACCAACAAATAGATCATCAAAACACACTAAGCTCTGATCTGCTGAGTGTTTTATCGTATAATATAATCGTTTTATTTCGAACTCCACAATTTAATAACTTAAAAAGTAACTGTGAGTCTAGCACGACTCACAAAAAAAAAAGATTTGCAGACTGATTAGATATATGGCCGCCTAAACGTATTATTGTTTTATTGCAGTATGGTGCTTCTGCATAATTTTAAATCTCCATGTAATATTCATAGGTCATACCATAATTCCAAAAATGGTGAAAGAGTGGTGAGAATTTGCATACAATGTAATGTTTGGTATTATTTTGACACAATAAAAGATTATGTCAAATTGTGAACATGACAACAACCCCGCAAGATTTGCAAGGCAGCTTAGTTGCTTCTTTGTGTGTGTGAGTTATGCATTCACTTCACAGCTGGCTCACACTTCCGTGTGGACTATCAAAAATGCATTCTGATGCTGAGTATTCTTTCAGCCCAAGGCGCGCTGCAGCGGTTCATTGTTTGATTCTATTAGGCAGAGACACAAGGCAGGCTTCCCTGATACCTCTGTCACGGATTCACTCCTGCAAGTGCAGATGCTGGAATATATTACAGCCACTAAAGCGATTAGGTTCTGCAGTGTAATACCCAAAATCATATTTCTTCTCTGAGTTTTTAAGCGAGAGAGCACCATCAAATATAGGTAATCGGTTTCTTTGTATACAAAATACACAGAAACACACCACCATCTTGAGACATCAGCATTTTCTGTAAACACGGGTGGTTATATTGTTTTGAAGTGCGTCTTACTCATTTGCACATCCATTTGTATAGTTCTTGTCATGGGGGAGACTGGGGCTGATTTGGTGAGAGTGGCAAGGTAGTCCTTGGTTATCAATCGCACGGCATATTCACATCGACAACTATTCACACTCACGTTTCAAATTCAGGTCAAAGTAATATATGTAATATAGAAGAAGTGCTTTGCTGTCTTGTGGCATCTTGGGGACAAGGAACTATGTTGAAGTGAGAGGACTTGTCGAATAGAAAAGTAGTACTTTGCCACCATCTGGTGGCAACTTTTGTAATTACATTAGCTTTTTTTCCGGGGAGGGGCATCAATTACTTGCAGATAATGATGGGTAAATGAAGCTTCAAATCTGTTTCTGGAAACAGTTTCTGTTCAACATTGGGCTGAAAGAACACTGACTTGCCATTTTTTTTAATCCCTTTATTTAAACCAACAGTGCCATCTAGAGGACTCAAAAATACAACAACTGGTTCATGAAGAAAATTCGAAGCTTCATTTTCCCATCACTACTTGCAGATATTCTGTATTTTGCTATTTAACTTATCAGCGTGTGTGACTTCTCCAACTTAATAAGCATGAGCTTGCCGTCACACTCATATTATGCTTTCCTTTTGACACATCTGCGCTTTATTTTAACCCAATCGACAATTTGACATTTCACATCCACTGTTTGCAAATAAGTTTTAAGAAGGAGACCTTCACAAACAAAGACCTCACTGTGTTGCTATCTCGTTTTCCACCATAGATGTGTTTTTTTTTTTTTTTTACTTCCGCCCAATTGTTGCTAATTGGACTTGTAGTAAGCATTTTGGGTCTTCTGTACTCCCTTTCTCCCAGGTGCTGTCGCTGGGTGCAGATGTTCTGCCAGAGTACAAACTCCAGGCTCCTCGCATCCACAGCTGGACCGTGTTGCACTACAGTCCCTTCAAGGCGGTGTGGGATTGGCTCATCCTGCTTCTGGTCATCTACACTGCCATCCTGACACCTTACTCAGCTGCTTTCCTTCTAAATGATCAGGTGTGGAATGGAAGTACTCGTACAAATTTGCATTTCAAGGGGTGGGACGCCACAAATGTCGTGAAATGAATGACAACATTGAGATAATAAACAAAGCCAAATTCCAGCCACACTTTAAAATCGCGTAAAAACTCTCCTGGACATAAACTTGCTCCCTTTTTTTCCATCCATCTTTAGCATTTGGTATTTTTGTCCAGATTGTGTATGTTCATCTATCTGAAAGCAAAAGATTCACACATCCGTCTTTTTATATCCATTTCTCATGGCAGGAAGAAGCAGCCATGCAGCGCTGTGGTTATTCCTGCTCTCCTCTCAATGTGGTGGACCTCATAGTGGACATCATGTTTATTATCGACATCCTCATCAACTTCAGGTTTGAATTGCAGCCCATAATTACACACTTAAGGAACAAGACTTTTAATTAATCATTTTATTTTCTAAAGTTAGTGTATAGAAATAACACTCATCAGTGAGTAAATCCCTCATATCTTTTGGGTAAGTATTATAATTTTTCATGGGAGCGTTATCCCTGAAAAAATATAATAAAATTCTGACCTAAATATGAGGGATGTTAAGTGTACATACCAATAACTGCTAATTGAGTGATATTTGGCTTTACCTGCTTTCTTTTGTTCCAGGACAACATATGTGAACTCTAACGATGAGGTGGTGAGCCATCCGCTGCGAATCGCCGTGCACTACTTTAAAGGCTGGTTCCTCATTGACATGGTGGCCGCCATTCCCTTCGACCTTCTAATTTATCGCAGTGGGGAAGAGGTAAGATGCATTCGAAAAAGTCAAGGTGGAGGAGTGTACTCTTTCTCACAAAATTAGAAAATTTAAAAAAAAGAGAGTAATGCATTGAGCAAGACTTGAGGTGACAAATTGATCTGATGCCTTATAGTGCTCAAATATGGCCGCTATCCATAATTGACGGATTATTTATTAGGTTTTTTTTGTTGGGTTTTTTTTTGTTGTTTTTTTTGCGATTACAAAAAAAATTGTGTGTTGGTGGCAACAATGCTTGCCATATAAATCCGAGGCCCATGGACTTAGAGTACCTTTAAGAAAAAATACATATACATATGAAGCAACTCAACACAGCAAAATTAAATAATAAAATGCTTTGTGTGGTTAGGATTTCTTTTTTTTTTCAAATTGGAAATACTTTTCCAGTGATAATAATATAATTCCGTGATATTGTTTGTCACAGCTGCATATATTTTTAAATTTGAATCATTTGAATACAAGTGAGGCTGCAAAGGTGGTTTAATGACGTTGGCCGAGTTCCGGGGCTGGAGCAAGAGATTGAAGAGGCGAGGAAGGCCAACCAAGAGTCAGAAAGTGAGAGACCCTCTGAGGATACGTCTTAATGAGGACCAAAACCACTGAGGCCAAGGATGATTGACTAGAGTGCAGCTCGGCCCGGGGTTATTCAAAGTGGTATTTAATCTTTGTGTAATGACATTTGAAGTGAAACTTTTCAATATTACTATTTATCTTATTTATTGCAATTTTATGAAGGGGGGAGGGAGGGGTTATACATGGAGAAACTCCCCAAATTCTAATGATGCCTGGGAGGTTCGCTTCATTGATGTTGCCCAGAAAAGCCACTGAACCAAGAAATTGCAGATTATTCTCAACAGACAGCTATTACTTACCATGAGGACACACACACACACGCACACACACAAACACAACAAGACTGGGCTCTCTGCCAATGCAGCATTTTTTATTAACTGTATTCATAGTATAGACATGAATGGAAGACGACGATGTCGCTCATCCACCACATTAGCTCATACGTCCTCAATGCTTCACTTTGTGTGCGAGCACGCGTGTGTGGACGCTCTCCCTCAAATCAGAACGCGCACATAACTTCATCTCTTTCCCTCTCATCAGACCACCACTCTGATTGGGCTGCTGAAAACAGCTCGTCTCCTCCGATTGGTCCGCGTAGCACGAAAACTGGACCGCTACTCAGAATACGGCGCGGCCGTCCTCTTCCTGCTCATGTGCACCTTTGCCCTCATCGCACACTGGTTGGCCTGCATCTGGTACAGTCCCGAGAGCTATCTTGTTTGCAAAATATGTCGGAAAACTTACTGGGCTTCAACGTGAACTTGTACAATGACGTACTGTAGCTAAATGTTCTCATGTGCATAGGTGGCAGAAGTGAGAGTAAGTTTGAAGACAGTCATTGGTAATAATCAAGCAAGCAGTTGATTCCACTAAATCTCATAAATATAATGTTTCATAAAAAAAAAAAAATTTTTAATGAAAAATCCTCCTTTTTCTGAACCTAAGCCTTAATTCAATTTATTTCATAAATGTAAAATATGGAACAGTGACTGACTGACTGTTAGAAAGTGAGGACCATTTATTTTATAATCCTCAGGTATGCCATCGGTAATGTGGAGCGGAACGGCTCAATTGGGTGGCTCCATACACTCGGGGACCAACTGGGAAAACAATTCAATGACTCCATCCCAGGTACTGAGTATGTGCTGGTATTATTTTTCAAATATAAAACAAATATCTTAACAATCCCTAACCTTTGTGCTTGACCAGGAACGGGACCCTCCATTAAAGACAAGTACGTCACAGCTCTGTACTTCACCTTCAGCAGTCTGACCAGTGTGGGTTTTGGAAATGTCTCCCCAAACACCAACTCAGAGAAGATTTTCTCCATCTGTGTCATGCTCATAGGATGTAAGTTATGATAACTCCATTAGACATCTGAAACAGGATGTACTTTTCTAAATATATGCTGAAGATTATTTGTATACCTTTTGAGCAGCCTCGTGGCCACGAAGGGCAATTGCCAAATTTCTTGCGGGGTGATCAGTTGATTTATTGACATATCTGATACCATCTGGGTGACCATCACTCATTGGTTGACGTAATATTGGTGCAAATAATATGAGGCTAGAAATGACAAAATTAAACAAACTTATTCCCCAAACTGACAAAAAGTTGGCGACAATGGGCTCCCAGATGGATTTTTAGGGTGAACCTAAAATCCACTAAATCTTTCATGAATGTCTCGAACATTTTGTGAGTAGTGCATTCACCACCACTTGCAGGATTACATCACAGTTGTCATGATCGCTCGACAGCTGTCAGCTTTTATCATCTATTTTGTTTTAAATGTAGACAACGTTCCTGTCTGGTCATGTTAGTGGATGTGCTGCAAGGTTGTTTTTTTTTTTTTTGGCACACTCTTTACCCACCACTATTCTACTTTATTTCAATTAAAGGGGAAGTCATCTCAAAAATATTCTTAGCAAGAATATGTTCTATGCCGTCCCACTAGTCGAAACACGACATTCTGATAAATATTGTTTTTGTGGAATATGAGTTAAGCAGCAAAATCCAACTGTTTTTTGTACAACTCAGCGGGCGGCCATTTTGCTGTCAACTGAAAAATGACATCGTGGTTGCTCACGCCTCAACCCAATCATCAGAAAGTGACAAAATGGATGATGAATGAATTATTTCTTGCAACCAGCTTTGATGTACGCCAGCATCTTTGGAAACGTCTCCGCCATCATCCAGCGTCTGTACTCGGGCACGGCCCGCTACCACACCCAGATGCTTCGAGTCAGAGAGTTCATCCGCTTCCACCAGATCCCCAACCCGCTCAGGCAGAGGCTGGAGGAGTATTTCCAACATGCCTGGTCCTACACTAACGGCATCGACATGAATGCTGTGAGTATCTGTGATCCACGTGTTCACAATTGCTGCGTGCGTACACCCAGTCTCTGCATCAGATTGAGTGAGTGCTCCGCATGAATACACGCTTCGAGGCTAGAGTAGTATTTTGAGCCTGCGTTGTACATTAATAGGATGATTGGAAGACTTTGTCTCAGCATGCATGGTCCGACACCATCAGAGAAAATAGGAATGATGTGAGTATCATAAATAGCACACACACACTCCCTCAAGCTCATATTATGAAGGCGAGTATATGCACTTTTTCGCATGCAGCCAATCAAACCCTCGGGGGTGAATGAAACATGCATGACCGGTGATGAAATAATTCAATTGTGCGGACCACAAAGGCGGTATGTTGGACATACAGAATGTAGGCTTCATGAATCACAGCTGTCAGTGCACACAAAGGCAACCATGAGTCACCCCGAAGAGGCGTTTCGATGAACTTAGCGTATACAAAGTGACCTCCGCTTGAACCGGTTGTCACAGCCAATATGGGAGGTTGCATCCCAGTCAACCTCGTCGACTCGGTACCGCTGGCGAGCTTGCTTTGACGCCGATGTGACACACGCCCGCACACACAACCGCAATCATAAACATGTCACACAGTTCAGTTCCGCTGACATGGGGACATTCCGCTTGAGTTCAGTGGATGTCATCTTTAGAAGCATCGCATAGTGTCATCCACATCAACGAATGTGACCAAAATAATTGAACTATTTTTCAGGTAGTTTTTTTTTTTTTAGTTGTTGTTAGTTAGCATCATAATAAATTGCCACCCCTCAATAGAGCTCATCAAAGTCTAATTATAGATTCTTACAAAGAAATAACCGTGAAATATCTAGGTTGTAGCTCAAATCTAACACAATAGTGTGTTTACCGCTCAATATTTGTATTCCATTTTTGTGGGACAAGCGAGCCATTGAAGTGGAGGCGAAATGGTTTCATGAGGCTCTAGTGGATCATTATTTCACTTTTATTCATTCGTTTGGCAAGCAAGCATGGATTAGGGAATGTTTACAGTAACGTTTACGTGGAGAAGACCCAATTGAGTCAATCCCTTGCGATCTCTTCAGGTGAGGAATATGCCGTTTTATTACACAGCCCTGCGGTGAACATTTTAAATCCTCAAGTAATAGATACCCCCCCCACCCCCAAAAGATATCATTGCCTATAGAGCCCACAAGATGATGGCAAAGCACTACTTGAATTGATTTTGGGCCCCGCGCAAAAACAACAAATCGTTGTTTTTAGCCAATAATGAAGGGTGGGATAGTTGAAATCAGTGAGGGCGTCTTAGTGCTGTGAGACAGAACTTTGACTTGGTGGTATTATATGGTGAATTGTTGTGGCAAATACGTAGGATATGTTAAAAAAAAAAAAGGGAACAGGTGAAAACACTGTGTAAGAATTAATTGGAATCGGCCTCCAAAAATCCATATTATTTAAAATCCACACTTTTTTTTTTTTATAATATAACAATAGCTGTGCTCACAAAAAACACCGGTGATGCATTCTGACAGTGATTATTTATGCAGCGTGAATAAAAAGCATGTCCTCGAAAGTTAACAGTTCAGCAAATACTTAACGCACCATCAAACAAAGAAAGGTCTTATACGGAAGTCCACTGCAGCACCTTCTAAGGGCAAACTTGCACCTTTCACAGTAAAAGGGTTGTCGTGAGGCAAGCCAGGAGTTTAATTTACATCGTGGCGCTACATTTTGAAATAAAACACAAGCACGTGTGTGAAGATCTTCTCCATATACAGCAAACACAATTGATGGCAAGCCTGGAGATAAAAAGACTACTGTTGTCCGAAAAGTCACAAAGTGAGAACATATAACATCGTAACCATCAACTGACGATAACCCATAATGAAAAAGATGCATAGGAACATGACAAGATGCTGAGATACAGAGAAAGTTTGAAATGGGAAAAAAAGCAGCGTGAGATGGATTCAAGGCAGAACAATGGAAAGGGAAGGATGTAGTAGTGTGGGCGTTTAGCGCACACTTGTGCTCCGTGCAATCAGTCAGAGTTATGAGTGGCCTAAAGTTGCCACCTAAAAGGTCTGGGGCTCCCCATGCTTGCAGCAAACTCATTAAAATTGCACCTATTCTTCACAATAATAACACTCTACGGGCCTGCTCACTTTGTTTTTGCTGAAACATTCACAACAACTTCCACGGTTTAATTTTGCAGTGAAACTCCAGAAAAGAGTGGAAATCCAATGTTAAAACTCATAAACTGCTGATACATGTCCTTTTGGGGAAAAGTAGACCGAGACGGACTCAGGAGAGCATAGACCTCTAAAATGTTTGTCAGATTTCTTTGTGGAGCGCGATAATTTGCTCTGAAATGAATTGAAGCGACGCTTACTGTTTGCTGGGTGACCGGTAATGAACATTCCAGATTCTGATTCAAAATTGCTCTGGTTTTACTGTTCATTCATCTACCATACATGACATTAATTAGCAGGAATATCAAAATTTAACATCCACCTGAAAAAAATATACGGCATTCATATTTTGCCCTCCAAGAACCCTCATAATAATGATGATGTTAAAATACAGTTGCATAGTAGGCCCAAGTGTTTGTCCAAAATAAGATTGAGGGTTTTATTTTTCCCTAAATACTTTTTTATATTAGGACACAGTGTTAAAAAAATTGGAATGAATAAAACAAAATAAACTCGTCATGCACAGTTTGAACATTTACTTCAGTGATCCTGTCCCGCATCGATACTTTGATGATCACTAATCTAAACTTCACTTATCCACTCGTCACTGCTAACGGCATGTATCCATACTGATGTGACCTTCCTCTATCGATTCAACTGCTGTATTTCTAACACGTCTTAACCTTCCTTCTTTCCCATTGTCTCCTCCTCACGATCCTCATCTACCCGCCTCCCTTTTTGTTTGATCTTCTATCCAATCTTTCTTCCTCTCTTAATTTATCTTGGCCTCTTTGGATCTTGTCCTTTTTGCCCATCCCCGTCCCCGTCCATTCCCGCCACCCTATCCTCAGGTGTTAAAAGGTTTCCCAGAGTGTCTCCAGGCGGACATCTGTCTGCATCTCAACCGGACTTTGCTGCAGAACTGTAAGGCTTTTAAAGGCTCCACCAAGGGCTGCCTCAGGGCCTTGGCCATGAAGTTTAAGACCACCCACGCACCGCCGGGTGACACGCTAGTCCACGCCGGGGATGTCCTCACTGCAATCTACTTTATATCCAGAGGATCCATAGAGATACTAAGAGGAGATGTTGTTGTTGCCATATTAGGTAAGTTGTCGCTTTACTTTTAAAATTTTTTTTCTTTGTAGCGTTTAATTCTTTTTGTTATTGTTATGTAGATATGCATATAATACTTAATTATAATTCTTAGTAACAATTTTAAATGCATTAGTTATAGGCGCCCTCTGCTGGTTATGCGATGAAAATTTAATGTCAGAATTAAAGTACGTCGGCTGTCATTGGGCGAGAGACATGGTCACCCTGAACTGGTCGCCAGCCAATCGCAGGGCTCAAATATAATATTCTAAATGAAAATCACAACTGGGTTTCTGATCATTAAATGTGAATAAATGTGATTTATTTTTTATTTTTTTATAGTCCAGTGTATAAATTCACGCACGATCATAGGTTGTGTGAAGAGAAAATACAATGCAGCATTTATTTATTTAGTTTTTATTTCATTTATATTTATTCACAAAATTTGCCAATAAGATAAGGAATTTTATTCATTTTCCAAATAGTTTTAATATGCTTTTCAACTAGACGATATACACTATAACTCTAAATATATTGTTTTATTTTCATTATATATTTTTATTTTTATATAGTGTCGGCTGAATTTACTTTTCTGTTTTGTTTTTCTTCTCTAAATATACGGTACTCTGATTTTTATTTTTATTTTTACATAATACTACAACTGTCCTATACAGTGCAGTAGTCACCCAACGCATTAGCATACCTGCAATATAATAACTTACAAACAAACAATACTGATCATGTCTTGATACTGTCTCTTTAATGTTAATATAACTCCTGTAAATGCGTAAATTTATTTGTATTGTTGTGAGTGTGTTGTGTAGAACATATCAGTTACCAGATTGAATATGTTGCTCTTTTCTGTTCGACCTGATGCCCTCTGGCAGGCGCTACAGGTGCATCAAATCAAGGACTAATAGACTGAGAAACAGTTTCTTTCCAAGAGCCATCTCTATTCTAAACTCTCACACACACACACGACCACCCTTACCTTGCAGAACAGCAACGTGATGTGTTTTTATATTTCCTATCCAGTATTATTTTCCATTGCACGAGCTATTCTCTTATTTATCTAATTTATATATTTATCTGAATTATTGTTGTATTGCACTGGAGAGGGGAGCTCTCTAATCTCGTTGCACACTTGAGTACAATGACAATAAAGGGATTTCTGATTTCTGAAATTCTCTCTTTAAATCTTTGCTTGTTTTCAGGAAAGAACGACATCTTTGGCGAACCTATCAATCTGTATGCTCGACCGGGTAAATCCAACGCAGATGTGAGGGCTCTAACTTACTGCGACCTTCACAAAATCTTCAGGGAAGACGTTCTAGAGGTGCTGGACATGTATCCTGAATTTGCAGAACACTTCTGGAACAACCTGGAAATCACCTTCAACCTTCGTGATGTGAGTTTTGGACTGTAATTAAAAAGAAAAAACAAAACGGCAATTGTATTGTTCATATTTCATGCTATATTATTCAGACCAACATGATCCCAGGCTCTCCTAGCAGTGATGAGTCGAAATGTGGCGGTTTCAACAAATTACGCAGACGGAAATTATCATTCAGGCGGCGCACAGAGAAGGGTAACACATCCTCAATATATCTTATTGAGTACTTACTTGTTGTAGTAAATGACAAAAAATTGCATAAAATCCTCATCATTTTTGTTTTTTTTTTATTTTCATTTCTCTGGCCAGATGACGCAGATGTTGGTGAAATTAAAAAGTCCCACAAGTCTGTAAATAGAAGGAGAGAGAGAGAAGCAGCCCACAATCAAAAGCGGCAAGAGGCAGCAAAGAGGCAGTATCGCAACTCTGTGTCTTCGCATTCCAGTGGGGATGAGGTACAAAATGTTTTTTTTTTTTTTTTTATATCACTGTACTAAATTGCTCATAAAGGTGAAGTCCACCCCTAAAAACGCCTTACGCCTTAACTAGTCTAAATGATATTCTGATTAATATTGCATTCGTGGAAAACGAGCTAAGCAGCAAAATCCGCCCATTTCAGCCCTCTCTGGGGCGGCCATTTTGTCCATGCTGTCAATTGACATCACAGTTGCTCAGGTAACAACCAGTAATCCCCGCTAACCATTTTTTTTTAAAGCCCAGCCATGATTGGTCGGTAACTGAGCAACTGTGATGTCATTATCAGTTTACAGAATGGCCACTCCCTGACATGACTAAAAACAGGTGGATTTTACGGCCTAAATCAAATTCCACAAACGCAACGTTAATCAGATTGCCATGTTTTGACTGGTGGGGCTGCATAGAACATATTCTTGGACAGAACCTTTTTGGGTTGACCTCCCCTTTAAAAGCAACGTGATTATGTCTTGATCTGAAAGGGAGAAGAGTCAGTTGTAACCAGCCTTGCTCCGTCATCCGCAATGTTGGAGAACCATCATGTGCAGGTGACGCACAAAACCTTCACTGAGATTACCGATGGGGATGGAGAAGTCAAGACAGGCAACACCTGCAATGCATTGTCAGGTAAAAAAAAAAAAAAAAAAAAGTCAGATTTGAGAAATCATTTTAAAGTATTTGCTATCATTCAGAATTCTCCTCTTTTTTTTTTTTCAGGCGCCCTCTCAGGTGTGTCCAACATTTTCAGTTTCTGGGGCGAAAATCGAGGTGGGGGTCAGTACCAGGAGGTTCCCAGCTGTAGCCTGGCCTCCCCCCCACCCCTCAGCACACCTTTGCACAGCTTGAGCCGACAGCAACGCAACCAGCTGGACACACGCCTAGACCTGTTGCAAAAACAACTTAACAGGTACTAACATACTCTATTTGACGATTTTTGGAGTTGTTTTAAGAGTCTTGCAATTACGATATTGTCGCAATTAAGTGCCATGAGTCCTCATTATTAACGCGCTTGTCCACAACAAAAACAAAAATCCAATTCTTACCGTCACGAACAGAGGTTTCTCAAACAACAGACGTCTTTAGTTCCTTTGGAATGTAATGGCGGAAGGGGATCCATGTTGGACCTGGAGTGACGTCACATGGTCACGTGACCAAGTGGAAATGCTTTTTCAGTACAACCTTTTGATAAGACTGAAAATTGCATTGAGTCAAAGTGAATACTGTAAGAGTGAACGGCAAACCGCAATTTCCACTTGATCATTAAATATTGTGTGCAGATTGGAGAGTCGTATGTCAGCTGATATTGGAACGATCATGCAGCTGCTGCAGAGACAGATGGCCCTGGTCCCTCCCGCCTATAGTGCTGTATCATCACCGCCTCAGGTAGAAACGTAATAATGTACACTTTATTCACAAAGCCTCACTTGGGGTTAAGTTTGTATCACGTGACTGGCACAGAGCAGGACGACGACCCCCCAAACACGATAGAGACTGAAAATGTTGAGCTGAAATTGGTCAACTCCCAGCTGTATTAACAACAACTCACTCACAGGCCTCCCCATGCGCTGATCCAAGCACTGGAGAGAAACTGGTCCCGCCTGTTCCCCAACTGGAGACAAACACCCTGGCCTCCTTATCACAGGTGAAATATATTTCCGACACTGCTGTTATTTATATTGAACTGACATTCTGCATTTTGTTTCAATGTACTGTACATGAGATGAGGATAATGTATGATGAACATTGGCATATTTGCGGTGGAGCATTCTAATTTATTTTTCCGGGGGGGGGGGGGTTGTTGAAATAATCATAAAAAGCTTCAAGCTATTCCATTCAGTTTACTGTCAGACTAAACATAAAACACGACAAGACTTTGCACTTTAGTCCTGTAGCCGAATGCTAATGCTTAATGTGAAATGCCATAGACAGGCTAACAAATTGTATTCAGTTTAAAAATATATATATATATGATTCACCACAGACTGAGCAGCATTATTAGCAAGTAAACAGACAATACTCACAGACATCTATTATTTATATTCTGCAAAAAAAAAATGCAGATTTTTATATTATTTTATTATTACACTGCAGATTACTGTACTTTGAGTCATTTAAAGTGGTTGTGTGAAGCTCACTTTTATTCATCTGCACAACTGTAATATACTGCCACCCAGTGGCCAAGTTGCACACTAGAACGTGTCGCACTGAATTACTCATAATGCACTAACTGGTTTCTTCATTCCAATTTACTTTTGTCATATGTGCTCTAAATGCTATTTTACTTATTAAATTGCACATCACAAAATGGTTTGATGTTTGCTGGACATAATTAATGCCATTTCCATTCATTTCCATGGGGAAAGATGACTTGAGATGCAAATGTTTCAAGATCACGGGACCAATTAGTCATGTGTCAGGGCACGACTATAACGTTCTGCAAGGATGGATTCAGTTTAACTGACGCTTGTTTCTCTTTCCCCCAGATCTTGGACTCTCAGGACTTTGAGGAGTTCCCAGCCACATCTCATGAATCTCGAGAACTCCAGGACTCCCCTTTGATACACACCAGCCAGAATCAGCACGCCTCCTCTGGACTGGACATCTTAGGACAACATTTGGCGCTTGAAATTGGATTGGAAACTGGAGGTGCAACTATTTCTGATCCAGCAGTAGACTTGGATCTGGGCAATGGTGCGGGATCAAATTCACCTTCTGGGATGAGCTCGAGCCTAAGAAGAACAGGGTTGCAATTTAGTTCACAGTTATGTATCGATATTGGGGGTGAGCAAACAGCTGGAACGGGGCTATTGTCCCAGGATTCTGAAACCCAAAGGAGGTTGTCTCTCCAAGAGTCGCATACACCTCAGGACTCACGGACACCACAGAGACACAGCTCGGACCCAGGGGGGAGCTAAGGAAGAAGCGAAAGCGTACAGAGAATGGGAAGGTTCTACGATGAGAAGGGATGAGGACGATGTATCCGACTGGCCCTGTTTAAAACTTTGGAACCGAAACCCTCTTGTGACCTTAAATGCAAGGATGCACCATTCATTAAAACCGCTCTCAGCCGAGACGGTAAAATGAGGTTGATCCTTCTCTCTTACGAGTTTCTTCCCATTCCGCATGAACATCCAGAGCTCTTCAACGGTACAACCTTGAATCAAAACCACTCCCAAAAGAGCAAAGAGGTGCTCTGTGCTCTGACAACCCAAACGGAGTTCGACGGTGACGTCACTTGACTCAAAACACGACTGCAATCCTACAGGAGTATCCCTTTACTGCTGAATCCAGTCTTGGATGACTTATCGGGGACATGTAAAGACAAAACAACAGCAGACCGAATAATAATAAAACAAGTAGCCATCACGTCTTGCACTGAAACAATTACTCTATTCTTATGTGTCAGTGGCGCTTCCAAAAAAAAAACAACTCACAAACCGGTTGGTCAAAATGTAGTGTTAGCTGGCCTAACAGGAAACCTGCTGTCCCATTGTGTCAACAGTTCCTCGCCCCTTCCGATGTCCCGCGCCTTGAGGTGGAGAAAATACTCCGCGCTAATTCCCAAGAGCACACTTGACTGGCTGGCTGGTTTGCACCTCAGGGGCGGGAACTGGAGAGTTAAAAAGCCATGAATTTTCTTGATGAACATATCAGCTGCCCGACCAGAACACATTTTCACATGGGTGACGAAGTGTCATGGAAATTGGCAAACACGAAACATGTACACAAAGGTGAAATCCCAGTTTTCCAACTTGGTAAGCTTTGCGTTGTCACCGAGGAGTTGACGTCCGCAGTGGGTTTTAGTTTATCATTGTTGAATTTGCTACCTCAGATTTCACTGGTCCATTGTTATTTTTTTTGTTTTTTTTTTTTTGTTTTTCACCCACCCCCCCAGAATGCTTCGAAATTGTACATAGCAGTCATGAGCTACTAATATATTCAAGTTGGACAGTTTACGACCAGACGAATGCGCCATTATTTTATGTACAGTATAATATGCAAACACTGGCAAGAAGAAATGTGTGAGTGGGCTTTGTGTATTGTGACTTTTTTGCGTGTTTTCATTTTTTGTTGTCAGTACGTCAGCTTCCCCACTGTAGATGGACACTGCTCTCATGTTTGTTTGTTTTTAAGGCAAATCCGTTTTTTTGTTTTTTTTTTTAAATTAGGAAGTCGTTACAGGCAAAATGTTTTTGCTATGTGGATCTAAGCAGCACATGTAAAATCCCTTTAATATGAAGTTTCAAAATAGTTACACGGTCATCTGCGTATGCACAAGACTTTTTAATCCTTCAGCATCATGTTTCTGAACCTTCTAGTACCACTTGGTGCATTAATATGCCAGATGTCCACGTTGTATTCTTATGACGATGCTCGGGGACACAGGGTGACCGTAACGCCGCTTTCTTAAATGAAGTCAAAGAAGAAATGTCATGCATGTACAAATGTGCTCGTATGTAGATGATGATTTATCGTTATAGTTGCAAAGAGCAAACTTTACAGGCTATCCCAAAAGTCACAAAACACACTTTTTTTTTTTATTATTATTATTTTCATTTCACGTATCATTTGGTCAGATGTGAGGCCATCAGCATTCAACAGCTTAGGCTTTGCAGTTTTTATAGAAGCCTATCATTCCCTTGCTCATGACTCACCAAATGACATTGGAGCAGCTTTTCAAAATTGCCAGCAAGAATATTTTTATTTCCGTGACTGCAGAAGCATTATAGTCGTCACATTACTCCCAGGCGTTGTACAATTAATCTAGTTCAAGTTGTTGAAAGGCTTCGGGCGCAAGCTTAACGCGCTCCGAAATTCTAAAACGAGCTTTTATTCATGCTAAAATTCAATGCAGCCTTCTGACAAGACTTTCCTCGACTCGAGTTCTGAGGTTTGTCAGGACAAATTCCTTTTTCTGAAATAATACTGTGATTGAGGGAACGTTACGCTCATAAAAACTGCAGCACCAAATCTGCCAAATGCTGATGGCCTCCGCGCTTGCTCCAATGATACCTGAAACGAAAATGCAAAAAGGAACTTTAAAGTGACTTTTGGGACACCCTGTATGTAATTTGAACTCATCATTGATTTAATTCTGACCTACTAGTTCACTGCACCATCGTCGTATTGTGCAAGTTTAGAGCTTACTAAATACTCATTACTAAATGATACCTCGTCAGATTTTAGATATCTCAGTGCAACAATATTTATATTCACAATGTAACACCTGACTCGGGGGGGAAAAAAAAAAAAAAAAAAAAAAAACACTGGGCAATGGGCTTCTTTGCATTATACTGCATTGTAGGATAGCAATGGAAACATCACAGCAGACCCACTGGTGAATAATTCGTTGAATAGCTACGGGTTAGATAATGGAAAAAAAAACAAACTAAAATGCGTTTAAAAAGTAGGTGTGTAGTGGAACCTTTCACGTTTAATACTAATCACGTAAAAGGAAAATGCTTGAAATTAAGACAATCTGGGAGATGTCCAATTCCAGAAAGAATGTGAGCTTCAACTGATTTTTCCCTCAAGAACACTGAAAACAAACAACACAGAATCCAATAGTCATAAAAGGTCTCATTTATTAGCATCAATTCACCACAATAAAAAAAAAAAAAAATCTAAAGATTTATAACCCTTCCTCCTTCCCACTTTTCCAATTGTCTTCCCTGAAATTGTAACAGGAAGCTGAGTGCAATAGTCCTTTAAAGTGATTTGTAGCAGCCGCAACACTTCCATTCATGTTTTAGCACTTTATATTTTAATCAGTGCAAATGTCTAATCGAGACTCAGGAATGTGTCCTTTGGTTCATTTTTTTTTTGTCTAATAAACAATTTAAGACAACAGAGTCAACATTTGCAGAGTCACAACCTTAAACTTTAATTCTGATGTACTTCCCCTTTAAGGCGGCATTTCAAAGATTGTATCTTGCTGCTTGCTGGTCGAAGCAAATTTATTTTATTTTATTTTTTTGTGTGTGTGTGTCTGTCTTATTATTATTATTATGATTATTATTATTATTATTATTTGTGCCGGTGAATTATTTAATGATTTGTAAATGTCTAATCGTGTTTCTTCCAGATGTTCACGTTTTGTTTTTGTTCAGTGTGGTCATGTTATTGACACTCAGGCAAGTCCAAATTTTTAGAAGACAGTAAGTGATTGATGAGCAATGTTGTTATTTTAATCCAGCGGTTGATTACTATATTTTTAAATTATATTTAACAAATAACTTTATTCCCAGTTTCGTCTTCGTTTGTGTCAGTAACTGGAATATGTGGCCGTAACGCTTTGTAAAGGTACACTTTAGTATCGAGCCAAAGCACTTTTTCCTCCAAACCGGTGACGAGAATGAACCAATTTTAATAATAATAACTTGTCCATATTATTCCTTTCAAGGTTAACAATTTTCCGGCAAAATTTGCGTCATTTCTCCATAATGAGCGGATGTGAAGATAATAAAGGAGTAATAAGGCTTTACTGGGAAAAAAAAAAAAAACATACACTATGAAAATTAAGTTGGGAAGCTGGAAGATTTTTTTTTTTAATTATCCAAGGGAAAAAATGGTTAATATATCGCAAAAAAAGTTGAAATAATAATAAGCATAAACAAGAGAGGATTCTAAGCGAGACGCTGCTTCTCACACAGGATTGTGGACTAATTTTGATCTTCACTACGATTTTATTCTAACGTTGCAACTTTATTTGTAAATCTTTTTGTCCACAAGAAAACAAAAGACAAATAGTTCTGTAAACTCATATTTGTTTGTTGAAAACGCGGGAAAGGCGATTTTCACATTAGCAAAACTTCAAATATTTTGTTAATTTGCCTAGCTTTAAATTTAATCTGTTTGTCTGTGAAATTTTAAGTTTGCACAATTTTTCTTTTTAATCTAGCGACAGCCACCCCTTCCAGTCCTTTCTGCTGCTTTTCATTTTCTTGTGTGCGATCAACCTACAACCCATTCAAAAGAAGCACAGACATGTTTTATTATTTCAATTTATTCCTGTGTACAGTACGTGTTGCGTGTCAGCGAGGCCTCTAACTAAAGACGACTGACTCCGTCTGTCCAACGAGAAGCCAGTCCATACTGTACACTTTTTTTTTCTTTTTAAATTTGCCTCTCCTTGCCATCTCATGTACTGTAGCGAGTGTTTTTGTTTTGTTCTCTTGTTTGTTTGAGTACAATAAGTCACCTAGTGGCCTGAACTGTAACCTTACATTCATAACTATGACCTCAAAAGTAGAATGTGGTTGTATCTTATTTGACCTTGTACGTGTCGGTAGAAAGAAGCATAATTAATATTCAATACTAGCGAATACATTATGTAATGCATACTGCATCTTAAACCACTATGGGGACACTTTTGGAAAAAAAAGACGGTTAATTTGCACCAGAATGGGAAGTAGTAGTGCATGAAATGGAGAGGTGTGTTGAAATGAGAGACGTTTAAGAGTCTTTAAATATAAATAGAAAATAAAACACATCCACAAAAAAAAAAAGCATAAAGTTGAATTAGCACCTGCGCTCTTACAAGACACTCTCGCTTGCTAGCTCGTCCATACGTTTGAGCGTTTTTCAGCTCTACTCAACTTTCTATGAGTTCCAACAGACTTGTATTTGTAGATATTTTGAGCACTTGAGGTTTACACAATACTGGATCTATTCGCGTCACTCTTCGTCTGTACATACCAACTTGTACTTCTTGTAAAGGTATCAAAACTTTGGCACTCGTATAGCCAGCACTATGCAGAAAACTGAAACATTTCTTTGGCATGCTTTGAAATGCAGAATACTATAGAGGATATTGTGAATAAAGTTTGCTCTAATTTCTTATGAGAAAACGTGCCCTATTGAGAAAAGAAACGTGGCTGAAGCAGAAGACGACCAAGCTAAAGACTTTTACTATTGTGCACATTTTTACTTGCATGCCGCACTGAAAATCTTGCAGAAATGAGAGGATTTGATGTGCAAAAACAGCTGACTGCTGCTGTATGCTTGCAAAACTGTATGTAGAGTGGATCGCGGAAATCTTCCAAATTATGGGAGAGTCATGTTTATATATTCAGTACAGTACACTTACGTAACACTCCCAGGTTATGGGAGAAAGGGAAATGTAGTGATCTAGAAGATACAATGTTATTACACATTTGTATCTTTGGTTGCATACTGCTGTAATGGAGTGATGCACGTGTGTCAGTCCTGGACAGAACTGTCTCCCAAGTTTAAGGAGCACTTGATTTAGGAAGCCTGCTAATAGGAAGCTAAATCAAGTGCACCTTATTTATTCCAAGCCCTGCTTTAACCCCGCTGAGGGTCAAAGGTTGCAACTCTTGGAATGTCTCTTGTTAACACATCTGAGTGCAGTTTTCAACATATGCTGTATGCCGTGTTTTCCCATGTAATTTCATTGAAACTTTATTCAGACATTTGGCTTGGAAATTAATGGTGTGAGATGTTCCGAAAAAAAAAAAATAATAATGCTTTATAATCAATATCTAATAGCAGTCCCTGTATTGAATTAAATTATCAAGTCATTTATATGTATAAATGCAAAGTTCATTCTTCCTTTTTCATATCATATTGACTTGAGGGGGAAATGGCGCAGCTCCAGGTTCTGATTGTGTGATAGCATTATCAATGGTTGAAGTTTATAAAATTTCAAAATATTTATTTCAATAAACATCTTTGAAAACAAAATCACACGTGTGGAGTCATTTTTCTGACTTGTTAATAATACCCAAACTGACTGAAACTTTTTCATGAAACAAATGAAAAAGAATAACATGTTGCAGCTTTATTTACTATTTTAGTGCAAACTGAGAGATGATTTTGAAAGCAGAACGATGTGACGTAAAAACTTGTGTACGTCTTCTTTCTGACTCATACATCATGTGTGGTTTCTGTAATTTCATGTTGCGTGAATTTACTGTATGCATGCAATTATGTACAGTAGACCAATTTTGGAGGATTTTTTCCCAAAACCTTGTGTGTACGTATTGCTTCCTTTTACTTTTATTTCTTGATTTATTTGGACCAAAATTAGAACCGCTCTCAACAAGGGGTTGCAAGATATGAACAAGAGAGGATGATATTACAGTTCTGAACTAATGCAAACTAAAAATTACATTTTGAAATGCATGCCCGTTGGAACATGCTTTCATCAAACACCTGCTGTCTTATAAAGTACAACAATTACATGGTCCTACTTTGCATTGGCATATGACTGCATTTCATTCTACAGAAAGTTTTCTAATACTGTAATTTGCTGCTCTCGGACAGCCAAAAGAGGTAACTCAAAATTTTTATAAAGCACACAGTATTTTAACTTGGTGTAACAATATGCCTATCGTTGTGGTGATAGTTTGCCTTGGCCAAATTATATTTGTTTTTGTTTGTTTACTTGTAATTGATATGTTGTTAGGTGATCGTGGTACTTTTACGAGGTGGGTAGGTCTCCTGAAAGCTCTGGCATCAAACGCACGGTTTGCTTCTGCCTGAAACACAAATAGAAGCGCTTCCTCATGCAGAGCTGACAGCACGGTGACGTCATTGACTGATTACCAAATAAGAGTTAATGAGGTCACACGTCAAGATACCTTTTGCCAACAACTAGTCCTTGCCATTTCGGTCACAAGGTGTCACTATAATTCAACATGTCATATGAGACATTGGAGCCTCCTCTTCTGTTAATCCCCTTCACTCACTTTATTTATTTATATCTAGGAAGAAAATAGCACTATGCATTCAAAATGGGATTTCGCTTTCACTCTTCAGTCGCAGCGACATTTCTTGGTGAGCGTGTGGCGCTTCAGGGTGTCTTCCAGTCCGGAGGGCCTTGCCCGTTTGCCAGTATCCTAGCGATTGGTTCAGCCCGACCGTAAAAGGAGTTGAACTTTTCCATTGAAAGCACCATGTGTCTGTCAAAAGTCCATTTGTTGACGACAACGAAACTGCACAGCATTTGGAAGCCGCGATTGGTCCATCGACCTGTCATGCGCACAAAACCGTTAATGTGATTGGCCAAAGGACAAGTCAATCATATTTCAACGCTTTGATTGGCTCCGCTGCTCCGCATGGGTGAGCAGGTTCGACTGAGGCCAGGGTTGTGCTTTCTCCAGTGGGCGGACTGTAGCGGTGACAGCGACGCTCGGAGTCTCCCGACAAACTGCCAAAAAGCAGACAACAAACGGTGAGTCAAGCTGAAAATGGACTTTTGTGCTGTGTCTGTGTTATGAAGAAATGTGCAGGGTTCGCAGTAAGCGAAAAGTTTGTCGGTGAATTGCTCGAGTCAGTCGCAGTGACACGACGGTGATTTTGGATGAGTGAGCTCACATTACGGTGTGTGCAGGATAATGGTGCGTTCAGGTGCTGGTCGGAAACACGTATTTTCTGTTTCAGTGCGCAGTTGGAATGTCCGCGCCCTTTCTGATAATTAGAAGCTGCACACGTTTATATTCTTGTCTGTCTCTACTCCCCGTCAACACAAGGTGAACACTTCGCATGCGTTGCATAGCTGGCAAGTGAATATATAGTAAATCCGATGTTGAGCAGCGAGCTTCCTAGCAAGTTACGCAAGCCAGTTTGAGTGTCACGCTGTCTCTGGTGGATCATTCATTTTGCAGGCAGCGTCTCCGAGAAGAGTCTGGCGAAATAGTTGGGTTGTGTTTGTAAAGTGTGAATGAGCCTTCACACGTGTTTTCTGCACCCACCGAAAATGTATTAATATTGCATGAATATTTCGCCAATTTGCGTCCGTCTACTCCTTCTAAGCAATCCCCAGGTACAACTTCAACATACTACTAGCGTTTGACATTATGAAAATAAAAATAATCTTTTTATTGAGATTAAAATCAAATCACGTTCTTATTTTAAAGTATGAAATGACCTTGTAAATATCATGTGAAGTTAATGCCGCTTGCATTTGCATCCTGCAGCATCCACACTGTTGATGCCGATGCCGAGCATCTTTGCACACCTTAAAATAAAAGTAGGTTTTTAAAATTGCTAAAAAAAAAAAATTTAATTGTTGAGAAGACCTTAATCAATTATATGGGGGAATGAACCAAAGGTTTTTGCCTGGATTTAAAAAGCCTTTACGTTCGGGCTGACTTTACTTATGTTGGCAATTTATTGCCTTTTCGTGCAGCATAACAGCTAAATGCGGCTTCACCATGTTTTCTTTGAACTCCGTGCTCCATTTATTGACCCAAGTCAAATATTAAACATTTTAAAGCACGTTCAGAGATGGCACAATCGCATAACGAAAGCAATATGGTGCATTCAGGTTACTTTCACAACGTACGGAAATTGTAAATGCGCCAAGCCATTATGCGCAATAATCATTTTTCATTGATAACGTTTTAAAGATGGTGAGAATCCAAAGTGGAAATCGCAATTCAATTTTAATTTCAGTTAGTTCTATGCCGTCTTTTAGCTGCCACATATAGTTTTTCTAAAATCTGAGGAGCTGCTAACAATACTTTTCCCACAAACTCTTTATAAATGGTAATAGAACTTTTGTTACTCATGGGAGTTGGTTCATCTGGATTACTTTATGTAGTAACTCATCTGATCACCTTTTCATAAGTGTATTTTGCTGATTCACGCTAATCAGGTGATTGATTCAATTTTAGAAGAAAAAAAAAACCCTGAGAGGATTGTCTGTCTCCTTTACTCCTTTCCTCCCTTCCTCCCTCCCTCCCCCCATCTAGATTACTCGCCAATCCTCCACTGTCAGTGTCAGATTACCGGGTTGGGAATCAGAGGTGGGACTGATCTGAAATCCTGAACTTCTTATGAACCTGATCCAATCGCCATAAAATAGTGTGCTCAGTTATGCTTCGCTCGCAGACCCCAATTTGATGTGTTTTGTCCAAGGCTCAGAAAATCTTATAAAAATAAATTTTAACTTTCCCATTCAAATGAACATAGAGTGTATATATATGAAACACAGTTTTAGCTTTTTATCCCTGAATTCCAATTATATTATGAAAAAATATAATAACTGCACTAAAACAGAAATATTTATTCACATGATTTCAGTAATTTTTGTTGTTATTGTTTTGGTGGTGATTTGAGTCTTGGAAATGTCAGTTTATCAAAATTGATTCGACTGCTCTTTTTTATTACGATAATTTTTTTTCTCCCTCTGGACATCTGGGTGACCAATAATGCCCCATAAAGTGGCATTAAGACTATCGTTTTTAACCTCTCTGCCATGACTTTCCCAAGCCGTTACTTTAGGGGGTGAAACTAACAATAATTTTAATAATTGATTAATCTGTCCATTATTTGTTTCGATGGATCATAACCACTATGGATTAAGTACACTTTCTCTTATTTTGTCTCTGATTTGAAAGTGGGGAAGTTAGAGAGTCTTCTAATCGTTTCCTCCAAGTGATATTATATGATCGTCTGCCATTTTGCAACAGTGAGAGTGTGAGAGCAGACCCCAAGGAATAATTTTAAAAGCATCTTTTATAAGTTTGAATGGGTTTTAAAGCATGTGGGAGGGAGAAAACTACAAACCTTATTTTTATGGTCTTTGTGTATCGCAGATTTTCTCGAGTGGGTCTGGAACTATCACCTGCTATAAACAAGGGTTAACTGGATTCCCAAACGACTGTTAATAGTGTGTTTATGTACTTTACTGCTTTCACAGCCAACGATAAACACCAAGCTTAGCTGAGGTGTCGTTTCATTAGTGAGCAAAGAAGTGCACACTCACTGCAGAAAGATCGTCTTTCTGAGAAGCAAACACAGGGAGTGCACTGTCTTCGTCAAAGACTCAATCGGAAGACGATGTAGGACATGACACACTATTTGACAAATTTTTGGACTTTCGTCGTGGTGGTCGCGAAGTGTCCCAGATGCCAAACGACCAATCGTTGAGTATGTCACGCACAAATCTTGCAACGCCTGCATAACAAGTGCATATATAAGAAAAATAATATTTGTTGTGTGTACACCAACACATTTTATGACTTGTTTTGTTTTCTTCATAATCATATGCAATGTATTTAAAGTGTGTTTTAATAAATTTAAATATGTCTGAAGCATTTGAGAGCGCTAAAACTATCCATGATTTATTAACTCTACGGATGGGGTGGAATTGTGTATATTGGTGTAAAAAAAAAAAAAAAAATACGATTATTTTGCCACCATAATCGTAAAATAAAATCTTCATCCTATTTCAACTCTCAACGCCTGCCAACTTAAAGTCACCTGAGGTATGCGTCCAGGGAGCTTGCGCAATCGTGGAGTGCTTGCGTTATATCATATGTGCCAGTTTTTCATCTTTTGAAGTTTTGGGGGAAAAAAAAAAACTCCAAAAGCCATATTAAATGAATCAAGTGTGTCATTTGAACAATGTGTACAGTACATCCAGCCTCAGAGGAATTTTAGCCGTCGGGAGTGTGGTCACGGAGAGCACATTTTTCAAGTGATGAATGTGCTTATTTTATTCTATTATGACTACTTGTAGTCACAAACGTGTTCTAATTGGACGGCTCGCTAGTATTTCCTTTGTTGGTCACCTTGAATATTCTGTGTCTCCTTGGCAACAGAAGATGCGTCACAGTTTGTGGACTCATAAATGGTCAGTTTAGTACACAAAGAAGACGCTTACTACATTTATATCTTATCACAAAATGTAAAGGGACACATGCAGGTAATCAAAAATACATTTAGTATGTTTTACCAAGTCATCTCCCAGATTTTGGAAAACGAATTTGTACTGGTCTCAGCTTTAGCGGGATTTAATTTAAGGCCTTGCAGAAAACAGAAAATGAATCCATCATTACTTTGCTTGTGGTTGCTGCCAAACAAGGCGCCTGTTGCTTGTGGATAAGACCGAGACAAGAAATGTATTATTATCCTTGCATGCTGTAAAATCTCGTTTAAGCCTTGCTGTTGATGCTTGTCTAAACAATCCAAGTTTTTTTTGTGTGTTTGTTTTTTTAAATGTAGGTGAGTGACTTAAGGATTTCCAGTCTGTTTATTGAATTTGGATTGGGTTACTAATGGGTATATCCGACATTATTCATAATTAATGTGTTTTTATCAATACACAAACCGTTGTAATGGCTTTGTTGATGCCCAAGTTAGTGCACTAACCGACCTGTGAAGATATTTCTGAATAACTTATTTTGTTGCGTGTAATGTAGTGCTTTCAAACACTGCAGGGAGTTTGCATATCAAAGTAGACAATTTGACATAAAACTCTTTCCAGAATCTTGGAATGTTTTAAAGTAGGCTGAATAATTTCAAACTGAATTTGTCTTTTGGGTGTAAACTAATTTTTAATTAGAATGTTTACTGTTGAGATCATTTCTGCTTTAGCAAGACTGTTTTCGTGGAAACAAAGCTTTAATTTCCCCCCCAAAAAATGTTAATTATCTGATAATTAAGTGTTTGAATACATACAACCCCATTCAAGTCAATTTCCCATTGAAGGAAAAAAGTATTTGTTTCCCCACCATGCTAATGAAATATATAATCGTTCGTCGAAAATAGGATTTGCGGTTTTACAGAGCATTATCTCAAACGCCGTCCAAAACACAGATGTGTCTGACAATTTTGCAGTGCGTGTGTTTTATATTTGTGAACACCCCAGCGTGTGTTTGCTGAGGACGAATGTTTGAACTCTGAGATTGCGTGACTGAATGAAATGATGGAGGGCTAGATGGCGAAGAGGAGTGGTATGGTGCAGGGTGAACTGCTCCCTGTAATCCTCTGTCACAACAGCAGCAGCTGGAATTGAGTGTCAGCAAACGGCCTTGGCCGCTGTCATCTGCCCTGCTGGGAACTAAAGAGGTGGGGTCAACTTGGCAATCAGGGGCATGGAAAGGTTGCAAGAGGGACAAATTTAAGCGCCTCAATGGAGCATTGTCTTAACATATTTTGACCAAATTTTAAGAAATATCTTTGTATATACATTACGTTCTCTTCTGTGGCGTTTGGTGCAGGTGAGGAAAGGAAGAGGCATCAGTTGAGATCAGAGTGATTATCAACTCGATCTGGAGTGTATACAGTCACATGAAAGTGAATGTCAGAATTCATATATTGCACTAATTGTATTATCCCTTTCCAAGTAGCAGGTTTGCGGGACTCACATTGAAACCCTCATTGTAAAAATGAGAAGGGTTGAGGAAAAATTAACAATGTGTGTCAGAAATGTGCAGACTCGTGCAACTGCCATCATGGAGTCAACATTTTTGAATAGGCTATGACGCTTCAATGCACCACAAAGTCGCCCGAACGCACCGCAAAGTCACCCGAATGCACCACAAAAGCACAATTATATTTGATAGTTGTTTCTAAATCCAAAAAAAACATCATCTTTTTTCCTCTCAGGTAGAAAGGAGAAAATGAAGTTATTGAACCTTGTTTATAGATTAAGGCTGCTTATATGCAATGTTGTTTTCTGCATCATTAAATGGTGAGCATCAAAAGTCAAAGCTAATAGGGATGGATATATGTCTTGTTTTTTTTTGCCAGCTCGGTTCTTTATCAAGTATGTTCAAACTAATTTCTCAATATGTTCGAGCAATATTTCAGTACGTTTAAACGACATAGCCCAGTCAAAATTCCTCACTCCACAGTCCCACTCTTCCGTAGAAAACCAAATTTGTTGAATCATCTGTAAACCGACATTGAGCTGCAAATTGAATGCGTGATGATTTTTCATATTTGACCTGACTGCATAATAATGTGCATACAATCAATTGGTCTCTAATGGATTTTGTTCATCTATAGCGAACCTATTGCTGAGCGCCCATACATACCGTTCCTGGCTAAACTGGATGAATGTCCTTAAATGGTTTACGTATGAAAATAATGTGAAAAAACTAAATAAGCGCCCAGGTATTTTCATGTTTCCGCTTTTTGTTTCGGAATGAATCTGACCTCTATGCGTTTGTGCCGCTGTGCATACCAGCGCAATGTGTGAAGCCCCGGCCAGGCAACAATAGGGCATGGTTCCCAAAGAGATACTGTGTGTAAATGTGTTGTGCTGAAACCATTGTGGTCATACAGCGAATTCATTCATCACTGCGTGTCCCTTTCGGAGGGGAGGGGAGGAGACAAGTGTACCTATCAGTATGCTCGCACATGGCCTCTAATAGCATCGAGTTTCAAATGAGACACATTTTTGGGGTTTGTTCTCTGTAATTCACACATGAAACAATAGATTTCTCTCCCATTACCAGGTTGCTTCACTTTATTCATTCATGAATTAGTCGGCCAATTTTGGTCAACGTGCTTTGTATTTAATTCCCCAGTTTTTTTGTTTAGTTTGGCGCAAAGTCCTCCCGATTTTAAAGTGAAGTGTAAACAACGCCACAATTTGATCACATCTCCAAGTAGCGAGTTGTGTCAGTTCCGTTGTGTGTACTGTGACTCGTGCGTCATTGCTTATATCTGATTGAAAACACAACACGTTAATTTGTTTCCATTATCATGTATCTCATTTTAAAACACATGGCACTATTTGAGCGATTTGTCATGTTTTCCATTAGATCTCTTAAAGATGGACGCACTTTTGAATTATGTATCTGCATAATATGGAATATTTTGAATTATGGATGCCGAATGTACAGAGCATCGTTTAGAATGGCCATGCTGATACATTATGTATGTTAGTGGTCAATTATTTTACTTTTATTTTCACGTTTGGAGGGGAAAAAACAACTTTCTGCACGTCTATTTCGAGGATTCACATTAAATAATTCTGATCATAATTTTTTTATGTTGCCTTATGGTTGGTATAACTATTGCATGGAAGTCACATGCTGTTACATAATAAGTACACAATGTAATAACTGCGTGAACTCCTCCGCGTGTCATTCAACTATCTCACTCCGTGTCAAGTCATTCTAATTTATTAGATTTGCATCTGGAAGAGAAGAATGATGTCTGGGCGGAAATGAATGCCACGCTGCGTGTCATTTTGTGTGTATGTGTCCGGTTCTGATCACTCATCTGGCCCAAATTTTGTTGAAACAATTCAAAAGAAATGCAACTGCAATCTTAAATGTCTTGCTTTTTTTCCCCCACATACAGACAGTTTAAGTAATGTGTGGTCGGAAATTGTTACCTTTGTTCAATTCTTCCAAATGAACCTGGTTCTGCTTTCCCTCACATTGTACTAATTACATTTACAGAAGCCGCTGACTTTTGATTGAACTTTTAGTGTAGTTATCCTTAAGAGATTAAGCCATTAATTTTGGATTCTGTGCTTTTCGGAAGCTTTAACATTACACACTTTATCCCCTGTTGCATAACAAGCTTGCAAAGGTGCATGCGTGTGTTCGGTCTTTTCTGACCTCCTCTATTCCATTCAATTCAATCGTGAGTTTCAAACTCATGAAATGTAGCCCCACCGGTGTCTCTATTAATTTGTGTCAGTCAATTTTGGGCAATGTTCACCAGTGCATCATCAAACAGCAAATTTTGTTTCAATAATATGCGAAATATTAAAATTATGGACGTTATTGTGCAAGAGCCAGGTATAGTGACGCCTGAACAGGGAGAAAAGAAATTGCAGACCAGCACTTGCTGTGCTGTGTCTTTTGAGACTAATTACACCACCGCCAAGTCAGCCTTCCCCCCCCTTGGGGCACTGCACCACGCCCAGCATTGGATAACCCGCCAGAGGCCTATGGGCGCTGTCTTTCTTTGTCTCCTTCATTGACGTTTTTTTTTTTTTTCCCCTCCATGACTGAAGTAGGTTTCATCACTTGTTGCAGAGCCTGATGCCTGGCATGCCACCCGTTTTCTTCTGAAACATCTCTTCTTTGAGTTGCTCACTTTGTAGTTTTTGAAGTTTATGATTGTCAGCTTGGTTTTGCATGTGAAATGAGAGAAGTGTGTGTCACTGAGAACTTTTGTTTGTTTTTGTGTTTACTTTTAGGTGTGTCAGATTTCGGGATACTAGTATGTAGTATTATTGAAACATTAGCATTAAAGTGTGTGTATTGCTAAATACACACTTTGCGCTTATGCATATTTTTTCACACGTTTCAGGTTATTTCTCTTTTTTTTTTCAACTATTTAAGTCGGTAACTACATCCACGAGTACTCTCGCTGGATGCTGATTTGTATGAACATCATTTTTTTTCAACTCAACACCGCATCATCAGCCACTAGTGACATCAGTTTAAAGTCTAACAAGATAGCTTTCATCCAGGCATGTATTTGCAAACCGGCATCCTATTTTTAAAATACATCATACCGCTCAAGATCGGAAATCTCTCGCAAAATGCACCGCATGATTTTGCAAGCAGTTCGACAATAGTAGTCACTTGATCCCCAAAACATTTCTGGGATTCCTACCTTACAATTTGTGTGCGCGCGCGTGCATGGTTGTGTGTTGACAAAGCTGTGATTGTGAGCTACACGGTGACTGGCCTACATGGAATGTTAGCGATAGCATCTTCACTCAGATTAGTGTGATGGCAGCTGGACACACGGACACTTTACACGTAAACGTATGCACTCTGAAAAGCAAGTAAAATCTTATCAAGGTTTTATGTATTTATTTCTGACATTTATTGATATCTCTGTGTGAACGAAATCTGATTTCACCTTGGCTTTGCAAATCGTTACCTTTTACAGTTCGTTGGGATTTTTCTAAGTAGGTCTTAATGGGATGACAGTTGGAGGTTCCCCGGTCGGCCTTCATGGAGTTGTGATTTACATGGTGTGAGCAGGTATCACATGACAAGTCTCCTATTTCCTCCCTGCCCCCATTTGCTTTCACGTGGAACTGGATGCACATTTGTCAAGGTTTACATGCAATTATTGACCTCCTTTCTGTGACAGAAGTACCCGATATTATTTGAAGCTATTTCCATCTTTATTTATTACTTAATAGATTTTTACTTGCATTTTTAGTTCACTTCTGCCCTGTATGTTCCCAAGCCCGCCCCTAATAAGTAACTGATCCTTTCATGCAACTACGCCAAATCAATTGCAACATCAGTCCCGGATACGCACTCCTCGGTTACAAGTTAGCGCTCCCGAACCAGAGATTCCATTGAGAGGTTAAGCAGATCGAACAAGAAGTGAAGCGTGAGGAGGGACTGATGTCTGGAGAAATTCTTGTCATTTCATCCTTGGTGCGCATTTCGGGCGATCGAGTAGCTAAGAGGGTTTCAAGTGACAGACCTGAGATTGACCCCAAGTGTTGGTTTTCAGGACTTCCTACCTTTAATATGCTACTTAGTTATCACAAACTCTCATATAGAAAACAAGCTTGAAAAAAAATGAATCCATCCGTCAGGGACATCCTAAACCGTGTACCAGTGACGTCACTAGTATACCCCAGTGGGCTATGCTAGCTCTCATAATTATAGGCTAACATTGCGGTAATGCAGAAATATTAAAAACAGACTGCCCTGTGTTTACTTTTGCAGACATAAGCCTCAACTGTTAACAGAGGAGTGCTCCAGAACTGAAAGAAACAGTAACTGAAGATGAAGACTCGACATTGAAATGGAAGTTAGTTTTGGTTGCGCTAGCCTTTAGTTTTATAGCTCACGATAGCTGATTGCATCTTGCACCCTCTTGTCAACTTTTGTTTTTGTTTCAATCATCAAACAATAATTGAGCGAGGTCATCAAAAAAAGGATATCCTTCTGTGTTGTTACTCAAGCAGAGTTTATGCTTAGCATTCATAAACATTAGCAACAGCGTCAGCAGCTAATCTGACAGAGTGAGATTTTATTGCTCCCGCTAACCTGTACAGTAAATCTTCGTGTTAACCTTTTTGTATCCAAATAGAGAAGTGAGTGATACCACATGGTTTGAGATTTTTACTGAACATAATTCAGCGTGTTAAGGACCAATGCGAGAAGGCGGGTTCAAGTCATCCTGGGAATTTGCCCACTTTTGATACTGTAGCAAAGGCGCAACTGAGGTGGAACACTGTCAGCCATAACCAAAGTGTGAAATTAACACCAGAGACTTTCTGTCCACAACACTTTGTGTAGTCAGCAAACGTAGCTGTCACACCATACATCGAATTATTCATTGCACGGAGTCACAACGACAAGGTGTCTCTCTTCAGTGTGCTCCGTCTGATAGAGATATGCAAACAAATCCTTAGCATTTTGAATTAACTCATTCACTGCCATTGACGGCTAAAGACGTCCAAGATCCCCCCCCTTTTTTTTTTAACTCGGCTGGTAGTGAATGAGTTAAAGGTGGAAATTCTTCAACAATCAAGAGTCCCGTTTCCTTGATTTGGATTTTCCAGATAACTATAACCAGGACGACTGATAATCTACACAGCCATACCGTGTCATGTTTTAGTTTTAGTGTTAGATTTAGTTTTCCGTGCAGCTGCTCTTGTTTTTGCATCACATGATGCAGTTGACGTTGTTTTTTTTCCACAATTCATTGATAAAAGGAAGTGAAAAGATAAGACATTTGATGTGTGCTGTTTGATAACATTCATATGAAAACAATTTGTTTTAATGTGATAAAATCATTTGTTTTCAATCATGTCCATTCATGTCTGCTCTAAGACATCTAATTTTCACTTTTAAGAATGTCAGACAGACGCCCTGATTAGGGAGCTGTCAGTTTATTCAAATCTTTATCTTTTAATTTATGTGTAGTTGTTTTGGTGAGTTTCTGTTTACATACAATAGTGATGTGTTGAAGCAGATTAAAAAGCAGCTTAACCTTCACCTTTGCTTTTTTTGGCAGCCGGCAAACACTCTCTCTCCCATGAACTCAAACGAGCCAAACCACACACGCACGCACGCACGCACGCACGACTGCACATGAGTAATCCACAAACACATGCGCGGACAAATATTTGAAGCAGACAACACAATGGAAAGTGCCTTTTTCATTGATTTCCTTCCTTTTGCTGAATCCAGATTATTTCCGAGTGGCCACACCAAAGCTGTGAGCAGGATGTGGCAACCAACTTGCGGCTGTTTAGAAAAAAAAAAAAAACAACATAATTTGTGAAAAATAAATACAGCAGGAACGGTTTATAGTGGAGCATATATCAAACTGTTGTTTGATGAAATCACATGACCCCTCTACGTCTCCTTCTGTGGACCCTAAACAGACTTTGATACAAATGTCAGATGATGCCGTGTTAAAAATGGTAACTAGGGCACTTTCTGACTAGTATGGTCTTTGTGGTGGAGGCAGTTTGCAGCAGTCTTCCTGCGACACACCCTGATGCAGTCGGGGAAGCTGGAGGGGGATGGGGGCTGTCGAGTTACTTAGCTCATTCACTGATATTCAGACATGTAATGCTTCATTTCCCCCATCCAAATCATATGCTTTTTAATATCTTGGTGTATTACTGTTTCACAAAAGCAAGCCTTGTTTTCATATTTAGCCATAGCCTTGTTTCATATTTTCTCAGGAAGTCATGGCTATGCCGTTGGTTTCTGGGTTTGGCTGAGCCACTGAATGCCAAAAGGAATTTAAAGCATCTAATGGTAAAATAAACATGTAGTAAGCGAGTAATCCAGCAGATGGGGCTGCTGGGTAGTATTTGAGGGTTAGCTGATTTGTTTTTGACAGCTTATTGGGTGAAAAACATGCATCCGATATAAGATTCATAATTTTATCGGGTGTGGGATGATACATTGTGAGGATTCTAACCGTAGTTCCAGTGCAGACAGTTTTATTTTAAAGCTCTACTCGTAATGCTGCAAAGATGGTTTGGATTTTGACAGCAGATGTGTTCCCTTGCATTGCCCTGGAGCAACAACTTGACCCACACCCTGCTTTGAATGACAATGAGTGTCCTATTTCAGCAAGGTAGGTTGTGTGAGGTTAACTTCGCAGGTGGAGAGAGATGTCAGGAAGACAGGGAGGATCGCGACAAGATAAAGACAGACAGTAGCTGAGCAGCAAAGCGAGGCGGTCAGCTGGCTCCGTTGATAAGCTGCCATGATATTTGGAAGTGACTCAGTAAATTTTATCAATCTAATCTAATCTAGTCTATCACCAACGCGTTTTTCCGGCTAATTGAACATTGCTAGTTGAACAAAATGAGTCTGCTCTAGCTTACTAGAGTTTGTTGAGAAATATGAGTATGTCAACATGACCAGTCTAGCAACTGTGAGTCCACCAAATGCAGATCTACTGACATGATAGGTTTGGTACACCGAGAAAAAAAAATTGTGTTAAATTGACTCAATTTTATTATGTGAAGTGAATCAAATAATTAGGATCTATATATTTTTTTAAGTAAACTATTCATATAATTATATCTGGACTTGGGTGATTTTATTTCGTGCAAATTCAACACATCCACTTTTTCCAGGGTAGCCTGTGTTCTTGAGTTATTTTTGATTAATAATGTAGACTGGCAATATCATTTTGTTATTCAAATAGCAATTTTTGAAATATTTTACGTAGGCTGGCATCATAACCAGCATTCTTTTTAGAAAGGCAGATGTTTTATTTATTTATTTATTTTTACCACCTTGTTTCTTGCCCAAAGTCAACAAGGAAAGGCTCCCCGTTACCTATGTGAGGCCCCTGGCAGAAAAAAACAGCCTTCTGTGTATTCTTGTTTGCTTGCAAAGATCGCATTTCTGTGTAACGCATTCCTAAACATTAGGGCTGCGAAACTCTCAGGGCCTGTGATTCAATTACTGATTATCGATACGTCTCAAATGATGTATGTTGAATCGATGCCCCTAAGAATCCATTAGTTCTCCCGTCTCTGCTAAACATGACCCTCCCGATCTAATGATTATCATGAAAAGTCAGCACACAAATATCAATATTAAAATTCTAAACCGTTTGTGTTTGTCTTATTACCGCAGTTTCCACCCCCATCATAATACAATACTTTTTTCAATTTCCGGTATTCCGTTTGCATCTGCTGATAACGTAATATTTTTGCCTCTTCCATCTCCAGCCATGGCGGAGTTAGACTTGAGTCTGAGCGACGCTCTGGTGGACAGTGCTCCGCAGCAAGGTCCAGAAAGCCGGGTGGAGAGGGATTTTGTGGCTCAGTTGGAGGCGGAGACCTTTGATGATCAAATCGGGGAGACTGTGGGCAAGACGGACTACATCCCTCTGCTGGACAACGATGACGCCAGTGCGGGTGAGTGAGTCTTGCATGGTGGGCGACATTTTGGTCTACAAGGAGAGACAAAGCTTAAATGTCCAACAGTGAAAGTGAAATAAAGTGAACCCCCGTTTATTGAGGTGGTGGGGGGCGGTGGGCGGGGCCTACATGCCTAATGCCATACATAGTCGAGTTAATAGAGTTGCATGGATGTTACTTTTATGACTAACCTTCCAAAAACTGCTGCTTTGATCCACATGAAGTGGCAAAACATGAAAGCAGAGCACTTCAACAATTTTTAGTTTAGTAATTTTATATTTGCGGTGGTATGGCCATGTTCCATTTCAACCATTATGTACGCTTAATGTCAACTTCATATTAAACAGCACCTTTCTGTTTTTTTTGTCACATTTCTGTTCATGTTAGTGTTTACTTATTATTCAATTTTCCATGTTCGCTTGCTCCTTTATCTTCACTACTGCATGCTAATGTTTGTCGTTGTTGTCATTTGGTAGTTTACGTGCAGTCGTAACTACGTTGCAGGTCTGATTTGTTTTTTGTCATCTGGCAATCCATTTTCCTCAACAGTGAGCCTCATCTGTTTGCTTTAAACCCCCTGAGCATGCATAAGCATGATATTTTGTTTTATGTAATACTGTATGAACCGCAGATGCCCTTAAATGACGGACGGTATCAGGCACTGCTGGACCCTTGCTGCCATTCTGGATCTGCTTGGATGTCATTCAGCCACTGGGCGTATCGTCTGAGGATAAACAGACTCGCGGCCACCGCTTTGAATATACTAGCTTGCTGGTGATTGTGTATACTTTAAAGTTGTGTCCCCACACGGAGCAATTACCATCCAGATGGTCACGGCTTGAGTTTTGACCCTTCTGGACACAAATAATGATCTTCGATTTGTTGCCGCCATTCAATTGGTTATGTTTTCATTTGGGTCGGTTTGGTCTTGTATGTGTTCTTTTTAAAATGGAATTCAACACGTTATCGCATTTTATTGTGCAAATTAATCAAGTTATTGACATGCTCTGTGAAGTCTCACTTTTTATTCTCTCGGTTGAATTGAATTAAATTTTTGGCACAAATCTTTACACAAACTAAAAATGCCAAAGATCCTAAAAAGTTAAACGTTAAAGGTAACTGATGGGTAGGATTGCTTTGGATTACGAGTTCTAATTCAATATGAATAGATATTGCCAGGTAGATACTGGCTATCAAGTAAACAACGCGACAGCTAAACCGGCGATGACTCAGCTCTCAGGGCTGTTGTGGCTCGTCAGACACTCGGGTCAGACAGTCAGACTGTGTATGTGGGCAACTGGTCAGTGACAGACAGCTACGGGACAGGCTGTGGGGGGTGTTGCCAGTGATCAGCTCTGGCGTGCTTTGCACATTTGGACAAATGCAGACATGCTGACATGCAGTGCCAAACAGCAGGGTGAGGCAGTCTGCTTGTTATTGTCCTCTCTCTGCGGGCAACTTGTATGTTGAAAGTGATTTCTTTTTTTTTTTTTTTTTTTTTTTTTAAATACTGCTTCAACTAGTCACATTTATTCACATGCACTCATAGCATCGTGTATGTATGAGTGCCACATTTATATATGTGTGTGTTTCTGTGTGCTCTTGCATGGGTTTAATTTACTTCACGATTTGTGTTACAGGTTGTTGAAAACTGGTGTGGTCTCGGGAACATGGCCTATTTTCTTTGTTGCTCATCACTATAAAACATTTATGGATTATAGTTGAAATACTCAAACGCATTCACAATTAAGGGTTTCATTTCCTGGGTGTCTGAAAAACCGTAAAATGTTTCTGACGGTCTTTGCTGAAAATATACAAAGCATGAAGAATTACAGCATACCTAACTCGGGTTATTTTGGGGGGGAAATGAGAATGTCATGCCCACCTGTAGATGTTAGATTGCAAACTGACAAATTATTCTCTTTTTTTTTTTTAAATATTTGTTTATGTAATTTCTCACTTGTTGCTCATTATTCACTCGCCTTGTAATCTGCTCCAAAGTGTCTCAAGCATTGACATTTGAGAATCTTAGACCTTTTGTTGTCACACCTGCCCTTGTTTACATTTCTGCCCCAATTAATTTGGTACTTTGACTCGCGGCCTGTTTAACTCATTGAGTTGTGTGTGGACGTGAATGCTAAATCAAGCGCAGTGACCTGGCATCCTCTCACAGTCACACAGCTTCATCTTGCTCTTGCTCCTGCATCCCGCACTGGTACCAGCCAATGTGCTGGTCCATGTGGTATTAATAGAATTCATACTGTGGTTGTGCCCAGTGACTGTAATGAGGCGCCCTTTTAACGAGACTTGTGGTTTCAGGGTCAGTGGTGCCTCTTTATTTCCAGGCTCAGTCATATTTCTGTTTCTGAAATCTGCACGATACAAGGGGGATTTTTTTTTCTCTCTTTAAGATCGGCCAGTCAGATGGATAGTAATGTGTTTGCTTGTTTCTGTGCTTCCGTGTATGTGTATATGTGCACACACAGGTGCAGCATTGGAAAATGGAGAACAGCAAGCTCAGGGGGTGCAAAAGCCCGGTAAGAGAGATCCCACAGTTCCCTCTGCCACCAAAGTGAAATCGCTGCAGTCTCTATATCATCTGCAAATGCCATTCACGGCCATAGCCTGTCTTTGTTTGCAATCGTTTACATCTCTCGTCATTGTCAAATTTACATTCTGCTATTGTTTTGACCGTGCGAAAAGCAATGAAACCAAACCCAAGTTTTTAGTGCATGATATTATGAAAATTGAAAATAAATCTCCTTTAATGATAGAGAGGAATTTTACTGACTAACACCCCCTGAAAAATGTTCAGCAGTCTAGAATGCGAAAGGAATATTTGATTGGTTAAAGTTCTTGTTTTGGCAAACATGACTAATCGGAACACTCGTGACAAGCCCAATTGCGCCTTGCAGCTCACTCCAGTTTATGCATAGTTCATAGTCCGTTTGATAAATACAGTAGATGCCCTGATAAAACAAAAGAAAAATAGATTTTTAAAAAAATCAAGGAAAGGAAATGTAATTTTTGGTTTCACGACCGCCTTGCTGCCTTATTCACGTTCTGTGTTTTTTGGTGCATAAGGCTACTGGGTGCCTCAGTAGGGATAAATGTCGGTGACAGTGTTCTGCATGTTAAGTCGCCTGCCTGTCGTCTCTCGCTGCTTTGCATGGCATGATGGAATGGGCAGCTTGTGTCGCCATGGTTACCAAGCTGCGTGCCTGTGCATGGTTTATGTTAGTATTTGAGAGTCATTAATTGGAACACACCAAGCCGGTTCCCCATACTGTATGAGTTTTGTATATTTGAGTTTGGATTTATTTATTTATTTTATTTTATTTTTTTAAGTAATGCACCAAGTGTTGAAAAGGCATCTGGACTGCACATCTAGGTGCATCGGATCAGTCACTAGGGATGTGAGTTGTTAGTTGGTTGGGGAATTGAGAATGTATCCTTGCAGTTTAGGCACAGCCGTGCATGTATTTTTTGCATGTTAGGATGTATTGTCGCTGCTCAATAACTGCCGATTAGCCAAAATCTTTTCAAATATTTTTTTAAATAATTGCAATGAAACATTCACAGTTTTACTAATGCTTTATGTATGTCTTGATTTTTTTTTTTTTTTTTTTTGCATTTGTGATTGAATTTATGCTATTTATGCAACTTGACTAATTCCTTTCTTTCCTTTTCCCCTGTATTCCCTTCTTCCCCTACTTTCACATCAATTTTGCTTTTTTTTTTTTTAAATTCATCCCGCAATATTTTTTTTTTTACATATTTTTTTCAACTGCTACCATTACAAATTCTTTACTTTGCTTCCCATCCCCCACATTTTCCTCTCTCTCTCTGCAATCCCTAATGCTTCAGAGGACTAGATCCCGCCTTCATCGCCACACTGACTGCCCATCAACTGTTTCTGCTTCGAAGCACCTATTTCCCTCGGCAACTTTTACACAAACACTATCCTCTCCTACCAATGTCTTCCTTAATTCAGCAATGGGGAAAACTTTGAGATTCAAATGATTGCACACGACATACATATGCAAATATACAGTTGCGCCTGTTTTACTCTTGAAGGTTTACATGTGCAAAAACTGACACAAACTTGATAGATGTGGAAGCTGATCTATTAACCAGGACTGCTTCTACAAAATGTGCTCAATCGCTTTTCAGTTTATTTTATAGGAGTATATTCAAATAGATTAATCATATCTGAGTCAAATTGCACTAGCTGATTTTGCATCCTTAAATAGCGAGTGTGAAAGGTACGGGCAAACCAATGAGAGGTGACAGGGAAGAACTTCTCCACTCGCTGAACATTTTTGAGATGCCGATCAAAATCATCTCGACAATTCATCAGCGTAAGCAATGCTGTTTTGAAACTTCCGAGTGATTTGGATCCAGTCACAAGAAGGCGTCATGCAGTCTTGTTTGTTTCTTCCACAAACACTTCTAATTACATAAATTCAACTTTTGGAGAAAAAAAAATGTTGCATGGTGAGCAATGCCCTCTTTTAAATATGGGATAGGAACTCTCGGCATGTTTCATGTGCAAAAGTATCGCCGCGGAGAGGACAAGTAGTTGACATCATATCCACTGTTTAGTTTCGCCGCTCTTTTTACATCTCTTGCCAAGAGCACACTAGTGCCCGCTATTTGCGATCTTAGTTGCAAATCAACTTCAGTCTGACACATAGACAAATAGACACCAGCCGTAATCTTAGCATCATCCCAACTAAACTTTATCCCATACATTATTTGTCCCCATTTGAACAAGTCAGCCACAATCAACCGGTAGTAAATTTGTCCTCAGTCATGGACAATTTCTTAACCAGATAAAGACGCACTCATGCACAACTTTGCTCAAAGGCGTCTCTGCAACCTTTCAAACTGATTCACCAATGCTGTGAGACTCATCTGTCAACACCCGGTAGCGAGGCTGTCTTGCACACACACACACGCACCCCCATGCACGGTGTGTGTCGGAGAGAATATGTGTGTATAAATATCCTCACTGACTGATTATTTATACTTGTGACAACACGTGTATTTTATTGAAGTGCTACTCATGCCTCTTGTGTTGATTATCTTTCCCGAAATTATTTGTCTGAAGTTCTGGATTTCATCCTTCCTTTGCACTAGTCTAATTCTTTAACCAAATAAATGATGCTTTAAAATACTGTCATTTGACAATCAGTATCACTAAGAATGTTAATAGAAGTTTGTTAGCTTAATTGTGTTGCATTTGACTGTGGTGGTCGATTTGTTAATTATTTAGGATGTTTTTTGTCCTTCTGTCATTCCTATGTGAGGGGTTTCTCATTTTATTCTTTCTTTAGTCACTGTATCAGCTCCTAGCAATATTCCCTCCCCCCAAAATAAAAAAAAAAAAATATATATATATATATATATATATATATATATATATATATATATATATATACATATACATATATATTCATATTTTACACAGTACATATCTTTTTATTTTTGTTCGAGATTTGATCTCAGTATGTCTCCCAAGGAAGGGGAAATTGCGAGTGATCAAAAATATATTTCTTCGGTTCATTGTAATGGGAATGAGCACTATTTCAGTTCATGAAGCAATTTCCACAATTTAATTTTACCGTCCACAAGCCGACCAAAGAACTCTACTGCTACCAGCACCTTAACTAAAGTGCCAGTTTAGGGTGGATATTTTCTTTTTTTTTTTCCTCGACAAAAATGTGAATCCTACAGCTTGATGGAAATTTGCTGTAATTATCTGTATGGATTGGTTGTCCTGATTCCAGTGTGAAGGTCCTGTACGCCAAAACCTTGGAATATGAACGCTCAAAGCAGATGAGTCTTGACAGATGATTTATAGACAAGCACCTTCCATCTCTGAATTAATAAGACCAAATCATGTATGTGATGAAACCTGTCCTCTTTTCGGTTCATTTGGGTATTCCACCCAAGATTCTTCCTCTCCTACACTTGCCTTTCTCTGCCCACATATTGTGCTAATAAACTGCAACCTAACACACTCACCTTGTCTTTGGCATCTTTCTTCTAACCATTCTTTTCTCTAATATCTGAAACTGCTTATTGTTACCTTTCTGTTTCCGTCCTTGAAGCCATCTCGGTAATAATGTTTGTCTTTGTATACAACAGCACCTCATCCTCTCGGATTTAGAAGGAGTCTCATTTCTCAATGTAAAAGCTTAATGATTGCTATGTGCCTACAATGAAAAGCTTTTCGATTGTTCTGCATTTAAATTAGTCTTTGGTTGGAAAAACTATCTTAATTTTGCTCACAGAAGCTGTGAGAATTAGTCACGTTGCAATTAAATATCCGCTTGGAGAAATTGATTGATAAATGGAGTATAAGTGACTTGAAATGATGATTTGGTCGAAATTTCTGGATGCATCTCCCCTTTTAATATGGCGGTTTAATCCCCAAGCTTGAGGGGAGAGAAAGCGAAAGCCGCTTTCTATTAAGTTGTCTCTTTTGACAGAATACTTTTCATCTTGTCTGAGCGTTTTGCACATGTGAACGTGTGGGTTTAAAGAGGGGGGAAAAAAGCTTGGCTTTTTTTGTCTCCCCAAAAAAAGGTATCCAGAATTTAATAGCTCTGAGATGATGGCTCAATGCAGAGCTTTAGAGTTTGTTTTTTTTTTTTTTGATTTTGGAGGATGAGAATAATTTTATTTGCCGCAAGATGATGTACCCCATGTTTTGGGGAAATCTTAGCATTTATCATGCATTGTCAGCAGTGGCCGAAACAGAATCAACACGTTATTTTAAGATATCTTATGTTTGATCGTGCCTGCGCCCAATAATACAGTGAGCCTTATGTATGTGTTAAATACAGAAATAGCACCCGTAACTGAGACAGCGCCTTTTAATGCGGTGCCTTATGGTCGTGAAAATATGATAACTGTACTCAACTTAATATAGACATTTAAACATTCCCTTGTGTCACATTTTCCTAATTGCGTAACCTTAGCGCTACAAGATCAAACATCAGCATGGCCAACTAACAATTGGTGGCTTACTGTGCACCTGTTTGCTTCATCTGTGGAGTTGACGTGCAATTGACTTCACAATCCCTACTTGTGAACGTTAGAGACGCTCATCTCGGCTTAAACAAATATCCATGACTTGCTGAAAAGCATGGCGGCTTCAAATGCAAATTTGAGCAACCCAGATTGCTGGAACCAAGAAATGGGTTTGCTGAATTTCACATGAACAGTCAAGAGTAGGGAAATTGAGAAAGCTAGAAGATAGAGGACTCTTTATTTCCATTGTGATTTATTGACGGGAGAATGACAAGTCTTTGAATTTATAGAAAAGCCTCCGCCAGAAAGACATGCACGCACGCCACGCACGCCGAAGGGATGCTGTCATATCCAGTGCACCTTGCTTCTCGAGGAAAAGCGAGTTTTAATTCAATGCTGTATACAGCATTGTGACGTTTCAGGGCTCGGGGCGCACACGCACATTATTTTGCTTTTTAGGAAACACATTGGGTATGACAAGATCTTATCCCAGCACGCATGGTGCTCGAAGCATGTGACATGCTTGTTTGCCAGTTTTTGTAAATGCTATTGTCAAACGCTAGGATAGCATGCGATGGTTCAAGCTTGCGAATAAGGTAAGCTTCAAAATGACAATTAGTGCAGAAATGAAATGAAACTAAATTTGACCCGGACTGCTTTGTCGGCTCAATGAGCTCACAAAATAACAGCGTGGTCAACACCTCATCATGTAATTGGTGATTTGACAAGTTCACCCCAAGAAGATCTTAATTAAATGTGTGGTGAAGTTAAGTGACACTGCTAGCAGCAGCCAGGTTTTTTTTATTTTTTTTTATTTGCCCTATTGTGTCAAATGTCGGTTACCACTGGCAGTTCAACTATGCAGGGTTCATTGTGTCATTTCTTGTCTCGTTAAATGACATCTCATCGTTATCACACACACACACACACATACCTGAAAAGTGTGTCACTAAAGCAAATACTCTCCGCTAGTGAGTTGCTTCTCTATATCTAGTGATGATCAATAGCGTGCAATTCTAGTTTAAGTATTTATCAAATGTGGTGGGTAGTCCTCAACTATTTATCAAACCTGATGTGGCTGAGCAAGAGCGACGGCAAAAAGCACGAGCTAAATTTGACCAGATTAAATATAATTTGGCCGAGCTTTGATTTCTAAAACTAGCAGGTCACGGCTTTGCCTCCGGGTGTGTTCAGACTTGACCATTCATTCAGCTGAAATCCGAAAGTGCGTCAGTTAAATGTATCACTAAATGAGTGAGGCAGTCGTGGATGCAAGATTTTTGCTTGTTGAATGTGTTTGGAGTTGATTTGTTGAAACAACCATTTTGGCCTCATTTCATATTACATTAATCAATATTAGATTACACATTTTGGGTTTATGCTAATATAAATGCAAATGAGGCAGATAATCAAGACTTTGACTTCTCGTCTGTTAAGCTTTCTCTACCATAATGTCAAATTTCTACACAAACAAGCATGACGTAAATCATAAATCAGATTTATAGCAGTAATGCAAACAAATCTGAAGTTTAATCTTGTTAAACTCTAAATATAGACACTATATTACCAATTAAGTAAAATGTATTTTTAAAAATAAAGATGAGCTATGGACCGAGATGGAGCAGCTTTTTTTTTTTTATTATTATTTTTTTCCAGGGTTTGTTTTCAAAATTCCATTCATTGCATTGTTGACTTGATTTGGATTTCTTGTGCAACCCTAATCCATAATTTGTGATAAGTAGGCATAACAACACCGTGGTAGAAAAAAAAAAACTGATTTGATAAATGCTCAGCAAGCATGAGCGTGCATGGAATGGTGCACGTGAAATAAGGTTAAAAAAAAAAAAATGTTGATTCAAGGTGAATTCTGACTGCAGGAAGATGTCGTTAAATAAGCAGGAGAGCGGGTCGATGACCTCTAAAAAGAATTGCAATCTGTCCCTTTGATGAAGCATCACAATGTGCCCGTGGTGCCGAGGCAACGCTGACACAAGGTGCATAGCGAGAGCAGGGTGAGACTAAGGTCAGCTGGAGGACATTCAACCATCCTGATGGCTTATCCCTGATTAGATCGTTTTGGTAAAGCTCACCGATATCATCCGGAATCTGGGATGGAAATCGGTTGAATAATTCCTAACTTAGTTTGGTATAAATTTGGTATGCCAGTGATATAACAATAAATACATGTAAAAAAAAAAAAAAGAGAGATTTTGTCCCGATGCCTGAGTATTCTTACGAAATGGTTGAGTGTGACGTCAACAAGTTGGACAGCTCAGCATCCGCCTGCTTCCTGCCATCGTTCCACTTCAACGATTTCATAGACACATTGTTCACTGTAAACTCACCAAATATTTGAAATGTTAATTTGAAATCCCCAGGATACACTCTTTAGCCGCAGTGTTTCCGAATCAATCATTGACCCTTGTCCTATGCGCTTTTTTTTTTTTTTTTTTTGCCTTTTGTTGAGGCAAACAATAAGCCCCTTTTCCGCGGCTGCTTTGCATGTCTGCATGTGGAAGTGTTTGTGACTTTGGTTGGCATCCTGTCTGTTCGCCTCACTGTCATCCTGTGGATGCTGCTGGGAGAGGAGTGCCATTGGCGCCTCTCTCCTTCTCTTTTCTGCCCTCCTCCCTTCGTGGACGTCCTTCCTGCGGATTCTCATTCTTAAAATCCCCAATAACATCTTACGATAATGTGGTCCGCCTCATCCTTCTCCCTTCTACCCTTTGTGTCTTCCCCGCCATCTTCCTCGTCTCCTGTCAGTCAAATTGATCATCTTGCGTCAGTTGATCAGTTAGTTCGCGGTCTGATCCTCGCAGTCGCTTGTCTGGCGACTGGGTTGGGTTGAAGGCATTTACTAGTCAGGGAGGCAAGGGGAGGTACTAGTGGCCACGACCCGGGACGTCACACCCAACCCAGACGGCCCTGACTGCAATGGCACTCTTGTTTTTGTGTGTGCGTGTGTGTGTGCATGCGACCGGGGGTTCAAAGTGTTAGTAGCTCAGTCAGCTGAGGCGGCAGTGAAGACTGAGACAAAGGCACTCACCCGCATATAAGAAATTTCCCTAAACAGTCAGTTCAATGGAACAGGGACATCATTTGGGAGACCTGCTGACAGGTGAGAGTTTGGGTACATGATCAGCTATTCCTGATGGTTTATATTTTGTTCATGTCCGGTGCACATTTTGGATAAAAGCATGTTGTCAGCAACACTTATTCCAATGTTTTCTGTGTTACTGCAGGTTGTAAAGTGACCACAGGGGGGCAGACATCAAAGTCACTCGCAGAGCATCGGGGAGATGGGCAGTCGCACAAAGTTGATCCGCAGCAGTTCTTGGAAGCAGACTTCTTATCTGGTATGAAGGAAAGATTTGCTAATCCAATGCTCTTAACATATTTGTCAAATAGTATTCCAGCAGTTCATAGATAACAAACTAGTATTTTTTCACGTAGCTCCTCCCAATTCACAAACTGACGTTCATTGGCGCTCAAGTTTTGTCGAAGCTAACCGCAGCTTTGCTTTCCAGTGAAATATTTAAATGGATTTGGCTTCTATCTTCTTCTGTCAAGATTTTTTCTCCCCTCTCAAAATTCAAATCCTCAAATGGTCCTTATGAGACGTTTTGGGGATTATTGTCACATATGGAGACAGAACCTATTGGTTGCAGCTTTTAACCGATTGTACAGTAAAGATGTGCTAGTGTGGTTTAATCAATCAATAATCATTATTACAAATGGTATAGCCTTCATCCTATAATATGTTTTGCCCAACCCTAACCATATCCTGCATCTTTTTTTTTTTTCTTTTTAAATGCCACTCCCAATGTTATTCGTTTGGCTTTTCCTCTCTCATTAGTCCTCTCCCTTCTTCCCTTCTTTTTGTTCTTATGACTTCCTCCTGATGGTTCCCCTTTCCTGTCAGCCTCCATGGGAGGTTACTCAGACCCTCTAACCTCCCCTTCCAACCCTGTCCAAATGATACATTCAGGCCTGACGGGATTATTTTCAGGTATACTACAAGTGGGTCTCAGAATCTGTCGCTGTTGGCATGACATGCGCCTACAAACGCCGTTGTATGTACATTTAAGAGCACAACTGGATGTCGGCCAACTACTGGTGAACGGCGAGCTGCACAGTTATGCTCATAAGTTTAAATTCCCCGGGTATGTGATTTTTATTCATATTTGGAAGAGGTCAGAGATCTGATGATACTTTTTACTGTTCCACAAATTGCATACTATAAAGCTTGTAAGATAACGTGCAACCTTGTATTAATATTAGGAATGTAACGATGAACCAAAAATGGATTTAAAATCCATTTAAACGGCTTAAGAGGCGGCACAGTGCCCGACTGGTTAGCATGATGGTCTCACATTGCAGAGGTTGTGGGTTTGATTCCGGCTCTGTGTGGAGTTTGCATGTTCTCCCCGTGCCTGCGTGGGTTTTCTCCGGGTACTCCGGTTTCCTCCCACATTCCAAAAACATGCATGGCAGGTTGATTGGACTCTCTAATTTGTACCTAGGTATGAGTGTGAGCGCGAATGATTGTTTGTCTATGTGTGCCCTGCGATTGGCTGGCAACTAGTTCAGGGTGTAGCCCGCCTACTGCCCGAAGATAGCTGGGATAGGCTCTGATAATACAAAAAATGTAGTTAAACAGTCAAAATGAATCGTTCATTTCTAGTTATTTTTTTTTTTTTGTAAAATTACAAAAAGTTAGTTTCTCTAACGAGAACAAAGCGATGCAGATAAGATAAAGAAAAAAAGAAAAAATCCCACCAAATCGAAATCGGGAACTGAAAATCGAATCGAATCGGTGCTTGAGTGAATTCTCTAATTCATACCTTTATTACTACTAATTCTGACATGACATTGCTATTTCACAACTCTCTCATTCAGTTTGTCATTTTATAATCACACAATTGCACTGCTTAATACTATTCAGACAAATGGCTCATGGCGACCTCTACAGTACAAACAAACACGCAATCGCACACATTATATGATATGAGGCTGAGTTCTGCCTTTCACCATGCCAACCTCTACATACTCAGATGTCATTGTTGCTTTGATGAGTCTTGGCGACGCTGGGACCCTGAATCGCTGCTCCAGGCTTCAACACACATACATTTGATGTTTTGTCCATGAAAGTACATATTACCCTCAAACACAATTTCGCCCCACAATTTTCCAAATTTTATTATTCATATTATAGATTTTCTAACATGAAAAAGCATTATGACGTATTCGGCGTGACACACATCTGAACATTCGGTTTGCATCTCTTGTTTCTCAGGTTTGACCCAGCCTGCAGGCCCTGGGTTGAACATCGAGGGGGGGACTGCAACTCTCACTGCAGAGAAGCCTCCCAGTATTGCTGATCCTCTGCAGCCCGCACCCTCGGCTGGGTCAGAGGCCCCGAAAAAGCACAGCCCCATGCTGCCTGAACCGCAAGCTCCTCGCAGCTCGCTGGATCTGTCAGCAGGTAACACGTGCACATTTACTGGCATGTCACCAACATTTTTGTGTTTGCTTGGATAGCAAGATGGAGCTTCACTTTTGGATAAAGGTTCCCCGATGAAAATTTAAGTCATGTAATTTCATGATTTTGCTATTTAATTTAAATGATGTCCTTGCAGCATTCTGAGTATTTTTATTATTATTATTTATTTTATTTATTTTTTTGTCAAATATAACAAACATGACTGCAGTTGTTTCTCCACTGGAGGCATTACGCCGATCGGCTGTCTGTCTTCTTTACGCGAGCTTCTTCCTCTCGCACGCACACCAGCTCAGATCAGATTTAAACATCGGGCTCGAGGTCGATTCACATCTGATGCTGTCATGTGTATCGTATCCAACTTTGCAGTAGCCTCTAGTACTGCTTTCATGTGTTTGCGTGTTATGTATTTGTGTTTATCCTACATAGGAGAGCTTTCTGCGCTAGTTGCTGTCCTGCTGCACTCTTGCATGCTAAATATCCACCAACTTTATTTCAAGGTCACCTTCCAGGAATTAATGCCAGACCCTCCACGTGATGAATCTTCCAACTTTATCTCATGGGCTCCTAGCAGACGCCTTGCTCACATTTTTACTGAGATTTAGAGTTTAATTGTGATTTAGGGGTGCAAACACATCGTTTCATTGTTGACAGTGGCAGATTGCGATGAAGTGGCGACCACATGAGTATTGACGGATGAAAATGAATTCTAAATTGCTCTTGTGTTCTTTAGCAGTGAGATATTGTTAATTTTTTTTTCCATGTTGTTCTTCAACATAACGAAGTTGTGTAAGACATGATTTGAGTCCCACTGAACACTTTTCAGCTTGTCCCAATTATAGTGCACATGCAGCACAATTGTGTAGGCTTGTTCTTGGATTTGAAAGCCCTCCAGGGAGGCCGGACAGATGTCCCATTTATTGGTATTAAATGAATGTCTATTTTCGTCTCTGTGCACTGGAGCTAAGAGTAACTAAGATGAGCTCAACTTCAGATGCTCAATTGTAATATTTTTAGAAAGAAATGCAAATTGGCACGGGTTTGTGGTTGCCAAATGTGGACTCCCAAGTCCAAAATAAAATGAAGTTAAATTCATTAGAATTGTGCATATTGCGATTAAATGTAGAATGTGTTTGAAGCCTTTATATTGCTATGTTGTTCAGCATATTTTTTTTCACCCCAAACCTAACAACCCCAACCTTAAATTCTCCCCTTTCCACCTACAACAAGGTGCCTTAGGTGACTGCTGGCCAGACCCGATTGCCTGCCTATCGACAGACCTCCCTTTCACCCCCAGTGTCACCTCTGTGATCAGTCGTCATGCTAACAATCTCGCAATGATTCGCAATGACCCACCTCAGTCCTTGCCCGGCAGAGAAAGCACCGCTTATGCCGGAGGCGACGAAAGAGACGGAGAGGAATCAGACCGAAAACAGAAGAAAAAGAAGAAAAGGAGACAGAAAGAGGAGGGCTCTCACGAACACTTTGAAAGCAAGGGTCACCTTGAAGCCCAGTCGCCGGGAGAAAGCATTCCCCCCACGGAGTTGTTCCAACAAAGGCCTGAACCGAAACGTGAAAGCGGAGAGGGTGGATGGGAGGAACAAATTTGGAAGAGCGGAGGACGAGGTAAGAAGGGCAAAAGCAGGAAGAAGATTCCTGAAGAGTGGGAAGTGTCTCCGGAGCCATTTTTCATTTCATCCGCGGGTCAAATCCCCCAAGAAGCGATGCACGATCTTGGAAGTTCAACTCTAGCAAGCATGGAAGTCTCCTTTGCTGACACAAATACCAGCCAGACCCCCTGGAAAGAGGAGATCTTCCCAGAGGAGGGCCTCGTGCCTTCTTCGCTTTCCCATGATATTTTAGTTCCCGCACCAGTTTCCATCAGCCCGCTCGTCTTAAACAGCGAGCTGAAAGCGACAGCAGCTCCGTTCACGATGCCCTCGTCTACCGGCGCCGGGCCGGTTGACTCCTTCCCCGCGGCCTCTAGTCCTGGCGAATCGTTCAAAGTGCTGATCGACACTGAAAATGTTGACTCGGGTGACATGGTCGACAGTGGGATGTTTGACAACACGAGTTCCTTCCAAGAGCCGGTTATGCAAGGCCTAGTCGACATCGATACTTCTCCTTTCAGCCCTTCATCCCAGCCGGGCGCGGCCCTTTCCACCAACGGCGAGGTGTTTGCGTCGGCCCCGCCCCTTTCGCCTTCAGATGCTTCGTGGCTCCTGAACAACTCCCACGCTAGCGTCAGCAGCGAGCCGTTTGACTTCAGCGACGTGAGCCCATCCTGCCATTCTGTGCCCGCGAGCCTGCTATTTGACACCCCTTCTCCTGCCCCGCTGCGCTCGCCCAAAACCACAGCTCAGGAAGTCCAAACCAAAGAGCACAAAAATGAGCAGTCGGACAAGAAACAATCCAAGAAGTCTCGTTCTTCCTCTTCTTCCTCTGTGACGAGTCCCACCACCTCGGAGGCAAAGAAATTAACCCCCCGAGAATCTCCAAGTGGTAGCCCCGCTTCCTCCCCATCGGTCGCCTCACTTGGAATTCCAGCATCCGGTCTTAACCCGACAGCAAAGCCCTTCTTTCCCAGCTTTGCTGATACCGTGGAACAACCGAGTGCGGTTCCCCCCATCATCGAAGGTTGGTTGTGGATGAAATAGAGGTTAATTTGAGTGTTAGTGTGAAGAGTGAAGTTAATTACAATGTACTTATTAGTTATTAGCATGATGTGCGGTATTGCCATTTAGTAGATATGCATTTGTATTCTTTCTTGCATGGAGGTTTAATTCGTAAACCTTTTTTGGGGGGGGGGGGGGGCTTGCCCAGTTCAAAGTGTTTCTGTGTGACTAACGACTAAACTGGATTGCGTTACTTGAATCTGAGCGTGTCTTAAATCCTTATGAGAATGCATTGCACATTAACCATGTTTCATGACAGGTATGATGCTACTAACCAGTCAGGCAAATCTTCTCCTCAGTGAATCTCCTCTGTCGTTTCCCAAACCTTTTTTTTTTGTCCACTGATGTTCCATTAATGAAGTCATTTTTGTGTAACGTTTCCATTCCATTGAAGGGCTTGGATGTCACTATTTCCTTCCTCTGCGTCTATTAACTTTCTTGTCTTCTCTAGCAGCCTGTCTCTTTACACCTTTTCTTGAAATGAATCGTGATTGAAGTGATGTGATCTCTGGTTTGATATGTTTGTAAATTTGTGTGTTTTTCTTTTGTTGTTTGTTTTCAAGAAATTTCACATCTTTAATTATTTATATCTTTTACTTTGCATGCGCTGTGTCTGCTGACTTGGACACTTTGCCACTATAGGTGAGTCTCCTTTTATTTTCTTTATGTTTCTGGCCCATTTAACACAATTAATTTATCTATAATGCTAATGCCTATTCATGGTAACTAATTGTTGTGGGGGTTTTTTTGTACCTAGTGAAAATATGCCAGTTTTATTGTGTGCAGTATGATTGCACACACAGCAAATCCAATTTGGATATCGTGCGTGCATTCTTGTACAGTGTGCAGCTCCAAGTAGTTTGACAATGGCGTCGTGCACATTTCTTAACTTGCACCAAAGAAATATATGTGCGCCTTTTCTCTGAGGTGTACGTTGCTTTTCATCCCAGCATGATTGATGACGATACGAGTCGCTTTCCTTGTCATTTCCTCCCATTGGACATGATAATAAAGACAAAACAGGACTGCGGTTCAACACAGCAACAGCACCGCTGTGCATCATTATAAGGCTTAGCGAGAGGAGGAGACAAAAACTTGCAAGGACAGCTTTTCTATATTCAAAATTATTCAGCCGCCTTGCTGACAAGATGTTCAGGAGATTTGTTGTGATGGTGCGCAGGCATAACGTAATGGAAAGTAGCAGTCCAAGAGACTCTAAGACAAGTATTTATTAATTGCTTGAAAATAATTGAAGGGTTTAGTTCCCCTTTAACCTGGTGTCAGAATGTCTTGTCATTAAATCCTTTCAAGACATGTAGAGAACAATTACAATTTTGGAAGGGGTGATGACGTATTGATTAACAAAAAAATACATTTAATTGTATTTGAAGTCAGGGGCTGCACGCCAATGTAACTTGGGCCTTATCGACATTATATAATGTTCTGCCGTAATTCCCAAACCAGGGTAGCGCAAACTGCTGCTGTACAGTATGTGCGTGAAATTCAAGGCATCTCTGTCCACAGTGCTGAAATGTGAAATGAATCATGACCTGCTTTCTCCAGTTTGCCATTACTCATTCTAAAGTGAATTTTGTGAAAAATAAAAAAGAATGTACTTTTGTTAAATTACTATTCACCCCCTGGAATATATTGCATTTTAATTTCTGACTCCATAATATGAATTTTGTAATTTGCCATTAAACAAGTGGAGCAGATGTAATTAAGAAGTTAGCTTGGCAAGATTTTTTTTTTTTTTAAACTGTATAATTCACAGGCTACAAAATAGCAAGACATTCAGCTTTTGTCAGAATGAAAAGATAATGAGATGCTTCCATAAATGTGATAAAGGCGCTTGAGTCTGATTGAGACAACCACGGAGAGAACATTAAAACAGACGCTATCTGAAGCAGAAAATCCGCCAGTCGACAAAGCGGAAGATAAAGAAATTAATGGAAGCCGTTGTGGCAAGGATGGACGTCAAAATCCATGCGAAATATTGTCAAAGTCTCAAAAAAAAAAAGGCAAAGGATGCCGGTCATTTGTTTGGTTTATGAACAGATTTGCTTTTCATGCCTCAGCTGCTAAAGTTGTCCCCCACAAATAGGATTTGTCATTTTCTAGTTGTCTCCTTAACACGATTTCCTGAGTGACTGAAAAGCAGATTTTCACTCGTCATGAAATCATGTTCCTTCTTGTCTTTGCGGCTCTGCAAAATGAACAGTTCTCCAACGCAAGTGTTGCAGAATGGCAAATTGTAAATTTCAAGTTTATTCTAATAGACGGGCATGAATTCCCTTTGGCGGGGAGGCAAGAAGTGGCAGCTTTTATGAAGACATATAATCAATATTGTTGCTGTAGGAACGGCAAAGGACTTTGTGTTATTGATCTTCTGCACTGACGAAACAATTGTGAGTCATCACCAATTTATCATCGATGGTTTTCATCTAAAAAAAAATCAAATAAAAACGCTGCTTTGTATTGTCAATTGTCGTGGGGGAAAAAAATCCAATCTAGAAATATTTTACTGCGGCAATGGTCATGTTTGCTTTGGATTCGTGCTGTTTGCTCAGCAGACCTTCTCCATTTCGTGTCTTAATTACACAAGACAAACAAAACACAATAGGCGGCTGTATTTCCACCAGGAAGTGGGATCCATTACAGGTCCCGATGAATAAAGCTGTAGCCCGAACGCTTGGCTTGTGTGTGTCAAAACACGCGAGAACTTTTGTCTGCCGTCTGACACCCGTGAGTGACTTTTGCATTTATTAGGCACGTAAATTGGGAACTCCTTGTTTTACAAGTGATATATTTTAATAGATAATATATTCTGTTCATGTATATAATGTGTATTGTTAGTTAGGATGAAATAAGACAGTTCAGTTAAAAATAAAAAAAATAAAAAACATGTATGAATGGTTCAAAGGATCATCAAGGTCACCCACTCGGAGTCTTCTGGAATTTTTGCACAATATAACCATCGCCACCAAATGTGGCTGGAACAGGCACACAGCTGAGGAGTTGGTCACCATAGCAACAGGAGGCAGTTGCTTTGGCAACTAATGGGAAGAGGGTCCGTTGCAGGAACAATAGATGTTTAGCGAAGAAGGGGGTGTTGTGACTAGGCTGGGAAGATGATGAGATGGAGCTAAAAATAGACATCACTAAAGACTGTCTGTCTACATCAACGGTATCTGTGACAGCCCTGCGGTGATAGCAGTGTTTTCTTCCACACCTGTGATCTTTTGCTTCTTCATATCGCCAGCTTTTCGAGGCACGACAATTCGAAGACACTGAATTGATGACGTACACTTAATACTCACTTCATGATCTTGTTGCGATAAACATGTTTTATTTTATTTTATTTTTTTAACTCAAGATGAAGGAGTTCTGCGGCTCCGTTGTAAACACCCCCCCCCCCCGCCCTCATCTACATGCCCTCCTGATGGCTTAGGCAGGCTATTAGGCACAGCATTTTGGTCACACAGTGGGATTACATAAGAATGGCTTTGTTTATCTTTCACCCTGCCAAGAAGTCATACCGAGTGAACCCATCCTTCTGGTCGCCCCTGTATTCGTCTTGCCCCCATGAAACCTAAAAGTCAGTTTTGCAAACAAACACAGAGCGGATAAATCGGCTAGAATAATTGACACACAGATGCAGTGACAGTACACCAGCTGCCCATCTGCCTGCACCTCAGGACCTGTCTGGCCACAGCTGCCCAGCTGTCTGTCTTTGATTTTTTTTTTTTTTTTTCTGAAGTGATGGATTGATTAATTAGCTGTTTTTTTCCCTATATTCTGGAGGATTTTGAGACTCACAAACATGCATACACTGAGCACTAATCATGTTTTCACTTTTTCATGAATTTATGGCCAATTTAGATTTTCAAATGGTAATTAGCTTGGGGTGTGTTTTTGACCACTAATCATTGAAATATGGGGTCAAGAAAATAGAATCGGAGCACTCTCTGTACCCCTTAAGGGCAACATGAACGAGACAGATGTGAGGCAGGTTCTTGAATGGCCCCGCACCAAAAACAAATAAAATAAATAAATAAGACCTTGCATATGCTAATTAAAAATACAATATATCTTGTTTTTTTTGTTTTTTTTAATTGATAATAGCCTCTTTATTTGTAGCTAATTGTAAATATGGTTGTAGTGCTATTGGGGGGTAATGGAGTGTGATTCTCCCCAATGTGACCAGATTCATTCTGACAGATAACAAGGTCTCTTTACCAGAGGCTTCCTCTCCATCCCCCTCTGATCTGTCGCCATTCTTGTCCTACCCTCTTGTAATGAGTAGTCAGACTGCAGACGTCTTGCACAAACTCACGTTCTACCATGGACACTCCTGTTAGGACAAATGGAAGGAGAGAACATTCTACAGCCCTTCCTCGTCTTTTAACTTGGAGAAGGAGGCTATATTTTTTTGTCTTTGTTGAAATAAGCTGGACAAATAGCGTAGAAAAGAAGAGAAGATTGTCTTAAATTAGCGCTTCAAAAGGCCTTTTGCTATCCTTTGCTCCATACTCCTGAAGGAAAATTTCAAGGGCACAGCTGTGTGTGTGCGTGCGTGTATTTATGTGTGTCAGGGCGAGAAAGACGTGAAGAGAAAGTGAAAACTAAAAAAGGGAGGGGGCCTACTCACTCCACCATGAGGGGCGGGATTTGGGAGTTGCAAGTAACCAGTTGACATTCACAACTGGGTCACATGACGAGCACCGAAAGCGGTGCGTGAAGCAGCGCAGGAGAGAGACAGAGACCAAGCAAGAGAGAGAAGTGCACATTCAGTACAGCATCAGTTTGTACTGGAGGTACAGAAGGACTTCCAACAAATGAACAACATACCTTGGAACTGACTGGAAGGATTTACAAGACATAGAAAAACCTTGGAAAAAGGAAACGTGAAGATCAACATTTAAGCTCCTGAGACCCAATCGACCCTGCGAAGGAGAGAAACTCAAGGAATTTGAGAAAAGAGAGACAGCATGTCGTCTCTCTCAGATCAGAAGACTGGCTCTCCCTTCTCAGAGTATAGTGAGCTCTGTAAGGGGGCATCCCTGTCACCGACAGGACCGACTCAGAGTTGGGATTGGCAGCGTCACTCGGGCATGGACGTGGACGCGCCAATAGGCTTGGGAGTAGGTTGTGGACCCCTTGCACCTACTGGCCTGAGTGCCGAAGAAAAGCTGCGCTTCTTTGAGCAGACAGAAAAGACCAGTACGGACATTGAAATGAAGGCTCCAGGTGGTGTCGTAACCATGCCGGGAAGCACCTCGCTGGGTAACGCTTCACTCGGCAGTGCAGGAGAGAGCCCAGAGAGCCCCCGGTCCTTTTCCCCATTCCTATCTCCAGCTTCCCCTGGCGGTCTACCCTGTACACCTGCTCTGCAGTGCGATGTTAGCAGTCGGGTCTCCTTGCCAGCAGTTCCTCAATCGCCAGCCGGTCACATGGAGATGCTGACGCCCACCACAACCATGCCTTCACACTCGATGGGAGTCCCCTCAATTGCGGCGCCTACTCCAGGTGGATACTCCCCCTCTGAATTGTGGAGCAAGTCCAGTTTTGCTGAGTCCAGCCCAAAGGTTGCCATGCCCCAGGTGCCTCCTAATTATTGTACCATCGGTGTTATCGGCGAGGACTACTTAAAAAGAACCGATGAGGATAAAGTTGGAGCCAGAGAGACCTTTGAGGAGCAACTATTATCCGTTGGCTCATCAGGGGAAAGTAGCGAGGAGGAAGACACTGAAGAGGGCGAGGAGGAATTAGAGCCTTGTTTCATGGGGAGAGCACAGCAACAGAGGAAGGCGATGCGACGCGCAATGTCTGACTGTTCCCACTTGTCAGTGCCCACCAGCCTAGAGCTTGCTGATAAATACCCCGGCGGTGAACTGGCAGGAATGGACCAGCCAGTGTCCCCAGTAAGTGGGTCACGTCGGCCCCAGCATTACATGCAGCGCTCATTGACGGTTGCAGAAGATCAGCAACCAGATACACCACCTAAACTCTCGGCAGCCGGGACCACGCACATCGATCTAACGCAAACCCCACCTGAACCACGCCTGTGTCTGTCTCCATTCCTACCACAAAGAGACAACAATACGACCCTTCCCATGTCCCTTGAAGAACCCTTGAACGGGTTTAAGATGGAGCAAGGACAAAGAAGCATCGTTATTCCAGTGCCCCCCAGTCCCAAAGCTTTCAGTGACACGGACTTTACTTCTGCCTTCTCTGATGGCACAGACAATTTTGGAAAAGTGGCTACGGATAAAGCGTTGAACTATACTGAACCCGATCCCGAGCTTATTTTTTATTCTAAAGTGGGCAACAAATCAGCCGTGGAACCGGATGTTCATCTTGTCGTAAGTTCTTCTAACAAGTTTGGCCTGAACTCGACTAACCCCTTCATCAAATTGGATGGTAGGTGGAGGTACCGTTTGTTATTCTGTAAAATGCTTGTTCGCCTTTTGAGTTTGTACACAGTGGTCTTGATTACAGTTATAGTAGGGTAACAATTTATTTTCTTGTGCACTGGGAGGCCTTATCGTAACAGAAGGGGTGTGTCCAGTGGTTTGAGTGAGCGAGAGAGTGAAAGGCAAATTGAAAACATCTGCATTAACACAGCAGTCTGGAAAGATGCCATTGAATAAATTGCCGACTCAAAACACAAGTTCGCTTACTCACCAACTGTCCCGTCCGCCGTTGGTTTCATAAGCTCCGCCCCCAGTGTGTTTTACCCAGTCCCATTCAGACTCTTGCTCAACCAATTTTAATCAATCACTTTTACTTTTCAGGCGTTTTATGAGCTGTATTTGGGGTCCTTATGTTGGAGGACCTGTGATGTTTTTCTTGAGGTTTTAATTCTACCTTGCACCGACGATTCAAGACAACCCTTGAACATAACGTACAGTAATAGTCTCAGGATTATTTTTTTTTTCAACATTGATGTGACTTGCAAAAAGTATTTGAGGAAGATTGATTATCATTTAATTCAGAGAAGAGGTTGAGACGAATGCTTGAAGGAAGAGTTTGTTTAAAAAGGAAGGCATGACTAGTTGAAGGTCTGACCAACTGGAATATAATATTAAGGAGAATGCAAAGACCCTTCGGCAATGTCCTAAAAGGAACAGTTCATCTACAGTATGAAAATGGAGCGGTCACTCAATCATACTCAATGAACCATTCTAAAATGTTCACGTTTTTTTTCCCAATTTGATCTGGCATTTATACTTGACCTGCTTTCGGCTCACATCTTCATGAAATATTTGTTCTTAAAATGACCCTTTCTCGGACATGCAATTCACCTTCCGAAGCACTTTGTGTCAGTGATTGATGCATCCAATTGCGGGCATTGTGAATAAATCATGAACCACTCGTAGACAAGGTGGAAGGTGAATGTTTGTTGACTTTTTATTTTCTCGCCCTGTATTGTGTTGGGTAGTCACTGCAGAACAAGAAGTACAATATGTTGTAGGTTTTTTAGGAGAGAGTCAAAACGTATGAGGTACAGTCCCATTTTGTTTTTGTTCATTCTTCCAGGAGAACATTTGTGAGGTCAGAGATCACTCGTGGGATTCAAAGGCCTGGCTCACAGTGTCTGCCTTGGTCGTATGAAAGATTACGATTGCGAGCCAGAGTCCGGCCTTCAGTTCATGACAGTCATTGAACACATAAAACGAAGACGTAAAACGACCCACGTTATTTCTGAGGGCCAGGATGGCCGAGTGGTCTAAGGCGCCGCGTTCAGGTCCCAGTAGCCCTAGGAGGCCTGGGTTCGAATCTCGAATTTCCCCATTGTGGGACTAATAAAGGGCATCTTATCTTATCTTTGCAATCCAGTTGCATTGGCAGATGTCTGTAGCATATCAGATTTCTCTCTTTAGGTTTGAAAGAGTTCTGACTCAGAACTGATTTAATGCATTTCGTTGTCTTTACGTGACTGTTTTGAGCTTGATCTTTACGGGTGATTGACTGGTGTGTGTGTTGATTGGTACATCCCTAGTCATTGAGTGTCTCCAAAAATAGCAGAGGAACCAGAAACCTGAACCTGCCAATGAAATCTAATGACTGCTGGATGATGAATGTGCCAAATTATCCGAATTCAGGCAATAAGGCTTCTTGTTTAATCCCAGCGTGGTTTTGTGGCGTAAATGGGTCAAAGCATGAATGTTGACTGTATTTTGCTCAACCCAGCGTGAGGTCGTCATGACCTGAGGTCGGGTGATGCAGATGTTTCATTGAGTGAGTCAACGTAACAGAAATAGCTTTATAGCTTCTAGATTTGTGTGTGGCGTGCTGCATCTGCTGAATATATTACGGCAACTTCACAGACTGCAGTCATAATATATATTTAGAAAAGAACATTTTTAGAGAATGTTGAAATGTTTTAACGGTAAATGCCGAAAGGTTTGATTCAACTAAGCTTCGTCAACATGAAGTCTTGCTCCAGTGTGTGCGAAATAACATTAACCGCATGAGTGAAAGTAATAAAATTTAATTATTTAATAAACAGCATTTGCAATTTACAACAAAATTCCCAAAATAAACCTAAATTAAATGAACTGATCAAAAAAATACCAAAAATCGTGATTTTTATTTTATTTTTTTTTTGGGGGGGGGGTAGGCAGTTGAACAAGCTGCAAAGCCATTTACCAATGCAAACTGTCCCACCTGTCATGATAAGACACATTTGCAGCATGTTGTACCAGTACGACTAAAATGGAGCTAACCCTTTATCGGGGTAATATATAATAGAACATGCAAAACCTTTATGTGATAACTTTGCAATTTTGCTAATGAATTATCTGAAGAAGTCCCCAATGCTTCAAGGGACATTTGTAACGCTTATTTCTTTTCCCCATCAATGTAGACAATGTTGCCAAGATGGACAAAAAGGAGGAGAAGCCCAAAGTGGACCTTTTTGACTCAATTGAGCAGAGGAGTGTGACGGTTGAATTAGGATTAGTCAGTGAGACAGCAGACAAGGTGGGGAAAGATTTAGGAACAGAAAAACAAAAACTAACCGATATCAATCCTTGGAAAGAGTCTGAAAATGTTCAGGAGAAGGAAAAAGAGGTGGAAAAGGTCAAAGAGGAAAAAGATCTTCATGCGAAAGAGAAAACTACTGTGAAGGTTACTGAGGAAAAAGAGTCTGAAAAGGTTCCTGTTGCGAAAGAGGCGGTGAAAGTTGAGGAGGAGAAGTCTGAAAAAGTGAAGGAGAAGCTACCAGAGTGGCCTGAAGAGAAAATGAAAGAAAACGAGCCACAGAGAGTAGAATTAGTCCCACAGAAAATAGAAAAGGTGGATACAGTAACAAAGCCTGATAAACCTGCAGATAAAATTGTCAAGATTGAGACATTTGACAAGGAAGAAAAAGTAGAAAAGAGGACCATGGCAGACAAAGTCGAGAAAAAAGCAGAGGATGCTGTAAAAAGTGAGGCAAGTGTTGAGAACAAAATCACTGAGAAGTCTGGCAAAACAGAGATGAAAGACAGCAAAGAGCAACACGTCGGATCCAAAGTGGAGAAGACCCCGGAGCAGCTGCCGACACCTGTCAAGCTTGACGCCGCTCCTAACAAGGCGGAAAAGACGGCTGACATGGCAGCCGATGCGGAAGAAGCCACGAAACCTTCCACTCTTACACACAAAACCGAGAAAGCACAGAGAGAGGATGATGTGGAGAAAGTCTCGGAGAAGCCGGCGGAGGCAGCAAAGCAGATAAACGGGAAGGAGGAAAAGCAGGAGAAATTACAGAGTGACAAAAAAGTGCTGGAGAAAAAGGAGGACAAGAAGGAAAACGCTGCGAAAGCCGATGCGGGAGAGAAGGCCAAAAAAGCAAAAGTTTCCACCAATGGGAGCAGCGCAGCACCAAGCAAAGACTTGGCGAGTGCAGACAAGAAGACGAAGGTAAGATTTACCGGAGATATCAAAACGATTACAGCGGCGTACTCGGACTATGTTGGAGTTCGGCGTGTTATCCGGTTTAGTCCAAAAACAAGTAACATCTAAAACTAACATGCTGACGCATGCAGTAAATTATTGTTTAAAAGTCACTTCTAGGCCATAAATTTAAAATAATCACATGCGACTTCCTACTTTGAATGTGTCCCTTCCCGTGTTTTGAGACCTTTATTCAAATCGGTGGCGGGAAACACTCCGCTAAATAATCCATTGCGGTACTCCGGGGTTGGAAGTCAGATTTTACACCACTTTAGGGTGCCCTACCCCCAAAATAAATTTGGGTTTAATTCTGGATCACCCAGTTTATCGGTTCTACTGATTACAGTTTATTTTGCAAGTCTGGCAACTATTATTTAATATTTCCTATGATTTCACCCAGTTTGCATTTGAATTGCTCCTTCTGCTGTTATGATTTTTTTTTTATCTGATTTTATTATTTCCATCACTTTATATTTTGTTTGTGTATCTTTTCTTTGCTTGTATCTATCCTCTATCTCGGCCACTGGTCTCAGCCTGCTGCTGGGGCACCAAAACTGAGCAGCATCTCCAAAACACGGCAGGTCACAGCCGCTTCTGGTAGTGGTTCTACAGCAGCACCTGCTAAGCGCCCCACTCCCTCCTCAACCACTTCCACCTTAGATAAAAAAACTGCCACCAAGGCACCGTCGGCAGCCGCGGGCATCCCAAAGCGGCCGTCCACAAATACTGCCAGCCGCCTTTCATCCTCGGCCACTACCACTACACGTGATGTTAAACCCAAGGTAAGCCATCAGGATACATGTGAGGACGCTAATATTTTAATGCTAATGCATGATGTCATAAAACTGCCTCTGTATTAAAACGGTTGCATTTTCTAAGCTACTAGGGATCAAAATTTGTTTAAAAGTTTAGATGCAACTCAATGGTAAGTTGCACAGCACCATCTGAATTGACTGTGAGTTTGTTTGTCTTTGTTTTGAATGAGTCATTAAATGTGTATTGCTCAAAAAGTCCTGGGGGTAGAAATGCAATCCCAATGTAACAAGAGTCATTAGGATCATACTGCCATAATGAAAATTACCAGCATGATTCCCGAGGGATTTCACTTTGGGGTTTGACTTCAGTCGTTACATTTTATAGCTTCTAAACTCAACACAATAAACTACTGATAGCCTTTAGTTTTAATTATCAGCGATATCGAATATGGATCATTTGGCAGCAGCAGTAAATGCGAATTGATTAGTTTGATGTTGCCATTCTGCCTCTCACCCGCTCTTTGTCGCCCTCTTGCGGTGGCCTGCATAACTACAGCACTGCCGATGACAAATCGGCAGGCTTTTTTTAGCCGCAGAATGCCCACAGGTGCAGGGTGACTCGGTTCATCATGGCCTGCTTATAGTAGAAGGGCTCAGCTGTATTTGGAGCATGGCATCATCCACGGCATTGTGGGATATATGCGGATGAATGAAATCCGCCATTTTCACCATGGACCAAATCTGCATGTTACATGCGTGTTTGACCCAGATTTTTCTGTTAAGTCAGACGTCAAGACAATAGTTACATCATGAGCCCGTATGTTGTATTTGTTGTTTGTTGTGTTGTAACAGTCACTGTTGCTGCAATTTCCATGCTGGGTAGGAATGAAGTACAAATAGTTACTAAGTCGATTTTTTTGTACTCTGTACTCAATTGTTTATTCTTTGGACAGCGTTTTACTTTTACTCCCCACATAAATACATACTTTGATTGATTATGACGAAGCTGGAAAAAAACATGGACAGCTGACCAAATAGGAGGGAAAAAGGTTGTCCAACTGAATATTTTATATCATTGTTTTTCCTTTGTAAAATTTCCAATATTGTCTCAACAGACACCCACAGAGAGACGCCCCCTCGTGCCAAAGGCCAGTACTGCCACCTCAAGCCAACCGGGCTCCTCTGCCGCTACCAAAAATGGAACCACCACCACAACAAGTAGAACGACCACATCGACGCGCACAACTTTGTCATCCCGCAGTGCGACCACCACGGCAACCAAAAAGCCCCTGGGTAAGGCGCACTTGCATACACGCACATCATTCAATATAATGTGACTTGACAGCTCGTTTCTAGAAAGCTGATTTGACATATTTGACCTAGCCTGCTGAGGTATGTTGAAAGTTTGCACAAATCTGGATGCACATCACTGTCGGCTTTAATTAATTAAGTTAGATATGTGGGTTGTATAGCTAAAAGGTATTTTACGCAATCCTTTTCTGTTTCAAGCATCAAAGACGGACAGCCAAGCGAGTGGGGAGAAGAAGCCCAGCACTCTAAGGACTTCCACAGGTATAGCTGCATTTTACCTTCAAACATATTGTTCCATGTTAATGTACACCTACAGAATTTGGCAAAATCTATCCATTGAGCAATATAGAACTGTTACATAAGAACAACTAAAGTGGATATATAAAAAAATAATAATAATAAAAATCAGTCTTGATTTAGGAGTCGCAACCAGGAAGGGCTGCTAATAATGTCAGCACACAAAAATATTGGAAAAAAATATGCACCTTGTAGACATTTGTAAAATTTGATTAAATTGTGATTAAAAAAAAGCTAATATAATTTTTATTTCCGAAATATAACAGCATTCACACTAATATCATTTCATTAAAAATAAAAAGGTACACAATTGAGGTGAGCATGTTGTCGTGGCCTTGGAGAATGTTTCCATTTTCTCACGTGGCCCGTTTGAAAAATTAATTGCCCCCTCCACCTGCTGGATAATGTAAACACAGAAATTTGATCACTTTGTAATCAGCGATTGTGCTTTGACATTAAAAAAAAAAAGTTGGCGTTAGTTCCCACTCCCAGAAAAAGTGACTGCGCACTTTTCTGCTCTTTTGCCCTTTGCACATACTGCCATCGTTTGTAGTCTGTCCCTCCCATCTCACGAAGCTTTTACTCATCCTGCAGACAGATGAGTTTACATTATGTCAGCTGAGGAGGTGTCAAGAGTGTGACATCCAAAACACTCACGCATACACACGCTGCCCACCAATGACAATGCTGGAAGGCTTTGAAAAGGGGGTGAAAGAGTTTACTGCTCCAAGTTAAAAACCTTCACCGCTGCAGGCGAGGGATTACTGTCCCGCTACCGTTGACAGCGGTTCACAGCTCCTGCTGATACAGCCCGGGGATGTTTAATCTGCCGCGGTACTTACAGTCAGCCAAATAACACTTGAACGTGGAAGCGAGGGGAGGATTTCCTTCATTGAACACATCTTAGGAGGAGCTGGAGATATGCACGCTGCTCCTAGGAGCGATTGTCAGGAGCACACTGCTCTGCATATCTCAGCACTCGAAAAAGAAAAAGGAAAAAAAAAAAAAGCTGCTGTGCTACAAAATAGATGTGGATGAATAAATTAGAATCGACGCAAATATTGTACAGCCTCCATGTTCCAAAGTCAGTAATTGTATGGTGGCTGAAAAAACTAAGCGTAAAAAGTACACCCAAATTAGACTAAGATAAAAAATAAATAAATAACTTTTGCACCTTTAATATGATCTTTTAACGTGTACAACTGAATTTAATCTAAAAAGCAAATCTTTTCAGCTAAGATCATGCATTTGCAAAAGTATGCACACCCTCATATAACTGGGGATGTGGCTGCGTTCGGAATTAGCCAATCACTTCTTAACTAATGTCGAAAATGCGAGTCAGCACACAACCTCTTCTATTTTGGAATTCCTCTCATGAGCTCATAATAAAGCTCAGATGTTCAAGTAGGCTTTTTCTGACACGTTTTGCTCTGTGGGCGAGAGTTTAGGACTCAAGAGATTTCAATAGTTTTTTTTCTTTCTTTGGATGATAAGGTTTCTGTCCAGCCTAAGTCTAATTTACTTTCCTCTTATTATTGTAGCAGATCCCAGCAAACCAAGGAGCACCGCCACCACCATGCGCAGCTCCACTTCCTCTACGACCACCGCCTCTCGCACCCGCACCACCGCCCCCAAAACAACCGCACCTTCCACCACCGCCGGTGCGCTTGCGGACAAGAAGCCCTTGGTACCTCGCGCTCCCAGGGCCACCTCCTCTGCCACAACGACCGCGACGACCAGCACCTCGAGGACCACGGCTCGTCCAGGCACCGCACCGGCCCCCGATATCCATAATGCCCGCTCAAAGATTGGCTCTACGGACAACATAAAGCACCAGCCAGGGGGTGGCAAGGTAGGTTCTAAACGCAACGTTAACTGCAAACGCAACTCCGTCATAATTATTTCTGACATAAACCATTTGACTGCGTGTCACCTCATAACACCTCAAATTACTTAATGCAAATCTTTAAAAAAAAAATGAAATAACCTTATGATTACTTGTATAGCACCAACAACAGATAGAAGTCCTTACCCTCCCAAATTATTTTTTTAATTTGCTTCTTTTGCCAGTTCAACCCTGTTAATTTTACATCTCCTGCTCAACCCCCATGTGCTCCTTCCCTCCCATTGCGCCTGTTTTCCGAGCTAGGCATCTTTGCGGAAGCTACTTAGATGCTTTTCAACACATGTTTTTGGCAAAGTGACAAAATGGCCGCCCCCTGAGATGGCTAAAAACACGCGGCTTAATTTTTGTTAAACTCAATATTAATCGGAATGCCATGTTTCAACTCGTGAGTATGCTTTGAACTTTTTTATGTTAACGTCTCCTTTAAATTGGGTGCTGGTTGAAAACGTTTACGCTATACGATTTATTTTTTGTCACCTTTCTATTTCTTGCTTGTCCCAGTTTATTCCTCATTTATGATCGCTTAGTGGGAGCACACACAGTAGTCTGACCGTTTTCTAATTACAAAACGGGCCATCCTATTTTTGTCTCGATTTTATATAATATATAATTAGAAAAATTACCAGTAGGAACATTGCGCCAAGGAGGTCCGCTTAATCCGATGATCACGTGGTCCTCATCCACCACCTCCTCTTCCTGTATGTCGTTGACGCGGGCTGGGCCTGTCTCCCCAGGTGTCAGCTGCCTCTAAGGGCAGGGTCCCCGCCTCCAAAGAAAAAAGCCAGGTCAAAGTGAGTTCCTTCGCCATCCTCCCCGCCATCCTCTTTTTCTTCCCTCCTCTGCTCTGACTGACATCATTTTTTTTTTTCCCATTCTGTGTATTTCGCATTCTCTTTTCTTCGCGGATCCTGTTATTTTTTTGTCATTTATTTTAAGCCTTTTTGCAGGGTCAAGGTATAAGATAGTGTGTCTCTGTGTATATATGCATATATCGAGAGAGGGAGGTAGAGATAGATATAGGGCTCTAGATGAATAAATCTACACAGATATCGATAAATAGAGATATACAGCTATAAATAAATAAATCTAGATCGATAGATCGCTAGGTAGACTGTAATTTAATATTTTATTAACAACACACAAACAGTTTTCAATGATAGCAATAGTATTTGTTTTAATGCCCACGTGTACGTGAGGAGGGTTTACCATAACAAAAAAGAGAGGGCAGAAACTCTGCCAAAGCCGCCCAAAAAAATTTAAAAAATTCAGATTACTTTGCTTTGTTTTATGGAGGGTCAGGCAACAGTAATGACGTAACAGGAAGGAGGCAACTTTATTCTTATTTTTTTAAATCCGGACGCCATAGATACCTCGACTGACAGCAAAAGTGTTGTCTCCTCATAAAAATTCAAAGGCACTCCCCAAATTGTTTATCCTAAGGAGTATAATAAATAAAACCGTTCAATTCACACAAAACAAACAAAGTTCCGTGAGGTCATGTGATCAATTTTGTCCGAGCGAACCTTACCGCATCCGTCTGCCCTTTCCTCGCTAACCAAACCTATGATGGTGACCTATTCTTGACTCTTCCTTCTTTTATCCTTTTCCTCTTTCTTCTCTAATCACCTAACGGCCCTCCCCACCACCCACTGCTGCTCTCCTGTCCATCTCCGGCTGCTGTGCCGGCGCCGTTTAGGTTCACATAGTCTCCCAAAAACTGGACTTCAGTCACGTCGGCGCACGCTTGGGCTCCAAGGACAATATGAAGCATGTTCCTGGTGGAGGGAATGTAAGTACAGCCTGGCCATTACCGAAGTGTAAAGGTGCCGGGTAATTGGTGATGATGCATTTCACTGAAAGTGTGCATCTCGTGCACATTTGAAGCCTTTCCACAAAGTGCAGCTCTTGTTAAGTCAAGAGTGTAGTGGAAACAGAAATCTGCTAGCAACACACGCCGCTCCCTTTCCCTAATTTATTCCTGCATTTCCCAATCCAGTCCTGCTATCACGATCTCCTTAAAGCCAAGTCGCAGTCCGAGCTACAAAATGCGACTTTCTGCTTCCCTCGTGCTGTGTTGTCATCTCTTCTCGGTGCTTTGTCTCGAATTTGTCTTGTTTGTCATCATCGAGATTCATCCTTTGCATTGTTTCCAAATAGACAGGTCTGACGACGGCACGGAGAGATTCTTTTTTTTTTTTTTTTTGTCTGTAACTTAATGGTACTTACATAGTACGTTTACATAATCAGTTTGAGGATTTCATCTCCACTCGTATTCGTATTAAAAAACAGAATTGATCTCGGCACTGTTTTCAGCTTTGCACTCTCACTACATCTTTTCCCGAAAACATTTATTTCAAATGGTGACAATTAAAAAATGACCCGTGTCGTATTTAACAGGTGCAGATTCTCAACAAGAGGGTCGATTTAAGTAAGGTGACGTCAAAGTGCGGCTCCAAGGACAATATTAAGCATAAGCCAGGTGGGATGAAAAAAAGATTGTTTCGAGCTTTGTTGGGTGCTCACTAGATCCTGTGAATAAAATGTACGCTCCGGTGTTATTGTGGAGTAATCCTCAAAGGTTATGCATTTGTGCTACAGGTGGTGGCGTCGTGAAGATCGAGTCCCACAAAGTCAACTTTAGGGAAAACGCCCAGTCCAAAGTGGGCTCCATGGACAATGTGAGCCACTCACCTGGTGGAGGAAGCGTCAAAGTGAGTCTGCAAATGCACTATTACCTTTTCAATGTTTCAATACTTTTTTTTTTTTTTTTGCACTCCTTGGCAAAATTCACAATATTTGATCCATGAATTGATTTATAAATGTACCGGTGAAACAGTTGGACTCGTTGACAAAAACAAAACTGTCTTTATTTATTTATTTATTTTTTATTTTATTTTATTTTTTTTAATCAAGCAACCGAATTTTACTCGCTTCATAATTATTAGGTGAAGTTACGAAATGATGCGTTAGGTAATTTTAGACCTGTGATGTCACCTGACCCCCTCAGCCTACTCCAGTTGATCTGTGCTTTATCATCACTGCTTTGTCATTTTCACACACTTTTGTGGAGTCAAGTTCTTGCACCCTCACACACAAATGAAAAATAAATGAACGGCTAAGAATAGACATTTTTGCCTATTTTCAGACATCTTTTGAATTCTATTTTTGTTTAGTTTTTTTTTTTTTAATGCAGTGTATTGTAACACCTAAGATATGATGTAATGTTCACGCTTGGGTAGCATTTCTCTCTTAATACAAAAATGAGTACATTGTCGGTCTGGGCAATTCATATTATTATTTTTGCACATTTTCTTTTCCCATCTGCAATGTGTCGAGATTTCGAGATTCATTCACGCCATCTCATTCACGAGGCATTTGGAAATATTCTGTTTGTATCCTGTTCTTTAATTTAGTTTTGACTGTTCTTGTCCATCCTTCACCGGTCGGTGTCTTCTGGCTCCAAATCTATTCCGTTTTTTTCCAAAATATTTTTCCACTGCAGTTCTATTCGATTTGGAGCCAGGTTGTTTCCCCCCCCCCATTGGAATGACACACCCTGCTATGTGTTTCTTAGGCTGAGGGGCCCCAGGAGACAGGTGAGGGTGTTGGGACACCGTCCCTCGCTCTTGGCCCAGAATCTGGGCAGGCGGGGAACCCTGCTACCCATGAGAATGGGCTGAAGGAGGCGGCTCCTTGTGATACCGAGGGTCTCCAGGAGCCCCCGGCTCTGGTTTCCCACATCCCAGAGACAAGTAAGTCTGACGCATATTCCACTTTGTAAGGGCATTGCCGACGCTGGTGTGGTCTGGTGTCGGGGTTTGCTGAAGTATAAGCTCATCTAAAAAAACAATTGGGTGGCTGGGGACCCCTTTCTTTGGGTATGCATGCACACTGTGAGTGTTTGTCTTTGTTGTGTGCTCCCTGGTGGCAGTCTGATCACACGAATATCTTTTGACTTCTTATCTTGCAGGCATTTAATTCTGCTGTCCCTCTGTCCTCCTCATCTCATCGCCTCCCCCTCTTCCCTGTCTCCCCCCGCGCTCCTCCTCCTCCTCCTCTTTTTTTTTTTTTCTTTCCATCATTTCTGCCGCAGATTGAGTTTTTTAAGATCAACTTCCACGAGAATGCTCGCTCTCGCTCGGACCACGGCGCCGACATCATCACCTGCTCCTCCTGATGACAGAAGACTCCCCGACCCACGTGGTTCCTCCTGTAGCGTGCGCCTCAACCCACATCCATCCAGTGTCCATGATGGCCTCTGCTGCGTCAGCTCCCCCTCTGCCCCTTCCTTGCTCCGGGGGGGAGGTTCAGGGGGACACCAGCAGGGATCTTGCCCACATCACACTCGTAACACCCACCACGCCCCCCAATGCAGTGAAATCATACACCATTGTCTCCCCACTCGTCTATATTTAGCTGCAAAGACTTTCTCAGACCTGTTTCGATGGGAGTCCAGGAGGGGATGTCTTGTATTAGTAGACACTTCCACATTGGCTCAGAGTTAATTGAAGCATCAGAGATGTAACAGTGTTGTAGGCAGTCAGCAAGTTCACGCCGCGCTTACTCGCTGTTACGTCTCGGATATTACAACATGATGGGAAATGCACAGGTCGACTTACCCGCCTTTCATCCAGCATTGTTATATTATACGAGGATGGATGTGGTGGTGGTGGGGGGGCAGGCATAGATGGCCATTCTCTTTTTTGTCATATCCTCTCCAAAGACCTGTCGGGTGGTTGATTGGACTTATTTGCGTCACCTTGCCTCCAAATCTTAGTTTGTCAACTGGACAGCCAGTCCCGGCATATACTTAACCTCCTCGTTCCCTCAATAACCAACGGTCTCATATCTCTGCTTAAGTGTCACAATCGTTGATTCATTTCCTCACCGTTTCACTCTAGCTTAGAAACATAAACAGGTTGACATACACACACGAAAAAAATTAGACTGTTTAACTCTTTTTGTGATAGTGTTTTGAGTGGCAACCCTAAAACGTAGCTTTTGATGGGGTCCTTTCTATTTGCATTGATTACCTCTGACCGTTTTAATTCTAACATTTATTTATTTGTTATTTGACGTTTCTTGACATTAGTTCTCAAAGAGTCCTGGGACAACTTTTTCTTTTAAACTGAGAGCGCGCTCGCATTATTTGGCCGCAGCAATTCGTAAATGACCACTTTTGTCGAATGAAGCTCCTCAATGCACTTCAAATTGTTTCCTTGTCAGCAAGATGCCACTAGATGGCGCTAAGGATGACATCGTGCTCTTCCCTGGCCACCAACATCTGTGGCAGAGGTGCGCTCGGTCACTATACGGAAAGTATATTTTAGTCGCTTCCAATTCAATGACACATAGATGAGCTAAATGTAAATGGGAACAGTTGAGGGTACATTCAAGTTTAGCTGGCGCAGAGGCGTCCTAATGGTATAGGACAGCTGACCTTGTGCGAGTGCACGTGATGCACAAAGTGAAGGCAGGTAAAATGTCGATGGTGTGAAAAGGAAAGTGAACAAAGGAATATCGTTAAATGGAAAGACAAGTGTGCGTGTTTTAAGATCATTTTAAGATTACGGTAATTTGAGGGTTTTTATGAATGCAATCCAGTGGAAGATGTGGAAGGTGAAGTATGTGCCTCTTTAATGACTATTCATATTCGTAAACTGCAGTAATCCAGGAAGTAACCTGAATGTGTTGTCAAAACTGGCGGAAATAACGGCGTGCAATTTCATTTGAATCCAGGACTAAATGCATTACGACTCGGAAGCTTTTTATTCTTGCGAAGTGAGTGACAGGAAGGGGAGGTTGTTTCGGATCCGTTTGGTTTTACATTTTTAGTGCCAGGATTAAATTGAACTAAATCAGGCGAATGGGAGATTTAAAACAAGTTGTGCCATGTCTCTGAGAGAATACTCATTAGCTCTTAATTCTGAGTTATTTTTGTGTTTATTGGTTTATTAGCTACTTTCGCTCTCCTCCAATTGAACAAGCTGTCACTGCTGTTATAAGCGTAGCATTTCAACAATATTCTGTCATCTGTCGTTTTTAATTTTATTTGTCCACTAGGGGGCAGAAATAGCTCTAAAATGCATTCATCTAACACGGGTGGCAAGCACCGAGTGTTTGGCAGGTAATACGTTAATAAGAGGAATGGATAGTGACAATGTCGTTTAGTCATCTCAACAGTGCAGTGTAACCGTTGAGGTCCAACACAATCCACCTCTAATTTGCGCAGATTTAAAATGCGTTTGTTCCGTGGAAAATGTTGGAGAATTAATAAGTGAACGTTTTTACCTGTTATTCATGCTTAAGCATTATGTTTGAATTATCTTAATTGTTATACAAGTGAAATTAACCACTGTTAATAATGTAAGTACGTAATGTGTGCTCAAACATGACTTATTTGCTACAAATGGGAACGTATGTAAATTCAGTTTATGGTTGTCACATTTTTCCTCTTTGCCATCACAAAAAGAAAAACGATTGGCAGTTCATAGTCCATGGTATTGTGCAACTTTACTTTACTTTCAGCACCCCCACCCACAAAAGATAAATGTTGCAAATAAAAACTAATTTTGTTGAATTGTTTGACTGTAGTAAAAAGACACATTTTGGGCAAGGACCTTTTCATTGGAGTTTAAAAGTTAATTTAAAGGCTTTTTGTAACATTGATACAATCTTGTTTTTTCATCCTAAAAATATGTTAAATTCTGTGCCAAAGGCAAAACCACTTGACACTCCTGAATTTTATTTTGAAATTGTCGCTTTAATGCTCGAAATTGTCGCTTTAATGCTCGGTACAAACATTGCACATTAACCCTTGCATATTTAAAATGGACTACCAAAACATGATCCAAAACTTCATGTCAAGCAGTTGTTGTTTTTGTGATGATATGCGCAAATATGAATCGTAAAAGAGGAAGTCTACCCCCCCAAAAATATTTGTAATAAAATGTTCAATGTGCCTTTATTAGTATTAACGTTTAATTCTGATTAATATTGCATTTGCGGAATATAAGTTAAGCAGCAATATCCACCCGTTTTTAGCCATCTCTCGGGGCGACCATTTTGTCACTTCTGTCGGCTGAAGATGACATCACAGTTGGTCAGGGATTAGCTAACAACCAATCACAGCTGCCATGTTTAGACTAGTGAAGGCAAATAGAACATTTAATTGCAAATAATTTTATGGGTTGACGTCCCTTTTAATAGTAAACTAATTTACACGCATCAGGACTTTCCCCCACCTATTAAGTTTTAAAAGCAGTTCCAGTCAATTTGAACATGTAAAATTTGTGAGAATTAAATATTATGGCGTTTTTGTTTGCCTTGTTTTAGCCTTGCCTGTACCCCAGTATTTCTTTTTTGTTGTTTGTTTGGATGGATGTTTTTCTTTTTTGCTTCATGCTACTATGAGACTGCACACAGATGTATATAGGTATTTTATTGCTGATGCGCTCTCAGAAAAAGAAACGAACAACACCAACAGCAGGGTTTAGCGGTCAACTCGTACCTTGGTTTCGAACCGGGAAGGATGCTTTATCATAACATTTAACAATTTATCTGGCGAAAATTACTGTTATAAAATGTTAGCCTTTTTCATTTGAAAGGGGCC